>NW_027555625.1:52451279-52938779 GCF_003287225.1 Phascolarctos cinereus | reverse complement strand
GACCTCAAGTATTCAAGTACCATTTGATTGTGAAGCGGCTATATAGTACCCAGTGTTCTTTCTCCCCAGTTACTGTGTAGCTTTCTTATCTTAGATTCAAAAATCACTAGAACAGCCTGTATTCTCACTCCTCCAAAGGTCAAATGGATGTTTCAATCCATCGAAATGAAGAAGAAAACATCTACGAGGAAGGAGAGGCATGCCTATTCCCTTATGCCCTAAATTAGGCGCTAATCTACGCCTCTGTATGGTGCTTGACACAAGGCCTTGCACTCGTGGAATATAATGGATGCTCTCGGTTGTGGAGGGAGAGGCAGGGACATCCATCACTGCTTTTATTGGGCTTGTGTTCCTTGTAACTGTTGGTCAGGAAGACCTGGAGCATCTTGTATAAATAAGGGACCAGATGTCCCAACCCCCAAAGAATGGAGTGACAAGCCAAGAAGGAAAAAGGGAAGAGACCTCCAGGAGTCTGGCAGCCTCCTTTTAGAGGGTCAGAAGGAACCGATCAACCTCTCCTTCCCTAAAGTTGCTGACAGTGACGGGAAGGAGAGATAACTGCTCTTGCTAATTGACAGGATTGGTTTTCCTCCAAGTTCAAGGGGAGGTCAGAGCCCTCCAGAGTGAGGGGCGGCCAGATCGCTTAGGAGGGGGGGCACACGGTGTTCCTCCTCTCTCTTCCCTCCTCCACATTGTAACTCATTTATGTGGAAACCACAGAGCTGGCAAGGGATCTAAGCGCAAGGTTTACCTTGTCTCCTGGGCAGGCCCTCTGAGCTGCCAAGTATGTGAAGGTGGAGACCATGCAGCCCTAGCCCTGCCCCCACCTTGACAAGTCCCGGATGGTTCTTCTCCGGCAAAGGCATCAGCCCCAGCATTGGGGGTGCTTCCACCACAGTCCCCGCAGAAGCAGTCTAGCCACATTTGCCTTGTGAGTCACAAGAATCCCAGAAGGTCAGCCCCGGAAGCCACCTCAGACATCATCTCCCTCAACCCCCTCATTTATAGAGGAAGAAGTGGAGATCCAGGAAGGGGCAGCCACTTGTACAAAATCACCCAGCTGATAACTACAGGGCAGAAGGCAAACCGCATGCTGAGGGAATGAGTGTGTGCTCATCCACAGGTCGCCAAGAATTTCCAATTTATCTAGTCCATTTTTCTTTCCCTTAAAAAGTTCTTCTCCCTTCTCTCTTCAAATTGAAAAGAAGACAAACAAAACCCTCATAACAAAATTTTCATAGTTAAGCAAAACAAATCCCTGCATTAACCATCTCTGAAAACGGGTGATTCACTCTGCAGCTAAAGGTTAGCACCCCTTTTGGCAGGTTAGGAGCATTCTTCATCTGGGGCCTTTGATTCAGCTGCTGGTGCAGGGCATAAAGGGCTGGGCCTGGAGTCAGGAAGACCTGTGTTCAAATCCAGCCTCAGACACGTACTAGCTGTGTGATCCTGGCTAAGTCATTGACTCATGTTTGCCTAAGTTTCCTCATCTGTAAAATAGGGATAATAATAACACCTAACCCACTCCTGGGGTGGTTGTGACTATCAAATGAAATAATATCTGTAAAACACTTAGAACAGTACCTGGAACATGTTTGTTGTTGTTCAGCTGTTTCAGTCTTTTCCAACTCTTCATGACCCCATTTAGGATTTTCTTGGCAAAGATATTGGAGTAGTTTGCCATTTCCTTCTCCAGCTTGTTTTGCAGATGAGGAAAGCTGAGGCCAACAGGGTTAAATGACTTGCCCAGGGTCACAGCTAGTAAGTGTCTGAGGCCAAATTTGAAGTCAGGTCTTCCTGACTCTAGGCCCAATTCTCTGTCCAGTGCACCATCTGTGACACACAGTAGTCACTTATTAAAAAAACCAAACAAACAAACACATTTTTGGGGCAGCTAGGTAGGGCAGTGGATAGAGCACTGGCCCTGGAGTCAGGAGGACGTGAGTTCAAATCTGTTCTCAGACCAAATACTTGACACTTACTAGCTGTGTGACCCTGGGCAAGTCACTTAACCCCAATTGTCTCCCCAAAAATAAAATAAAATAAATTTTATTTAAAGTTTTGAGTTCCAAATTCTGTCCCTCCTTCTCTCCACTCACTTCCCCCATCCCTGAGATGGTAAGCAATCAGATATAGGCTATACATGTGCAATTATATAAAGCATTTCCATATTAGTCATTTTGTGCAAGAAGAATAAGAAGAAAACAATAAGAGGAAAATAAGAGGAAAAATATAAAAAATTTCCATATAAGTCATTTTGTACAAGAAGACTTGAATAAGACAAAAGAAAGTAAAAAATAGCATGCTTCAACTGTGTTCAAACAACATCAGTTCTTTCTCTGGAGGAGGATAGTATGCTTCATCTTTAGTCCTTTGGGATTGTCTTAGATCATTGCATTGCTGAGAATAGCTAAGTCATTCACAATTCTTCACTGAATAATATTGTTACTGTTTACAATGTTCTACTGGTTCTGTTCACTTCACTCTGCATCAGTTCATGTAAGTTTTTCCAGGTTTCTCTGAAATCATCCTGCTTGCCGTTTCTTATAGCACAATAATATTCCATCACAAGTACATACCACAGCTTGCTTAACTGTTCCACAATCGATGAGCATCCCTTTGACTTCCAATTCTTAGCCACTACAAAAAGAGCTGCTATTATTACTTTTGTACAAATACGTCCTTTACTCTTTTTTTGGATGTCTTTGGAACATACACCTAGCAGTGGTATTGCTGGATCAAAAGGTATGCACAGTTTTTATAGTCCTTTGGGCACAGTTCCAAATTGCTTTCCACAATGGTTGGATCAGTTCGCAACTCCACCATTAGTGTACCAGTTTTCCCACATCCCCTCAAACATCCAATATTTTCCCTTTTTGTCACATTAGCCACTCTGATAGGTGTGAGGTGGTACCTCAGAGTTGTTTTAATTTGCATTTCTCTGGTCAATAGTGATTTAGAGCATTTTCCCATAAGTAAGTACTTATTATTAAATGCTTATTCCCTTCCCCTTTCCTCTGGAAATATGATTATTCACTACATTCACCCAAGTTCTTGAGTCTTTCATTGTTTGTCTTTGCAATGTTGTTTATCATAATAGAAATCATTCTCCTGGTTCTGCTCACTTCATCCTCATCAGTTCATACAAGTCTTCCCAGGTTTCTCTAATCCAACCTTTGTCATTTCTTACAGCACAATGGCGCCCTATCACATTCAGGTACCGTAACTTGATCAACCATTCTCCAATGGATGCCCCCCTCCATCTTAGTTTCCACTTCTCTGTCGCCACAAAAAGCTACCGTAAATATTTTATACCTATGAGTCCCATGCCTCTTTCTTTAATTTCCTTGGGGTATCAGGCTCAGAATCCATCTTTTCATTTGACATATAACAAAACGAGTTTATGAAAGTAAAAGGATTTGTCCACAGTCACAGACATCAAGGTCAGTGAGAAAACTAGGATTTGAACCTGGGTCTCCTGGCTGCATTCTAAAACTTCTTCTACTGCCTATCATTTCCTGAATGTATCATCCCCATGTAAACACCTATCGCTGGCGCAAGGCCTTGGGGGATGCAGGAGCAGGGGTAGGGGAAGGGAATGAGCATTTATGTAACACCTACTGTATGCCAGGCTAAGTGCTTTACAAATATTCTCTCATTTGATGATATGAAAGTCAGCATGTAAACATTTGTTGGTAATTTGTGGTATAGTAAGATACCTATTTGCTCCTGACTTTCAACTGTTTCCCAGATTCCAAGTTGACCACAGGCTCCGGTATCTCTCCACATCTGGCCTCCCTCCTTCACTCCAAGTTGTGCTTTTTCTCTTCCGTAACTGGTTCCCTGCCCTAGCTCTTTAATGCAGCCTGACTCAGAGGGGGTGAATGCTTAGATCTGGGCCTCATAACCTCTTCATCTGCCCTGCATGCCTGCTCCAGCCTCATCCATTCATACCAGGCTATCAGGCGGGAAGGGGGGAGGAGTGGTGTACCTCCCTGTAAGCTGAGCCCACTCCTGCCCCAGCATGGCCTGGACCAGGGCCCCTGAGTTCCGGAACTAGAGTTGATGCTGACAGCTCCCTGTCTAGCCTGGCTTTCTCTTCCTAGTCTGCTTCTTCTCTTACATGGCTTACCAGGGGGTACATCTCCTGCACATGAATGGCCCTGTCCGCACCCCTCAGGTGGAGGGCAGGAGTACCAAGGAATAAGGCTGCTGACTTTGGCCATCAGAGCAGAAACCGATGGGGAGCTGGTAGCAACCAGGTCAGCCTACTTAGATATCACTACCAGAAGGCCAAGAGAATCCCCTTAAGAGCCAAAGGAAGGAATTTAACATACAATATCAGCTTACATTTAGACAGCATTTTCCCTTTTTTGGATTTAAATGAACATTTAATAAGGATACAGTCAGTATAGGAGATAGACAGTCCATGACCTCAAGGAACACATATTCCAATGGGGGATATAACAGGTTAACAACTAGGCACAAATGTATGCACATATATCCATATATTTATACACATGTATATGTGTATATGCATGTACACATATGTATGTGTATGTATTGTCTACATCTATATCTTCATATCTATGACAAGATATATAAATATCTATATATCCATAGATAGATATAGAGATACAGAAATATCACATATATATGTATACATTTATCTCTATCCATATATAGACTACCCAGATAGATATCTATATATCTATAGATACACACATATATACACATACACATGTGTATAATATAATATTATATAATATATGTTATATTATATAATATATGCTATATTATATAATAATATTATATAATATATGTTATATTCTACGTTATATACAGAATTTTATAACACATACCTATACACATGTGCATAATACACATACACGTATTTTAAAGGAATATAAATTTTGGTCGCCAAAACCTTGCAAGATATTTGGGGGTTTAAAGGCTAGATTTCTTTTTTAAGGACCACATCTTAAATCCAGATCACTCTGGCTCTCATTGATTGGCCAATGATAGGTCCCAGCCCAAACTTCACTTGGTCATTGCTTGGGCTCTGATGTCTCAGAGTGAGTATAAATAGCAATTGTTTCTGCTTGGGCCAGAAACCCTGGGGGTCTTCCCCTCCCAGATTGATTTTATTTTTTATTTTTTATTTTTTAACTAATAAAAGTGGCCATTCTTTGCCTCATTTCTTACCTAGCCTTCATCACTGAATGGGCATTGCCTCAGTCAGACTAAGAGCTAGGAAACACCTTAGCTTAAAAAGAGCAAGGTCTCCCACTGCACCTGGGGCTATCTCCAGTCATCTTGATCTATATCTTGCCACTGGACCCAGATGGCTCCAGAGGAGAAAGTGAGGCTGGTGGCTTTGCACTGCTCTCCCTCACTTTAATCCAATTCACTTGCAAGTCATGACATCACTTTCCTGATGTCATGGTCCTCTTTGGGAACAAAGGACAAACAATGAATGAACAATGAGCACCCACACATTGTGTATATATATGCACATATGTATATGTCTATATAATGATATGTGTACATATATGTGCATAATTATATCTATACAAACACCTATAGATCTATAGATAGATATAGAGGACATAAACACATATATACACATACACACGTGCACACATATGTGCATATATTCACACATGCATGTGCATATATGATGATGCATGTGCATGTGAGCATAGTTATGTGTAGATATCTATAGATAGGTATAGAGAGAGAGAGATTGATGGAGATGGATGTAGATAAGAAAGTCATGTGAGAAGGAAAGGACATGGCCCTGGGAAACCATGAAAGATGGAAGGCAGCCACAGAAGTCAGAAGGTCAGAGGCAGACAGAATGTTCCAAGGGTGGAAGGTGGCCAGTGCCAAAGCATGGAATCGGTCAGCAGATGGAGAGTCATGTGGGAGGAAAAGCAGACGGGCCAGTGTGGTCAGTTCACAGAATTCGTGGAGGGAAGTCCAGTGTCAGAAGACTAGAAAGGCAGACTGGAGCCAGGTTGTGAAAGGCTTTCAGTGCCAGACAGAGGATTTCCGTCTGATCCCAAAGGTGATAGGGAGCCACTGGAGTTTACCGAGCAAATGGATGACACGGTCAGTCCTGGGATTTAGGACAACCATTCTGGCAGCTGAGTAGAGGTGGATTGGAGTGAGGATTTGAGGCAGGAAGACCGATCAGAAGACTGTTGTAATAGTCCAGGCATGAGATGCTGAGGAACGGCGAGTGAGTAATGGCTATGAGAGCAAAGAGATGGGAACAGTTTTGAGAGATGTTGTGGAGATGAACATAACAAGATTTGGCAGCTGATTGGAGGTCAGTGGTCAGTCAGGTGACACTGAGGCTGTGGGCCTGCTTACGTAACAGGATGGGGGGAGGGGAGACTTGACAGTAATAGAGAATTTGGGGAGGCGAAGAAGTTTGAAGAAAAGATACTGCTTTACGTCCCTTGAATTGGATCCTCACACCACCCTGGTGAGGGAAGTAGCTTGAGTATGATTCCAATCTTCCTTTAGAGTCTTCCAATTCACACATTCTATGATTCAGTCCACTCAGACGATGAGCTCTTCCATGAACTAAATCTGTATTCCCTCCCCTCTCTGCATTTGTCCAGGCTCCCTGCCAACTCCTCTCTAGGAGCTGGGAACTGAGCTCCCCGCTTTCCTTTTCTTCAAAACAAACAAACCATGTGGTCCAGTGTTTGGGGTCAGATGGACGCAAACTGAAAATACTACATCATCTCTTAGGCTGTAGCTGCTGGTTGGACCCACCCACCTCCAAACCCTAAGTGACAAGAAACACTTCCTCTCGGTAGGAGGAAAGACACACAAGGGAGGAGTAGTGTAGACCTTCAGAGATGGATGCAAAGAAAAGTTCCATTGTTTGAAAGGCAAGGTTTGTTTTTGTCATAAAGCTGCAGGCAAGAGATATATCCACGTTCTGCAAGACACCCAACAGGAAATGACTACACCGGCTTCCCTGCTATGTGTCTGGAGGGTCAGGTGAGTGGGAGGAGGAAAGATTACTTAGAAATCATATTTCCCAAGTGCAGTTAACTTTTTGGCTGTCTCTTGGGTTTCCCACTCATCTGGGCTAGGAATCAGGGCTGCTTTGACTAAGTTCTAAAGTTTGGCATTCTCTCATTTCTCTTTCTAGTACCCTTCTATCAAACTAGACCACCCCCAGCCTGCACCCTTGTCCTGCCCCCTGGATGCTAAGAGTCCTTACTGTGGCATCTCACACCATGATCTCTTCAAAGAACCCCACCCCCATCAGAACCAGACTATCCTGCACCCATTCTGGTAGACTCTAGGGTCTTGTCTTTTCTACTACTTCCAAGACCCTGGTGTTAGATTGTAACAGCCACTAAGAGAAACAAATGGCCATGATCAGGAGACTTTTGAGGGAAGAGGCAACTGTACCCAAAGGTTAAATAATCTTATAGATAGGACTGCACTCAACTATGTAAGCCCCCAGGGCGAGAGCTAACTCTAAAGATCATAGAATCATAAGATTTAGAGCTAAAAAAGGACCTAGTCTGAACCTTTCATTTTACAGAGATGGAAACTGAGGCCCAGAAGGGTATGATGTATATACTCCACATGGTTAAGATCAGAACCATAACTAGCCTGGCTTGACCAGAGCTTTGCCTCAGGTGCCAAATTTTGAGGGCATTGATAGTTCTTGTAGTCCTTCAACCACATAGAAACAACAGACCTTAGCATCTAGTTACCAAGAAAGAGTTAAAGTCAGTAATTACTAAAAGGAATCTTGGGTGAGCTCGCCCCATGTCCCACCCCTCAAGTTCCTTCCTCCAAGCACTGGCCTCCCCAGCAATGGCTTCATATTGGTGTCATAGAATCTCTTTCTCACTCCCGTGGAGAGGGAGGAAAGAGATTTCCCAAAGATAGATAGATAGATAGATAGATAGATAGATAGATAGATAGATCGATATAGATATAGATATAGATATAGATATGCCCCCTTTCATCTTTTGCCTTACGGTTGGTTTGCAGTATGTGCCCAGATCACTAAAATTTCTAGTTACCACTCTGGTCAAGTTGTCTTTCCTGTTGTGGCTTCCATCTTTAAGCAAATGAACTGCTTTAATCCTGCATTTCCAGTAACTAATACTTCTGGGTGGTCTCCTCAGTTTAGCTAGAATGATGGACTCCCCAAATGTCAGAGCCTGAGGATTATTTATTCCACTCCCTCTTTTTACGGCTAAAAGAAACTGAGGCCCAAAGAGATTAAGCAGTTTGACCCAGGTCACATAGCTAGATGACCAAGAAGTGGGGTTCTGTGTGGGAGAAGCTCCCAGGGGCATACAAAGCCTACAGACATGAGGAGGAGGAAGGGAGAGAAGGGCTGAAATGGATAATGAGTCATGATCATAGAACAGAGGTTCAGAGAGCTTAATGATGGGTAGCCAACAGACCTTAATGTTAACTCCCTCTGAGAGCTCCAGAGGCCAGGATCTGGGCCTGCATGCCAAAGTTTCTGCCATTGTCATGGGCCTCAGAGCCCGAGGATCCCAGTTTTTCTTCCACTCTACCAACAACTGGGTTGGCCCTTTCCACAATTTGAACAGAGAGGTGAATGTCTACAAGAATAAAGGACTATTGGCAAATTAATCAGGTTCCTGTTTGCATTTCTAATTGGGAAGAGTAATTGTCAGTCAGCTCAAGTGAGATGTTGTGACTAATTAGAACTGTTAGTGTGAAAATATTGACCCAGCCTGAGGCCCTCCTGGAAAACGCGATAATAATACACGTGTACGGGTGAAATTTGAAGTATATTCTCATTTTCCCCGAGTGCCCACGATATAATCAAACTGTGGACACCTTGGGACAATTGAAATGGGACTGGATTTGGACGTGGCCTGGGATTGAATCCTGAGTCTGCCACTCACCACCTAAATGATCTTGACAAAATCACAAACTCTTTGCCCCTTTGCTTACAGCTCTAAAATGAAGCCCCTGCTAGGGAGAAGGTATCTGCCTCATCATATTATTAGAATCCAGGTGGCTGGGTGGCACAAGGAATAATAATCAGCTAATGTTTATCCGGGCACTTTCAAATTTGTAAAGTACTTTTATATGGAATTGTCATTGGATTCTCTCAACTGCCTTGTGATGTAGGCATCATTATTATCCCCATTTTACAGACATGGAAAGTGAGGTTGAGGGGTAAAGTAGACTTGATGACAAGTCACACAGCTAGGAATCAGGCTTCAAACTCTGGTCTTCTTCCTAACCCTAAGTCCAATCCTCTCTTCACTATACTACTTATTGCCTCTGTACAGCACTGGACATGGAATCAAGAAGGCCTGAGTTCGAGTCTGGCTGAAGACTCTTACTAGCTTGTGACCTTGGACAAATCACTTGACCTCTGTTTGCATCAATTTTCCTCATCTATAAAATGGGAATAACAAAAACACAATGATAAATACAAGATAATATGAGGAAAAAAAGCAGCATAGTCAGTGATGGCTGATGGAAGTCTTGAAATATAACAACCCCGAGACATAAAGATGAGGAGGTGTACATTTCAGGCATAGGGGTGAACTTCAATGAGGACAAAGATGGCATCGAGGTTAGCTACCACACTGATGGTAAATTCTTCAACTTGAAAAAGCTACAAGCCAAGACTAAAGTAGAGGGAGAGTTGGCACATGATTTTCTGTTTGCAGATGATTGTACACTCAATGCAGCCTCTGAAGCTGAGATGCAACAAAGTATGGATCAATTCTTTGCTGCTTGTGCTAATTTTGGCCTAACAATTAACACCAAGAAAACATAGGTGCTCCATCATTCACCACCACACCACCCATTTGTGCAACCGTTGGTTACAGAAAATGGAGAAGTTTTGAATGCTGTGGATAAGTTCGCTTACCTTGGCAGTGTACTTTCAGCAATGTACACACTGATAATGAAATTGATGCACACATTGCCAGAGTTAGCTCAGTGTTTGGGAGGCTCTTAAGGAAAGTATGAGAGAGAACCGGGTACTAGACTGAGCATCAAACTGAAGGTCTGTAAGCTGTTGTACTGACCTTATTGTTGTATGCCTGTGAAACCTGGACGGTATACCAGTGCCATGCTTCCATTTGAACTGTCTTAGGAAGAATGAAGTTCTTTCTCAAGCTAAACTGTCAAGCATTCAAACTCTGCTTCAGAGAGTACAATTCCAATGGGCTATCCATGTTGTCCAAATGCAAGATGTACACTTGCCAAAAAGACTATTTTATGAATAACTCACACAGGGCAAACGTTCACATGGTGGTTAGGAAAAGTGATACAAGGACACTCCCAAGGTCTCTCTTAAGAACTGTGGAATTGATTGTTTGACATGGGAGAGACTGGCACAGGACTGCCCAGCATGGTATGCCCACATCAGAAAAGGTTCTGGGCTCTGTGAGCAAAGTAGAATTGAGGCAGCTCAAAAGAAACTCGAGATGAGCAAATCTAGAGAATCCACCCCAAATGTTCACATGGACTATTTGTGCCCAACACGTGGTAGAACATTCCGAGCTCACATTGGTCTGATCAGCCACAGTCAGATGCACTGAAACTTGATTCTGGCATAGTGATGTCACTTCGGTCCTCTCTGAGAACAAAGGACAGTAACCAACCAACTGACCAGAGGGGGCCTTTGCAGGTGCCCAAAGACCTGGGAAGGGAATGCCAAGTTCAAGGAACAGCTAGTGTTCCAACTGGTCTGGAATATAGAAGAAAGGGGAATACTGTGACATAAGGTTAGAAAGGTGTGTTGGAACCAGATGGTGAAAGGTCTTAAATGCCAGGCCTGGGAGTTTATATTTTATCTGAGAGGTCAGTAGGTCTAAGACCTGTCACTGAAGGCTTTTGATCAGGCTTTTTTTAAAAAAGGCAATCGGGGTTAAATGACTTACCAAGAGTCACATAGCTAGTAAGTGCCCGAGGTCGTATTTGAACTTAGGTCCTCCTGACTCCAGGGCTGGTGCTCTATCTACTGAGACACCTTGTTGCCTCTTCATCATCATCATCATCATCATCATCATCATCATAGTAGTTGGGCCTTTGTTCAGGAGGATTATTTCGGCAATGGTGAAAGAGATGGATTGGAAAGGAAAGAGGCTGAAGACAGGGGGATTGATGAGGCTACCATAGTCCAGGCTCGAGATGATAGGAATTTGACCTAAGATGGTGACAATGGCAGTGGAGTAAAAGAGATTTCCAGGAAGGGGAGTCATTGTGGAGGTGGCATTGAGAGACCTGCCAGTGATCATATATGGGGAGTAAAGCACAGGGAGGAGGCAAGGACAACTCCATGGTTGTGGGACCAGGCAATGGGATGATGGGGACCCTCTCTGTAGAAATGCAACTCCCAATGACATATCCTGTAAAATGCCAAATGTCATCATTTCAATGTCCACAGCATCCCTTGTGTCCATTCTTTTCTTCTCACCCACACAGTTTTATCTGGTTCAGGACCTCCTCTCCCCTAGCCTGGACTGTGGTGATAGCTTCCTAACTGGCCCCCTTGATTCCATTCTCTCCCCTTTCCAAGCCATCCTCCACACAGCTGTCAAAGAAATTTCCCTAAAAACCACATCTGCCTAAAATGCTCCTCTTCTCAACAAGTTCCAGTGCCTCCCTATTACCTCTAGGATCAGCTACAGACTCCTCGGTCTGCCATTTAAAGCCCTTCACAACCTGGCCCCAACCTACCTTTCTAGCCTTATTACACGTTACTCCTGTTCATTCACCCTAGGTCCAATCAAACTAGCCTTCTTGTTGTTTATCTATTTCTTTCTGCCTCATACCTTTGCCACTGGCTGTCCTCCATGCCCGGAACACATTCCTTTCTCACCTCCACCTTAGAATCCCTCAAGCTCTAACTTAGGTGCCATATCTCACATGAATTCTCTTGATCTCCCCAGTTTCTAGTGTCTTCAACCCCCAAATCATCTTATATTTTGTGTGTGACATACATATACATGTTATCTCCCCCGATAAAATATGGAGTCCCTGAGGGCAGAGACTATTTCAATTTAGCTTTTGTATCCACAGTACCTACCAAAGTGCCTGGAATGTAAAAGGGACTTAATAAATGATCGTTAATTGATTGCTGCATGTGTAGTTTCTGGCTATATATATTTATTGACTATTAATACAAAGGACTTTTAGTTTTCATTGAAGAATGTTAGTTCATCAAAATGATATTTAAAGCCAACAACTAATTAGCTTCATGAACAAAGGCATATCCACAAGCATAGCTTCTAACTGTTCTGTTCTGCTAATGTTCTCAGTTGAAGACTGTCACCCGAAGCAAAAGTGGTTGATTGCAGAGGTGAAGGGCCGGACATGGGACCAATCAATCCAAAGCATTTTCTAAGTGCCTGCTCCTTTTTCCATGAAGTAATTGTTGGTTTTCAACCCCATTGTGATGAACTGACATTCTCAAATAAAAACTAAAAACATTTCATTTACTGACTGTTTAAAAAACAAACAGATCGTTATTATAGTTGGGAAGAGTTGGGTAAGTCCTTCCTCTGACACAAGGACACACTGGTATAGACACACGGATAGGTAGATGCAGAGCATATTCAATTCAATAAATTCAATTCAATAAGCATTTATTAGCACCTACTATGTGCCAGGCACTGTGCTAAATGCTAAGAATACAAATAAGGAGCTTACAATCTAATAGGGAAGACAACACATGAAAGGAAGCCAGAAAGAGGAGAGGAGGAAGTCCGATGGTATCCAACCCAAGGATATTTTGTTCCATGGAATTCAAACCAAATAGAGCTACAAATGAAAAGTAGAGAGTGAATATATACAGACATATATACAAGGTTATCTTGAAGAGAAAAATGCAAATAGCTGGGGAGACCAGGAAAGGCCTCATATAGAAAGGGGAGTGTGAGTTGAGTCTTGAAGTAAACCAGATATTCCAAGACCTGGAAGTGAGAAGGGAGAGTACTCCAAGCATCAGAGACTGCCACCGGAAAGTAGAATGTGGAATGTTGCGTGTGAAGAATAGTAAGAAATACAGATCATAGAAAACCAGAGCATAGAATGCATGTGTAATGGAAGGTAATGGGTAAGAAGGCTAGAACTGTGAAAAACCTTAAATGCCCAACAGTGGTTTGGACTAGAGCCTAGATGACAGGGAGCCACTGAAGTTTAATGTGTAAGGGTGTGTGTGTGTGTGTGTGTGTGTGTGTGTGTGTGTGTGTGTGAGAGAGAGAGAGAGAGAGAGAGAGAGAGAGAGAGAGAGAGTGAGGTGATCAGACATCTGTTGGAGATCAGATCTGTACTTTAATAAAGTCACTTTGGAAGCTGTGTGGAGGTTGGATTAGAATTGAATAGGAGAGGCTTGAAGAAAGAAAATTCATTAGAAGTCTAATGCAATGGTCCAGGCAAGAGGAGATAAGGGTCTGACTTCAGGTAGTCATTGTATGAATAGAAAGAAGGAGATATGTTCAAGAGATGTCATGGAGATAGAAATGACAACATTTGTCAACTAGATCTGTAAGATAAGAGCGAATGGGGAGTAGAGAATAAAACCCAGTTGTAGACCTGGGTTACTGGAAGGATGGTGGTGCCCTTGACAGAAATCGGGAAATTTGGACAGGTAGAACATTTTTGGGGAAGGGTGATGAGTTCTGTTTTGGACATGTTATTGTTATCATTGTTGTTTGTCCCTCTCAAAGAGGACCGATGACATCGTGAGGATGACGTCTTGATCAGGAGTGAATTAGATTGACATGAGGCAGAGCTGTGCTAAGTCATCAGCCTCACTCTCCTCCAGGGTCATCAGAGTCCAGTGGCATAACAGAGTCAAGATGGCTGGTGATGGCCCAGCTTTGGACATGTAGAGTTCAAGTCGCCTGCAGGACATCCAGTTCAAAATGTCTCATTGGCAGTTAGATGATGAAAGATTAGAGCTCAGGAAAGAGCATAGGGCTGGATATATAGACCCAGGGGTTATTTGCATGGTGATGATCATTGAACCTATGAGAACTGATGAGATCACCAAAAGAGATAATATGGTATGAAAAGAGAAGAGGGGCCAGTCAGTCAATAAATACTTATTAAGCACCTACTATGGTCCAGTCACTGTGCTAAGCAATGGGGATACAAAGAAAGACAAAAGAAACTTGGGTACATCCATGGCAAGGGGATGTGCCTTGGATGAAGATCCAGCAAAGGAAACTGAGGAGTGGTCAATGTAGAAGGAAAAACCAGAGTGGGATGAAAACCCAGGGAGGAGAGAATATCCAGGGGGAAAAGGTAACCCACAGTGTCACCTGCATCAAAGAGATAAGAAAGCTAAGAATTGAGGAGAGGCCCAATGAATAATTGGTACCTTTGGAGAGAGAGGTTTTGTTGGTGATTGAAAGGCAGGCTGCAGAGCTTTTAGAACTTAAGAAAAAAGAAGAAATGAAGACAGCAAGTGTAGATGGCTTCCTGCCCCCTCCCTCTTTCTCCCCACCCCCCAAGGAGTTTAGCTGTAAAAGAGAGAAGAGATAGAGAATGATAACTTAGAGAAATGTTAAGATCTAGTGAGAATATTTTAAGAATGAGGGTGACTTGGGCATATTTCTTGAAAGCAGAGACAGAACTGGCAGAGAGGGAGAGATTGAGAATGAGAGTGACAGACAGAGAGCAGGGGTGGGGAGAGAGAAAGAATGAGAGGCAGAGAGGGAAGAGAGACAGAGACAGAATGGGGAAGAGAGAGGGAAGAGAGACAGAAAAACAGACACCGAGAAAGAGACAGGGAGAGGGAGAGGAAGAGAGAGAAGAGAAAGGGATGGGGGAAGAGAGAGAGGGAGAAAGACAGAGACAGACAGACAGACAGACAGAGACAGAGAGACAGAGAGAGAGAGACAGAGAGAGAGACAGAGACAGAGAGACAGAGAGAGAGAGAGAGAGAAACAGAGAGAGAGAGAGAGAGAGAGAGAGACAGAGAGACAGAGAGACAGAGAGAGAGAGACAGAGACAGAGAGAGAGAGAGACAGAGAGAGAGACAGAGACAGAGACAGAGAGAGAGAGAGACAGAGAGACAGAGAGAGAGAGACAGGGAGACAGAGAGAGACAGAGAGAGAGACAGAGAGAGAGAGAGAGAGAGAGACAGAGAGACAGAGAGAGAGAGAGAGAGAGAGAGAGAGAGAGAGAGAGAGAGAGAAAATGAGGGTGAGGGTAGTCGACTGGCATCACAGGAGCTGAGTTCATGCCCTAGGCCTGGCACATTGCCATAGAAGCTGTTTGACTACAGTTATCCCTTCCCTTCAGCTGCCCTCATCTATAAAATGGAGATAATAATACTCCCAACAACCTGTCTCCAAAAGGTAGTAGGAAAGCCCTTTGCAAATCCCACTCATGCCATAGATATGTGAGAGCTTTGGTTTAGAGAGGCCACACGTCTCCCTCAAGCTGAGGATGGACCATAGGAGCTGATGACCTAGTCCCATGCTTAGGTTCCCATCTCAGCAGCCCGAGGCAGAGGGAAGCCACGGTGGACAGGCGATGATGTACAGCATCTCTCTGTCTACTCCCCCCCTCCCCTCCATAAAATAATTTCCTTTTTCTCCCTCTTCTGCTCTTGTGACTGAGGGGAGGATATTGTGAGACTAACACTTAGAAGGTTAATATATTCAAGAAGGGCAACTTCATGTCCTCTTTGCAGATTTATCACTATGCAATAAAGAGCAGGAGAGTGCAGATTTCTTCTCTAGTGCGTGCACTTTGGGGGACTTATTATCGGCATCTCTCCAGGATGTTTTCTAACCAAGTCATTCTCTATGTTTTATGACCCTGGCTCACCATCATTCACCTCTCAAGAGTGGAAACACATGACCTGGGGCCAACCTTCATCCTGATTTTATTGCTAGAAAAACTGTCCTCCAGGGAGGAGAAGAGAAATGTCCAGAGTCACTCAACAAACTGGACTAAAACTCAATTTTCTGTCTTCCTGTCTAAGATCTTCTTCCCTGAACGAGAGGGCTGAGTCCATTTGGGGTTCACCAGTCTCCTTGTTGCAGCTTCTGGCTGAACCCAGTAACCAGCAGGGCTTGAAAATGGCAAACACAGTGGGACCTGAAAGCAGCCCAGTCTCTTTTTTCTCCAGTGACTCAGTACTCGATCCAGTCTGCTTTTTTTGTCCTCCCTCAAAGCGCTAGAGTTAGAGATCCAGAATAGAGAAGGCCATGGGCCAGACAAGACCTCGGGGATTCACCTGCCCCTGGTGGTCACCTAAGTGGCTATCCCCAGACAGGGGCTAGGTCCTTGAGAGCTTGAGACTTCAAGCCCACACATTCCTCCCCACTAACCAGGACCCGAGGTTCTAGAAGAACCCCAGCACAGAGGGAAAGCTTGTCATGCTGGTCTTTTTGGCTTCATCTGCTGAACAGAGAGAGGCTTTGAAAGCCTGCAAAATGCAACCTCCAACTGCAAATGAAATTTGGACGTGAAAAGGAGTTGTGTGTTAGGTTGGTGGGGTTTTTTGAGTCATACTGGAAATTTATAAAACCTCCACCAGGTAGGGGAAGACGAGCATATCTGAAGGCAGTATGGAAGGAATCAGTGACTACCAAGAGACTGACGATTAGCAAGAGGGGGATGCTTGTGGGGAAAATCCAAGTCTGTCAGCTCTCACTGCCATACAAGCTGGGTACCCCAATTGTCTTATTATACTTAACAACAACAACAAACAGTAATAATAGCTCACATCACTTAACACTTTAAAGTTTGCTCTCCATGTATGATGTCATTTCATCCTCACAAAAACATCAGGAGGGAGGTTCTATTTTACTTTTAAAAATTTGCATATACCAGTTTTTTTTTAATTAAAAAGCTATATGACAGAAAAGACACTGAAATTGGAGTCAAAAAGCCTGGGGTTCAAGCCTTGGTACTGACATTTAGTAGCTATGTGACCTTGGGTACCTCACATCTCTAAAGCTCAATTTCTTTCTCTGTAAGATGGGCTTAAAAATTGGAGACAGTATGGTGTACCGGAAAGAGAGGTGTGTTTGGAGTTTATAGAACCTGGGTTCAGTTACCAGCCCTACCACTTTCTATCTATGTGACCTTCAACAAATCACTTAGCCTCCATTTTCTCATCTCTAAGTTGGAAAGGTTGGAGTGAATGGTCTCTAAGGACCCTTCAGCTCTAAATCTATGTTCCTTTACCTACACTACTCATGAGTTATTGTGAGGGTCAAATGAGATAATATATATGCAACTCTATGTAATCCATGGCCCAGAACCAAAGCTTTGGATTTGCATGGAATGAATTCAGCCTTGGAGGCATCTCAAACAAATTTTTTCTCTTTGGCTCATGTCCCCGCCCGGGGTTTTCCCTGGGAGCATTTGAATCTGGCTAATGGCTAATTCTCCATAGAAAAGGACCCTCAGATCCCATGCAAAACTCAAACTGTAACATATCAGGTAATAAACATTTTAAATATTCAATCCAACAAATATTCAACCAAAAAAAAAGTACACACACTGTACAAAGGGTTCTTACACAAGGACATTAAAATATCCAAGCAACTCACTTTTTCCACTCTAGTGGGCTTCCCTCTCTCCTAGACTTACGGAGTTGAAGTCTCCCTGCAAGGGGAAGACACCAGAGGTCAATAGGGTCAACGCTCTTTGCTCTGCTAGGTCTCACATTCATTCAGATACTACATAGTGCACATTTCTAATGAACAAGCGAGATCTGTGTTTGCCCCTTAGCCTTGTGGCTCTGCCCTTTGCTGGTCCTTAGTTCTAGCTCCTTCTTGGTCCAGGAATTTGGTTTGCTCCAGAAACTCATCCTCTGGGATCCAGGAAGCTTGGTGCAGGAACATGACATTGTCTATAACTGCTCCCTCTGCTTCTCTGCCATTGTCATCTTCATGGTGCCAGCGCGCATCCCTCCACCATCAGTTTGGCCTAGCAAGTCCTCTCTACCCTATCAATGTCTGTACCCCTCGCCTGCACCCCTCTAGGGCCGGGGTTCCCTTAGGAGTCAGTGGGGCTTCACAGGTAAAATAGAAGATCCTATTAGTTTTCAAAACCCTTCCTATCTTCAGATCTTTTTTCACCTCACTCCCCCCATGTTCCATGATCCAGGGATGCTGGCGTCCTTGCCTTCCTCCCACCTGACATGCCATCTTTTGACTCCAGGAATTCTCATTGGTTGTCCTGCATATGTGACACTGTCTGCTTTCTCTTCTTTCCCTCTGAACATCCCCAGCTTCCTTCAAGTCTCAGCTAATGTTCCACCTTCTGCAAGAAGCCTTTCCCAGTCCTCCTTAATCTTAGCACCTTCCCTCTGAAATCATCACCAATTTGTCCCCTGTGCATATCTTGGTCACACATAGTTGTTTTCGTATGGTTACCCCTTTTAGACAACAATCTAATTAGACCATGAACTTCTTGAGGGCAGAGACTGTCTTCTGCCTTTTTTTGTATCCCTGGGCCTTAGCATACATACACAATGCCTGGCATACAATAAGTGCTTAGTAAATGCTTGTTGAGTGACTTCATAGGCTTTCTCAAGGGAACCCCAGTCTCTGTGTGTGTCCAATTCAAGGATGTGGCTAAATAGTAACTTCCTCAGCAATGAGATCTTAACTAGGAATTAAATAACTATTAATTCCCTGAAGGAGAAGTAAAATCTAGGATGCTCAGGACTCATGAATCTCAGAACACAGCCTCAAATGCAGCATTCATGAGGTGTTTACACCTTGTGTGGGAAGACAGCTTACTGCCACAACAAAGGTCTCATTCCTGTTAAACCCATAAAGAAATAGTTCGCCTGGACAAGGGGTTAATTTTATTATGGGATGGAACAAGCATTTATTAAGAACTTACTATGGGGGCAGCTAGGTGGCACAGTGGATGGAGCACTGGCCCTAGAGTCAGGAGGACCTGAGTTCAAATCCGACCTCAGACACATGCCAAATGCTTCCTAGCTGTGTGATTCTGGGTAAGTCACTTAACCCCAATTGCCTCACTTAAAAAAAAAAAAGAACCTACTATTCACCAGGTAGGTGATGTGCTAAATGTTTTACTTATATTATCTTAACTTGATCTCTACAACAACCTTGGGAGATAATTTCTATTATTATCCTCATTTTACAGTTGAGGAAACAGAGACAAAGCAGATATTTAAGTAATTTATCCAAGGTCACACAGATCAGGAGTGTCTGAGGTTGGATTTGAATTCAGGTCTTCCTGATTCTGGCCCCCAGCATTTTATCCACTGGGTCACCTAGTTGCCTCTATGGGATTCATTAATTAGTTACCCATTTGTCACAGACCTTGGACACAGAAGTCTGACCCGTCCTCTGCCCCACTCATGTCACCTCTCTGACAAGAAGTAGGGGAAAAGATACTCAAGAGCTAGGTCATAAAAGTGTCTTCCTCTAAAGTCCTCCACCTCATATCTTCATACCATACTGCCTCCACTGAGGCCATCATCCCACTTGCCACTTGTACCTTGGACTCCACCGTCATAACACTTCTAGCTCTTCTGGATATGTTTATTGTCTTCCCTCATTAGAATTCTTGAGGGCAGAGAGGGTCTTGTTTGTATTCACATCCCCAGCACCATGTCTTGATGACTCCATTTGGGTTTTCTTGGCAAAGGTACTGGAGTGGTTTGCCATTTTCTTCTCCAACTCATTTTACAGATAAGAAAACTGAGGCAAACTGAGTGATCTGCCCTGGGTCACACAGCTAGTAAGTCTCTGAGGCCAGATTTAAACTCAGGAAGAAAAGTCTTCTTAACTCCAGGCCCAGTGTTCTATCCATTGTGCCCCTGATGAGGGGGTAGCCAGTGCAAAGATACAGAGATAAGAAATGGAATATGAGAAACAGCTAATAAATGAGTATGGCTAAACTCCAGAGCCATGCAGGAGAATACCACTTCCAGAAGAAGACATAAGAAGGCACACTCTTTGTAACCACGGAAATAGAACTATCCTCATTATCATTAGCAAAGTATAACACATAGAACTCATTTTTTCTTGTTGAATCACAAAGCAAAGCTATAGAATAATAGAATCATGCATCTGGAGCAGAGAAGAAGGCTAGAGATCATACACCCTAACCCCATCATTATAGATAAGAGGAAATTGAGGCTCAGAAATGAGAACTTACCTGCCCGAAGACACCCAGGCAGTAAGGAGAGGAAACCATTAAAAACCAGAACCTTGGGCTCCAAATCCAGTGTTTTTCTTACTTCACTCTGCTACTCCCTAACACATGGAGGAAGACTGATACGTGCCTCAGTTTCTCTATCTGCAAAATGAAAGGGTTGAACTTGCTGATCTTTAATGTTCCTTTCTAGCTCTACAATTCTATCATTCTACATTCGTACACACACAAGTCCTCTTCTGTCAAGCCAGTTCCATTAGATAGATCTTCTCACCTCTTCTTCAGGGACAAGCTTGTTCATTATTATTAATTATGCTGCATTCAACTTCATTTGTTGCTGTTTCCACTTCCATTGTTGTCAAGTATTTTGTTTTCCTGGCTCCGCTTCACTTGGTATCAGTTCATATAAGTCACAATTACATTCAAGTACCACTGTTTTGTTTAGTTACTTCCAAAAAGCTGTGCACATACTTTGTTTCCAGTTCTTTGCTTCACACACACACACACACACACACACACACACACACACACACACACACACACACACTGATTTGAATATTTTGGTGTATATAGGGTTTTTCTGTCTTTGAGCCCCCTGTCCCCACAAGGGTATATACCTACCAGTGAAATCTCAGGGCCAAAGGATAAATGGACGTTTTAGTAACTTTTTAGCATAATTCCAAATTGATTTCCACGGTGCCTCTAGGAAACTTGTATACAGATTTCATTAGAGCAAGAAACAAGCCCCAAGTGGTGCCACTTTAGGGCTCTTAGGTTTCCTCGAGTAGAAGAGACCACTTGGTAGAACAGCAATGCCTAAGTGAGAAGGAAAGCCAGGGGATTTTTTTTGCTAGCGTAGACTGCCCAAATCACACATAGTTCCATGCTGCTCAAGGTCATCTGCTCTATGAGAGCTTCCTCACTGCCCCCATCTTTAAGTGATTGATACCAACATCTTATCTCACAAACTTTGTGCCCTTCTCATGCACTTGCTGTAGAATGATAGGACATCAATCTAGAAAGAACCCTTAAAGATTATCAAGTTCATTTTGCAGATAGAGAAACTAAGTCATGCATTAGTCTGTCTACATGAGATGGGGGTAGCAGAACGAAGTTTAAAGAAGTTTTTTTTTTTTAGAGCCCTGGATCTGGAGTCTAAGAGTCTGGTTTCGAATTCTGACTCTGCTATTTTTCTTCACCTCTCTGGACCTGCTCTCTATAAAATGAAGCATTTGTACTAGGTCATGTCTTTCCAGTTGTAAATCTATGATCCTATGAACCTTCCAGCTTGGGATAGTCTGACAAATATTTAACAACCAGCTTTCCAAAAAGATGATAAATGCTTGCATTATGCACTTGTAAGCTCAATTTGCCTTATTAACATATTCTCCATTGCTTTGCTAAGTCTAGACAATTAGCAAAACAATACATCAAGCCCTGATTTGTAGCATTTGCAAATTTCCCCAGTACTAAGACTCATAGCAAAATTTTTTTCTTAGGATACAATTTTGTTGATAGGTTACCCAGTTTATATGGTATTCTTTTCTCATTTTGAGCATCTACATTTATTTCTTTCTGCATATATGCTTTCCCCTCTCATACCCAAGGAGCCATCCCTTATGATAAAGAATAAAAGAGAAAAAGGGGAAAAAAACAATTCAGTAAAAATCAGTCAACACTTCGACTACATCTGGCAGCCTGGGCAACATTCCATACCCAGAGTTTCCCACCTCTTAAATATTTCTCAAGGGTTCTAAGGACACTTCCTGGAAAATAAGTCTGTGAAAATAAGAGAGTCTTCCTTTTGTATAGATCTGAGACAGAGACAGACAGAGAGAAAGAGACAAAGAGATGGAGATATAGAGAGAGACACAGAGAGAGACCAAAAAGAGAGACATACACACAGATAGAGACACAGACAGAGAAAGAAACTGAATCTTAAATAGGAAGGAAAGAGTTAAGTAAAGGAGATTTTTAAGAAGGGAGAAGCCAGAGAAGAAGGTAAAAGAGATGAAAGGGGGAGGGGTTTAAATGAGGAAAAGATTCAGAGAAAAGATTAAGAGGGAAAGAAAGGAGAGCTGAGGAAAAGGAAGAGAAGCAGGAAAAATAAGAAGGAAGAAGCAACGGAAAGCAGGTAGAAGGATGTCATCTTCAGAGCTAGAAGGGATTTGAGAATTCCTGCTGTGAACCCCCTCAGTATGCATGTAAAGAAACTGAAGTCTAGACCAGGGATGTAATTCAGCGCTTCTTAAACTGTGGGTAACAACCCCAGATGGGTCGAAAAATTTGGCAACAGTAAAAGGTTTCTGAACATGCAACAACCAAAAATTAATTAAAAATCAAATGCATAACAAATCTGAGGTGTCTCTGGCAGCACTCGCCCATGCTGCACAGCTCAACTTCACCACAGCCTTGGTTCTGAACACAAAGCACCCTCACTTTGCACTGCACATGCCCTCAGGCCATGCAATGCCAACAAATGCTGCCTAAATACAAAAAGGGGTCGCCAGTGGAAAAAAGTTTAAGAAGCCTTGGAATCTAAATCATACACCTAACAAGTAGTAAAAAAGAGAAAGAAGACCTTAATTCAAACCTGAAATAGAGACTTTCTCCAGGAATTTTTCCCTGAGTTATTCTTTCCACAGCTCACACACTGTATTGGTTACAGTTGCTCAGTTTTGTTCATAATAATTCCTGGGATAGCACTTTAGGTATTGCCTTTTTTTTCTATGGATCCAAAGCATTGATCATATTGTATTCATCTTCCCCTCCTCCCTGAGAATGGCACGAGATCTGGGCATCAGAGTTTGCCAAGTAATGCATACCCTAAGTGACATCTTCAAGTCCAGTAAGCAAGTGTCAATCAATGAACAAGCATTTACCAAGTGTCTACTATATGCCAGGCACTGTGCTAAGCCCTGAGGAGTTCAGAGAGAGGCAAGCAGTAGGGGGAAGGCAGCCTGCAAACAACTACATACAAATAAGATACAAAGAGGATTCTTTGGGAATCATCTCAGTGGAAAGACACCAAGACCAAGGAGGACAAAGAAAGGCTTCTTGCACACATAGGAACAAGGTCTTAAGCATTCTTTAAAATGTCCTAGTTGGAGCCTTACCAGTGAGCCATGGAGGGGCAAGTAGGGTGAGAGCAGGGTTCTAGCTTCTTTTCTATGAACCTTTGAGAAATAGTTAAGAGGTGGGAGGCTCCAAGTATGGAATGTTGCCTATACTGCCAGATATCGTTGATGTTAGCTAATGTTTACTGAATTGGTTTTTTCCCCCTCTTCTTCTTTTATTCTTTATCATAAAAGATTATTCCTTGGGTATGAGAGGGGAAAGGATATGTTCAGAAATAAAAGTGAAATAAAAAAAAAAAGGAAAATGGTTAAGAGAGTCCATGTTCCTATAACATCCTCTGTAGACAGCTAATGAGCACCAGAACTGGGATTTGCACTCAAGGCTCTTGATTCTAAGGTTGGCCCCTTTCTGCCTTCTGAACTATAAACTGTACATCACAGGAAACATCCAAGCTGGGGCTGAATGGGCACCTATCCGGGGTGTTATAAAAGAAATCAGAGAGACTGGTGGATGGCATACTAGGCTTCAGTTGAGAAAACCTAGGTTCTAATGCTAACTTTTATCATTTACTGCCTACGTGACTCTGGGCAAGTCATTTTATCCCATGGGGATAATAATAGCATCCACCCCGCAGGGTTGGTGTTAGAATCAAATGAGATAATGAAGTCTCTTTCCAATCTTAAAGCACTAAATACATATGAGCTGTTCATAATAACAATAACAACAACGATGATATATAACAATAACATAATAACAGTAACGATGATGGTGATAGCAGCTAACATTTATTTGGCATTTATTCTGTGCCAGGCACTGTGCTGAGCTTTATAAGAAAAAGATCCCCTTTCAAACTATATAATTACATTCTTCATTAAAGGAGGAGTGGGATGACGGTTTTCTGACTTACCAAGGATAAATCAGGGGCTCAAAGGGAATCTGGTAGGAGTTTAACCTGTAGTCCCCCCAAGACTTCTGGGAGATCATGTGAAGGAGGCAAAAGTGATAGTATTAACTGGCATAAAGGGTTTTTTGTTGTTGTTCAGTTTTTACAGATGAGGAAACTGAGGCAAATAGGGTGAAGTGACTTGCCCAGGGTCATGCAGCTAGTAAGTGTCTGAGGCCAAATTTGAACTCAGGAAGAAGAGTCTTCCTGAGTCCAAGCCCAGTGCTTTATCCATTGCGCCACTAGCTGCCCCAAGTAGGCACTTCGTAAATGTCTATTGCTCAATTGATTACCATCTTATTCTTCTCATATCTTTTGATGAAATACAGCTCTAGAGCTGAAAGGGACTGTAGTGTCTGCGAGTCCAACACTCTCATTTTACAAATGAAAATAACAAAGCACAGAGAAGTTAGTTGACTTGCCCATGGTCACACAGCTAGTAACACTGAGGTATGATGTGAACTCAGCTCTTCCTGACTCCAATCCAGTGCTTTCTCTGCTGTGCTACCACCGAAATGATCCTTGGACAGGTCACCATCTTGTTATTATGCTTTTGTAGTTAATTTTCTGTGGACCTGTGCCCAGGTGAATAATTAACTGTTTTGAGTATTTGAATAAAAGTGTTAGATGCAATCTCATCCCCTCACGGGCTCACTGGAGGCACCCTCAGTACTGAGCAGGCAGGACCACAGCGAAGGGATGCCCCTCAGCCAGCTCCCACATAATTTGCTATTGTTGTTGCTATCATTGGTGGGCTTGGCGGGAGGAAGCCTGGTTTCAGTCCTGACTCTGACTCCAATTGGGTCACCTCCATTCCTACTCTCCCAGGTTTATCTCCTTGACTCACCACTCTTTCTGGCCCCACCAATCCAACCCATTGCCAGGTCTTTCTGTTGCTACTTCCATGACACCTCTCCCATCCAGCCCTTTCTCTCAACTCACACCTTCATCCCCTCACTTCATGCTCTCCTCACTTATCTACCTAGAGTATTGCCATGACCCTGTTGGATCTGCCTGTCTCCAATCTCCTCTTCACTTCAGCTCATCCTCCACATTTCCACCAAAATGATTTTCCTCCAGCACAGATCTGATAAAGTCATGCCCTTCCTCTATCAACTCTAGTGGCTCCCAGGTTCAAATAGAAATGCCTCTGTTTCCCTTTTAAAATGCTTCAACCTCATTCTAGCCTTGTTGGACTTTAATCCTCATCTTGCACCCTGTGACCCAACCAAATCAACTTTCTTTTTGTTACTTATATATGACATTCCATCTCCCATCTCAGAAGCAGCTAGATAGTGCAATGGTTAGAGCACTTGGCCAGGAGTCAAGAGGACCTGAGTTCAAATCCAGCCTCAGACATATACTAGCTGTGTAACCCTAAGTGAGTCACTTAACTTCTGTCTGCCTCAGTTTCCTCATCTGTAAAATGGTGTTAATAATAGCACCTACCTCCCAGGGGTATTATGAGAAATAAATGAGCTAATAGTTGTAAAGTACTTAGCACAGTGTCTGACACATAGTAGGTGCTTTATAAATACTAGTTCCCTTCCTTCCTTTCTCTATGCCTTTGTATTGGCTGGCTCCCTTGCCTTGAATTCACTCCCCTGCCTTCCTCCACCTCCCAGAATCCCTCTGGTTTTATGATATAATGGAAGCACCATCATCTACATGAACCCTTTCCCAGTCCCTCCAATCGCTAAGGCCCTTCCTCTGAAAACACCTGGTAATTAACTTTCCATTTACTCTGTATATGGCTCTGTCTCCTTCGATGCAGGGATTGTTTCATTTGTGTGTGTGTGTTTATATCCCCAACACCTGGCATAGTGCCTGACACACAGTAGGTGCTTAATAAACATGTGGTGATTATTATTGTTGATTCATCAGTCCTTATAGCCCAGTAACAGTTAATCCCCATACCACAATTTCTTTAGCCATTCTCCTATCAGTGGGGGTCTACTTTGTTCCTTGGTCTTTGCAACCACAAAAAAAATGCTGCCACTAACATATCAATGGCCAATCAGTAGGCATCTGTTAAGCACCTACTATGTGCCGATCACTGTGTTAGGTGAAGGAGATACAAAGAATAAAGCAATCCCCATTCTCAAGGAGTTTCCGTTCTAATGGGGAAACCAAGTACATGTAAATTATATATACAACTACATCTTTGATCTTACATTAAAGGAGTAAGGATCTCTGGGTCACTTCAATTGTCTTTAGCTGTCCATGGAAATAAAGTCAAAATGGTTTATTCTGGGAGGAGGACGGGAGAACACACAAAAGAAAACAGTTTGGGACTCAAAAAAATAATAAACCACACCCAAAAAAAAGGAGTTGCAGGAGGCACCCGGCCTTGCACTTCCTATCTTTGCACACTTCTAAAAAACACCATGAGTGGCTTTTATGTGGTGCGGGGGTGTTGTTTTGTGAGCATATTAAACTGTATAAAAGTTTACAACATTTTAAAAAAATCAGAAAGATAGAGCCAAGATAAATCCTGTAAGAGACATTGGCTTTCCCACCATCTCTCTTGTGCTAAATCTCTTCTGTAACCTTGCCTCGGTCTTCCTGGAAATGGGTGCTGCCTGGGGTTCTAGAAGTGGAAGGCAAAACGCCTGCCTTGAGTAACCACAGAGCTGAGACCATCCGTGGGTGGAATTTCAGCCGGTTTTGTTCAGAGATGTTGCCAGAGCTGCACGAGGCTGCAGGGAGGGCACCTGGTTCCATTCCCCTCATTTTACAGATAAAAAGACTGAGGTCTTGAGAGAAGTGGCTTACTTGTGTGAGGTTGCACCATTAGTAACTGAGCCTACACTAGGCCTCTGGACCCCTGATGGCCAGCCCAGGGCTCTTAGTGTCATACCACAGTACCAGGATTGCCTTCATCCCAGCTTTCATATAACTCAGGATCCATCCACATACATTTGGAATCATACTCCTTATAGAATTGTTGTGAGACTCAAATAAGGTAATGGGTGGTGTGGTGAAAGGAATATATACCATATTGGCTAGTTTTTCCCCACCTAAAAGGCAGAAAAGCCTTTGGCTGGTCCAATGTCCTTAAGGTCAAGCCTTTAACTCCCCATTACCTAGAGCATAAAGTCCAGACCACAAGGAGTCAGTGTCATCTCAGACTTGGTGGCCCTCGATGGAAAACTCAGGCAACTGAAAGGAACTCAGTTATCTAAGCTGAATGTTTAAGTCTTTTTGTTTAAATCAATTTTGACTGATATTTTCTGTTTCTTACATCATCATACTTATTCCAAGCAGCTCTTCTCCGAGAACAATCCCAAATGAAAAAACTATTTTTAGAGAGAGAGGAAAAAAATCGGTATAATCGATTGATACATTGAAAAAGTCCAGAAACCTGTGCAACATTTTAACACTTGTGGACTTCCCATCCCTACAAAGGGCATCCTCATATTTCTTCATTTGAATCCTGCTTGAGCTTTGAAATTTAGTTACATTTCCTGGAATTGACTCCTCTGACCTCATTCTACATCAGTCCACACAGATATTTTCAGGTTTCTCTGCATTCATCACCCATATCGTTTCTTATGGTATGGTAACCATCCATTTCATTCATGTACCACAATTTGTTTACTCATTCCTCAATCAGTGAGTGTCTGCTGTATTTCCAATTCTTTGCTATCACAAAAAAATGAAATATAGATAGATAGATAGATAGATAGATAGATAGATAGATAGATAGATAGATAGATAGATAGATCTTCTATAAATATTTTGGAGCATATGGTAACTTTTTTCTTATCAATGACTTCCTTGGGGTCTAAGCCCAATAATGGAGTATCAAGTCCAAAGGGTGTCTTTATTCACATAGTTCCAGATTGCTTTCCAAAGTGTACCATTTCACTGCTCCAGCAATAATGTGCCTATCCTTCCATAACCCCACCAACATTGACTGTTGTTATTTTTTGTCATTTTGGCCTATTTGT
Source organism: Phascolarctos cinereus (assembly GCF_003287225.1). NCBI lineage: Eukaryota > Metazoa > Chordata > Mammalia > Diprotodontia > Phascolarctidae > Phascolarctos > Phascolarctos cinereus. Next base: position 52,910,645 of record NW_027555625.1, on the reverse strand, counting down.
AGGGTATGAAGTAAAACCTCAGGACTATTTTGATTTGTAATAGAATTAAATATTCAGTGCTCACGGCTCAGCCATGCCAGTATAATAAAAATTACAATACTACCCAAAATAATTTATATTATGTCAATCAAATTACCGAGGGGATACTTTACAGAACTTGATAAAATAATAACATTCATTTGTAAGAAACAAAAGATCTAGAATAACAAAGGAAATGCTCAGCTTCGTTTCTGCCATCTAAATGACAGCATCAATTGGTAAAGATTTCTGATATGAGTGTTGAAGTCCAACACCAGAAAATTTCAGCTATTTAAGTAAAATCACGGAAGATTTCTATGACAGTGAGCCTGATGAAAAGACTTAACAATGATTTCCTCTTGTAATATAATAGCATTGACAAATAATGGAGGTGGTATGTTACCATGCCCAACAAAAAGCATACCTTAGTCTGACTTTCCAGAGGAGACAAAGTCATCTGACTTGATCCCAGAATGTTTCCATTTGACATTATCTGAGCAGTTCATGGAGAGGTACACAGAGCCTGGGAATCACAATGCTGGTAGTAAGATTGACTTACTTTGCATATCTACCTTTGATGTTTTTCTGTTAGCTTCAGTTTGCTGGGTATTGGGGCTTTGATAGGATTTTGTGGTTATGCCTTTCAAAATCTTTATCCAACCACTACCATCACAGGAGACCGTATCCTTGCAGGCAAATTTGTGTACATTGGGCTCAGTAAGTCGAAACTGAATCATCTCATCAGAAACCACCACTGTCTGAGTATGTGATGGGGTGAATTTGACTGGCCCTTCTGCCTGGCCTGTGTCATAGTGCCCCTGGCAATTCATGGCTGCCACAATCTTCATCTGGGCAGCCCATACCAACGGAAAAGAATACATATAATGAAGACATTAGAGACAGCTAAGTGGTTCAGTGGATAGGGTGCTGGGCCTGGAGTCAGGAAGACCTGAGTTCAAATCCAGTCTCAGACACCAACTAAGTGACCCTGAGCAAGTCCCTTAACCCCATTTGCCTCAGTTTCCTCATATGTTAAATGAGCTAGAGAAGGAAATGGCAAATCACTCCAGTATATTTGCCAAGAAAACTTCATGGACAGTATGACCCATGGGGTCACAAAGAGTCAGACATGACTGAACAACAACAATAACAAAAATGAAGGCATAGCTAAACTACAACTCCAATTACAATTTGCTGTTCTACAGTATTTTTAAATGTCTATCATATCTTTTTCCTTTCTTTCACTGCTTTTTTACCCTTTGTGGATGCAATTCCATCCTGAATACTTCTTTACATTATTTTTTCTTTTTCACCATTAATTTTAAATTGGGGGGGGGGTCTTTGAGAATTTATACCCATCAAATGCCCGAGCAGATGTAGATCTATAGGTAGTCTGGGAAAGAGCACTTAGTAGGTGGGTCGAGTATAAATTTTAGGCAGAGTATCACCCAAGAGAGAAGCTGGTAAGAAGCAAGCTTAGCAGTGACCTGTCTAGACTTCTGAGTAAAGATAAAATGACAGCTTTAATGCCGAATTGGAGATACTCCACTTCATTTTAAAAGTCCCTCAGGACTGTCCCAACTTCCTTGAGTTAGCTTTGCTGTTGTATAGAACCTGTTGCCCAGGGATCTTAGGATAGTCTTCATACAGGCTCTAAGCTTTGTGGAACTGAGCAAAAATGAGTCACGGTTGGTATGGGCTGTCCAGATGAAGATTGCAGCTGCCGTGAACTACCCGCAGCAATGACACAGGCCAGAAAGCTTCTCTCTAAAAGCTTCCAGAGAGCAGTTCTTTAAAACTGTAAATGGCTTTGAGAAAGGACGTGAAAAATCCAGAGTTTAACTGAAGCCTTGTTCATGGATTCGCACCACCATATTGGCATTTAGCTCAGACAGCAGGGTGTTAACTTTTTACTTGTATTAATATTTCAGTCAGTATCCTGGATCTCAGCCATCCATTCTTATTGAAATAATAATACTATTTGTTATTGTTGTTCAATCATTTCTGACTCTTCATGACCCATTTGGGGCTTTCTTGGCGGAGATCCTGGAGTGGTTTGCCCTTTCCTTCTCCAGCTCATTTTATAGATGAAGAAACTGAGGCAAACAGGGTAAAGTGACTTACTCAGGGTCACACAGCTAGTTATGTCTGGAGGCTGGATTTGAACTCAGGTCTTCCTGACTCCAGATCCAATGCTTTATCCACTGTACCACCTAGCTGCTCAATACTAATAATAACAACAGCTAAATAGTTAATAACTTATGTAGTGCTTGCAATGTGCCAGGCAGTATGCTACGAAGTTTAGAAAAACTATTTCTTTGGCCTTGACCTTCACAACAACCCTGGGAGATAGGTGCTATTATTATCCTCATTTTGTAGATGAGGAAACTGAGACAAATCGAGGTTAAATGACTTGCCCAGGGTCATACAGCTGGTAATATCTGAGGTTGGATTTGAACTCAGGTCATCTTGACTCCAGATGAGACACTCTAGCTATTGGGCCTCCCAGGTGACAAGCAAAGCTTTTGTCCAGAAAGTGAATGTCCCCTGTAGCCATCCATGTGAATTAGGTGTCCATCAGAACACTTCTAGAAGATGATAGTACAAGGTGTGAGGCTTTGCCAGCCTGTTAGCTTCACTGTGGTCTTTATTTCCTGTGGTGGAACGAGGTGCCTTTCCTCACTGAGACCTTTACTTCCTAGACATTTCAGCCCTGTTTGACTTCTAGTTCAATTTTTAAAAATAAATCTATGCTTTAACTTTTGAACTTTTAAAGCCCTATTTATTTATTCTGTTTCCATAGAACATGACAGGTTTTTTAAAGAACATGTAACAGTAATTTCTTAACATGTCCTAAGTTTGTTGCTTAAAAAAATCAAATAAAATCAAATATAAAATCAAAATCCAAAATCAAATAAAAATGAGGTCCTCAAAAACAAAATGAATGTTACAAAATTACAAATAATAAGCTTGGCCCAAGAGAGTATATATAATAAAACACATCCACCCCAGTCCCTGCCTATTTCTTTACAGAGGTGGGGAGAGGTCTACAGACATGGAGCATTGCATATATTCTCTCTCTCTCTCTCCCTCTCCCTCTCTCTCTCTCTCTCTCTCTCTCTCTCTCTCTCTCTCTCTCTCTCTCTCTCTCTCTCTCTCTCTCTCCCTATCTCATTCTGTCTCTGTCTCTCTTTGATATATTGATTGGTTTTGCTAATTTTTTTCTTCCTCCTTTTTAGAAAAAATTCTTTGTTATATGGGATGACTCTCTGGGAGGGAGAAGAGGAAATGATACAGGGAGAAATTTAGGCAATATAAAAAGATATCAATTAAAATGTATTTTTTAAAAAGAGACTCAGCGTAAGGAAAAAATGCCTAACAATTAGACTTATCCAAAAGATAAATGGGTTTTCTTAGGTGGAAGTGGGGTTTCTGTCACTGGAGGTGCTCAAGAAGAAGCTAGGCAAACACTTGTCTGATATTATAATATTCTCTCATAATGATGTGCTCTCTCAGCACTCTCTCAAGCCTCCCACAACTCCACCTCCACACAAGTTACCTCACCTGCTCCTGCACGCTCCTCCCTTTCTAGCTACATGAAGGCTGAGTCCCTAACCTACTTTTCCCAGTCTTTGTCCTTCTTGTCCTCTCTGTAATCTTTGACACTATTGATCCCTCTCTTCTCCTTGAGACTCTTCTCTCTAGGTTTTTATGACACTGCTCTCTCCTGGTTTCCTTCCTTCCTATGTGACCACACCTCAGTTTTCTTTACTGGATCTTCATCCAGGTCATGCTCAGTAACTGTGGGTCATGCTCAGCAACTGTGGGTGCCCCCAGGGCTCTGTCCTGGGTCCTCTTCTTTTGTCCTTCTATACTATGTTGCTTTCTAATCTCATCAGCTCCCATGGATTCAATAGTCATTTCTATGCAGATTCTTCTCCTATCTGTTTATCCAGCCCTGACCTCTCTCTTGGAGTCTTGCATCTCCAATTTTTTATTGGACATCTTGAACATACTGTAGACATCTTAGACTCAACAGGTCCAAAACTTATCTCATTATCTTTCCCTGCACACCCCTTCTCACTATGCCTGTATTTCTTTCTGACTTTCCTATTCCTCTTGAGGGCACCACTATTAATGCAGGCATCCAGGCTCAGAACCTCGGTGTCGTCCTCATTTTCTCACTCTCTCACCATCCATGTCCAATCAGTTGTCAATTCTTGCTTCCAAACATCTCTAGTAGACACCCCTCCTCACCTTTGACACTACCTTATACAGGCAGAAGCCTAGTATAGGATCTCATCACTTTGATCTCCTCATACCTGGACAATTGAAGTAGCTTTCTGGTTGGACTCTGCCTCATCTCTCCCCACTCCAGTGTCAAATTAATCTTTCTAAATTGTAGGTCTGACCATGTCACACCCTTTCCCTTCCCATTCAGTAGACCTCAGTGGCTTCCTATTGGCTCCAGGATCAAATGTAAGATTCTCTATTTGGCTTTTAAAAGCCCCTCGTGACCTGGCCCTTTTCCTCCCTCTCTAGCCTTCTTATACCTTACTGCCCTCCACATACTCTGGGAGCCAGGAACACTGACCTCCTTGCTCTTCTTCCCACATGACACCATCTCCTGATGTTTTTACCAGCTGTCCCCAGAATTCTCTCCCATCTCATCTTGGCCTCCCTGGCTTCCACGGCAGCCTTCAAATCTTTGCTAAAATCCAAAAAAAAAAATCTTAGCTAAAATCCCAAGAAATCTTTCCTGATTCCCCCTTAATGGTAATACCTTCCCTCTGTGATTAGCATATACACACACGTGGGTGTGTGTATATATACATACATGCATGCATGCATGCATGCATGCATGCATACATACATGCATACGTGTGCGTACACGTATATGTGTTTCTACAGTTGTTTGCATGTTGCCTCACCCATTAGACTGTAAGCTTCTTGAGGGCAGGACTATCTTTTGCCTTTCTTTGTGTTCCCAGCATTTAAGGCAGTACCTGGCCCATAGTAGGCCCTTAATAAATGCTTGCTAACTTGGCTTCCTGAGTTCAAATCCAGCCTCAGACACTTATTAGCTGTGTGACCCTGGACAAGTCACTTCACCCTGTTTGCCTCAGTTTCCTCATCTATAAAATGAGCTGGAGAAGGAAATGGCAAACCACTCCAGTATCTTTGCCATGAAAACCCCACATGGGGTCACAAAGAGTTGGACACAACTGAAATAGCTGAACACATACAACCTGACTAGATTCCTGTTCAGGTTTGGGTTGGACTGGATGACCTCTGAGCTCCCTTTCAATGCTCAGATCCTGTGTTTCTTCAGCCCCAGCCTCATCAGAAAGCATTCTTGCTTTGTCCCAAAACAGCCCCCATGCCATGGCGATAGACTTTCCCCTTCTGGTTGCTAAATAGCAGATGATCATACCCTTCATACCCTCTTTCCATAAGACAAACATTTTAGCCAACTAGCCACATTCTCCTAATGAGCCCATCCTGCTCAAGGAGCCAACCCTCCTCCCACATTGCCCTTGACGCCAGGAGGAAGTGCTGCTTGGGTACCACTTCAAGGAGTTTACAACACATGCCTTCCTGCTTTCTCATGATTTAGCATCAAAGTTAAGACCCCCTTGTTCCTGAGAAATGCTGTGTTTACAAGGGTTGGAGGGCTCCATATGACGCACAGAGAAAAGCTGGTCCCATTTCTGTCCTCCATGGAGTCTGAGGTTAGCAGCTGTAAACTGTGGTTGTGGCTGGAAAGGAGGCTCAGCAGAAATACTGTGTCTCTCTGTACTGATTTCAACCCCATGAAATCCCCTCAGTTGTAGTGAAAATGAATCAGGTGGGCATTTTTCCAGCTGTACATTCCAGGTACTTATAGATGCCTTATCTTGAAAGCCCAACCCCTATCCCAAACATAACTAAGAATGTCTTCATCTGAGACAGAGACAGTTCAGGGCATAAGGAGTGATGGAGGTAGCCAGATACCAATCAGACCATAAGTGTGTTCAAAGACTTGGCAGGGAGGATGGGGAAGGAGGGTAATGAACCCTTGCCCCTGTGGTAGTTGGGGCAAGCTTTATGAGCTGGGAACCAACATGACAGCACCCTGGGATGATGGCCTGGTGATGGCCCTAGGGTCATGTATAGTTTAAAGCATCAAAGGCCAATAGAGAACTAGGAGGTGAGGCAGGAGGATGGCAGTCACCACAGAGATGAAGCAAGGTCACCAAGTATGCAAGTATATTTCCTTGCCTGGGATGAAGGATATCACCACCACCTACCACCTCCATATGGAGACATCCTTGGGCAAAGCCTCATTTTGCCCTGTGCTGGTTATAGCTCTGATCCCACGCCACTCTGTCATTCTTCTTACCCCAATGGGAGCATGGACTATGGCAAGAAGGATCTTGTTTCCTGAATGCTTAAGTTTCTAAGAGGGAAATTAGCCTTGACTGATTGAATTAAATCAATGTCCACAGGACTTTTGTCAGAACCAACCTTCAGTCAAGGTTATCTCACAGGACGAGAAGATTGAGAGGATATTTATAAATCAATAGCCCACAATGCATTGTAATAAAAACTAGAATATTTAGAGGACATCACTGACCTTTGACCTTGAGGCTGGTGTCAAGAACAGTTATGTCATCCAACAAACAGCAGGTCTCATGGTGAATGCTGGAAGTAAAATACTGGGCTTAAATAGTGCCTTTTATAGGTTCATGAGAGTTAGATCTGAGTCAGCCAGTTGATAAATCCTTCCAATACTTCCTGAAGCATCTTCTCCAAGCACTTCCCTGGGGCCCTAGAACATGTACAATAGAAAGAGCAGTGACTCTGGAGTCAAGGGCCCTAGTATTAAATTTTGCACTTATCCACGTGACTTTGGACAAATGACCGAACTACAAGATAAAGGAGCTGTACCAGAAGACCTCAGAAGGCGCCTTCCAGTCCTAGGCCCATGATGCTATGCTTTAGCCATGCTTAATCTTCCTTGGCACAGGAAGGAAGGAAAGCATCAGACCCAAGCCTAGGAATCCTGAAAGCCAATATGCTCAACGTCATGTCTCCAGGCTTCTGGAATGCAGCAGCCACACTATGGAACCCATGGAAGCCTGAAAGAAATGGAAGGCTTTGAATAAAGCCAATAGCTAGGAATGGGTCCCTGGTCTTCTGATTCTTTTCCTGTACCTCTTAGCAACTGGAGCATCTGAGAAGTTGATTGTCTTGGCGATTGTCAAATTCACTTTCAAAGTACACCAATGTTAGTGGAATTTCTGAAGTGTGAGGTAGGCAGGCTGGCTTCCAGGGTTTACAAGGAAGCCTCATCTCCTTCTCAGCAAACGGCAGAAAATTCATTAACACAGCAGCCCATGATCTGAAGGCCATAGACCATAGCCTCAGCCTCCAGTCCCATTGTGTGGATTTGCTTTTGCAACTTGGATCTTTAGCCAAGGCCTAGCCTGGTATTTCCACTAGCACTTCATTAGTTAGTGTCCCAGGCCATCTTCACTCACTATTGGCTCTGGACAATTGCTTCCAAAAGCTCATTTTGTGGATGAGTATCTACAAAAATATAAATTACCCAAATTAACCAAAGAAGAAATAAAATATTCAAATAACACAATCTTAGAAAAAGAAATCAAACAAGCCATCAATGAACTTCCTAAGAAAAAATGACTAGATGGATTCACAAGCAAATTCTACCAAGAATTTACAGAACAATTAATCCCAATTCTATATAAACTGCTTAGGAAAATGGAAGAAAAAAGAGACCTGCCAAATTCCTTTTATGACACAAATATGGTGCTGATACCCAAAACAGGAAGAGCCAAAACAGAGAAAGAAAACTGCAGACCAATTTCCTTAATGAATGTGCGGCTGTTTTCAGAGGTGATTCTGGGGACCTGTCAGTTTTTGGCTCTGTCAAGGTGGCATAATCTAGGGAGAGGTGTGTTTACTGGTCTGCTGTACTGTGCACTGGTTCATGAGTGACCACAAGCACTCTTTTCAACCCTGGAACTGTGCCCAGGGTCCCTGATCCCCTGGGGCTGCAAGCTCTGCTGTGCTAGTGCTCCTTCTCACACTGGGACGAAGGCCCAGCACTGCAACCCAGATCCAAGTATAGGCAAAGCAACAGAGTCCTGCCCCTGGTGCCAGCAAAGCGAGCCCTGTAAATCTCCACCTAACTTGTCTAGTCCCCTTACCCTCTGTGGGCTGAGAGGACGGGAACCTTCCACTGGTGCCGCTGATTCAGTCACTCAAGGCCTGCTCTTGGCTTGCTGGGGCCCTGTCTGAGCAGGTGTGGTCTGTTGGACTATGCTCCTCCATCACTCTGGTGCAACAGACCTTTTCTGCAGACCTTCTAAGTTGTCTTGGGCTGGAAAATTGTTTCCCTTTATCTTTTTGTGGGTTATGGCACACTAGAATTCATTTAGAGTCATTATTTAAATATATTTGGATGGGTTTGTGTGAGAGCTCAGGAGAATCCCTGCCTTTGCTCTGCCATCTTGGCTCTGCCTACTCCCTAATGAATATTGATACAAAAATTTTAAATAAAATATTAGCAAAGAGATTACAGCAATATGTCACAAAGATCATATACTATGACCAGGTGGGATTTATACCAGGAATGCAGGCTGGTTCAACATTAGGAAAACTATCAGCGTAAATGACCATATCAATAACAAAACCAACAGAAATCATATGATTCTTTCAATAGATGCAGAAAAAGCCTTTGACTAAATACAGCACCCATTCCTTTTAAAAACACTAGAGAACATAGGAATAAATGGAGCTTACCTTAAAATGATAAGTAATATTTATCTAATGCTATCAGCATATATTGTCTAGAGTAGGGATAAGCTAGAAGCATTCCCAGTACAATCAGATGTGAAGCAAGGAATGCCCATTATCTACCTCTATTATTTAATATTGTACTAGAAATGTTAGTTACTACAATAAGAGAAGAAAAAGAAATTAAAGGAATTAGAATAGTCATGAGGAAACAAAATTATCACTCTGTAATGCTAGAGAATCAACACAAAACTATTTGAAATTATTAACAACTTTAGCAAAGTTGCAGGATGCAAAATAAACCCACATAAATCATCAGCATTTCTATACATTACCAACAAAATCCAGCACCAAGAGATAGAGAAATTCCATTTAAACTAATTGTAGAAAATATGAACTACTTGGGAGTCTACCTGCCAAGACAACCCAAAAACTATATGAACATAACTATAGAACACTTTTCACACAAATAAAGTCAGATCTAAACAATTGGAAAAAATATTAATTGCTCGTGGGTAGGCCAAACCAATATAAGAAAATTGACAATTCTACCTAAATGAATCTATTTATTCAATGCCATACCAATCAAACAAAAAATTATTTTATAGAGCTAGAAAAAATAATAACAAAATTCATCTGGAAGAACAAAAGCTCAAGGACATCAAGGGAGTCAATGAAAAAAAATGTGAAAGAAGGTGGTCTAGCCATACAAGATCTCAAACTGCATTATAAAATGGTGATTATCAAAATATTCTGGTACTGGCTAAGAAATAGAGTAGTGGATCAGTGGAATAGATTAGGTATAAATTATATTGTAGTAAATGACCACAGTAACCTAGCTCATGATAAACCCAAAGATCCAAGTTTTCAGAACAAAAACTCATTATCTGACAGAAACAACTGGTAAAACTGGAAAATAGTATGACAGAAACTAGGTATAGACCAACATCTCACACCATATACCAAGATACCAAAATGGATACATCACACATAAAGGGTGATATCATAAGGAAATTGAGAAAGCATGGAATAGTTTATCTGCCAGATTTATGGATAAAAGGAGAATTTAGGATTAACAAAGATAAGGAGAACATTACAAAATGTAAAATAGATAAGTTTGGTTATATAAAATTAAGAAGTTTTTGCACAAACAAAACCAATGCAACCAAAATTATAATGAAAGCAGAAAACTGGGGGGGGGGGAAGATTTTTTCATAAGCATCTCTGATAAAGGCCTCATTTCTCAAATACATAGAGAACTGAGTCAAATTTACAAAAAAGAAAACAAGTCATTTCCAAATTGATAAATGGTCGAAACAGGCAATTTTCAGACAAAGAAATCAAAGCTATCCATAGTCATATGAAAAAATGCTCTAAATCACTATGATCAGAAAAATGCAAATTAAAACAACTCTGAGGTACTACCTCATACCTATCAGACTGGCTAATATAACAGAAAAGGAAAATGATAAATGTTGGAGAAGATGTGGGAAAATTGGGACACCAATGTATTGTTGGCAGAGTCGTGAACTAATCCAACCATTCTGGAGAGCAATTTGGAACTATGTCCAAAGGGAAATCAAACTGTTTAGACCCTTTGGTCCAGAAATAGCACTGCTAGGTCTACATCCCAGAGAGATCATAAAAAAGGGGAAAGGACTCACATGTACAAAAATATTTATAGCAGCTCTTTTTGTGGTGGCAAAGAATTGGAAATCAAAGGGATGACTGAACAAGTTGTGGTTTATGATTGTAATATTATTGTGCTATAAGAAATGACAAGTAGCATGATTCAGAAAAATCTGGAAAGACTTACATGAACCAATGCATAGTGAAGTAAACAGAAGTAGGAAAGCATTGTATACAGTAACAGCAATATTGAAGAATTGTGAATGACTTAGCTGTTCTCAGCAATACAATGATCCAAGACAATCCCAAAGGTCTAATGATGAAGCATACTATCTACTCCAGAGAAAGAACCTATATTGATTGAATATAGATTGAAGTATGTTATTTTTCACTTTTTTCATTTTTTTCTTTTTATTTGAGTCTTTTTGTACAAAATGACTAATATGAAAATGTTATACATAATTGCACGTGTATAACTGATTATATCTGAATATATCTGATTGCTTACCATCTCAGGGAGGAGGGAGGGATAGAATTTGGAACTCAAAACTTTAAATAAAAAATGTTAAAAAAATTTTGGAAAAAATAAAGAGAGAAAATAAAAGTTCATTTTGCAGCTGCGTGGATCCAGGCTTGGAGGAAGTAGGTGCCAAGTTGAGAAGTGCAAACCATTATCCACTGACTGGGTTTTGTGTACTTTTGGGATGGGTGGCATTTCAGGTCCATTCCTAACTAACCCTGCAGCTCCCTCCCACCTCAGAAAACTAAACTTCCTTTGTTCTGCACTGTCCATTTGGTAGAGATAGGTCTGCAGGACAAGGAGGTGCACATTCTGTGTGTGTGTGTGTGTGTGTGTGTGTGTGTGTGTGTGTGTGTGCATGCTCTATGTCCTCTCTCCTTCCCTCTATCTTTCTCTCTGTCTCCTTCCCTTGCTCCTTCTTTCTTTCTGTCTCTGTTTCTCTGTGTCTCTCTATCTTTCTCTCCATGTCTGTGTCTGTGTGTGTGTCTCTCTCTGTCTGTCTCTCCATCTCTCTGTAAATCTCCCTGTTTCTCTCTCTGTCTCTTTCTACCTGTTTCTTTTGTCTCTCTGTGTGTCTGTCTCTTTCCATCCCTCTCTCCTTTCTCTCTCTAACTCTTTTTATGTCTTTCCCTCCTTCCCTTCCTCCCTCTGTCTTTGTCTCTCTATTTCTTTCTGTCTCCCTCCCTTGCTCCTTCTTTCTCTCTCTGTCTCCCTCTGTCTTTCTGTCTTTCTCTGTGTGTGTGTGTCTCTCTTTATCTCTCTCTGTTTCTCTCTGTCACCACCCTCACTTTTTTTTCTCTCTCTTTCTCCCTCTGTCTGTGTCTGTGTCTCTCTCTGTCTCTCTCTTTCTCTCCCCTGCCATCATGCCCCATAGAGAAAGTGGCTTTTCTTTTCTGGGAATCCAAGCAGGCTCCTATAGTCATACCATGGGTGACAGTGCCATGCCAAGAAGTCTCCTCGGATTTCACTGATGCTTTCTGAGCCCTAGAACTGAGGGTTCCAAAAACCTTGTGGCTAGGACAAAGACCATAGGCCTGGGATTCAGTACACCTGAGTTCTAATCAAAGTTTAGACCCTTACTGGCCATGCAGAGCACATGAGTGTATAGAATGTACAGGTGTTTATGGGATAGACTATAGCCTTGGTAAAAAGAAACCATTGTAAGGTTATAGATTTAGAGCCAGAAGGGACTTTGGAGATCCTCAACCCCACCATTTTACAGAGGAGGAAACTGAGGCCCAATGAGGTGAAGGGGCTTGCCTGAGGTAACACAAGTAATGAGAAAATCAGAGACAGGATTTGAACCCAGATTCACTGATGCCAAATCAGCACTCTTCACAATATGCACATTGCATACAAGGAAGGGCAAAGAGCACCCTTGCCCTGAAAGCTGGACAGGGAAAATATGATTATGCCCATTTTACAGAGGAAGAAACTAAGGCTTGGAGAGAGCTGAAGTGATTTGCCCAGGGTCACAAAATAGATTTAAAAATCAGTGGAGATTCAAGCCCAGGTCTTGCCTAATGCTGGTCCTAGTTCTCTCTAATTCTCCATTCCACCATCTTCTGGTGTCAGGTCAGTGGCAGTGGCACCAAGAGACAACATGGACAGACAAACACATTTCCTGTTACAGTTGCCCTCATCCATGGCTTCTCTCTAGGTATGTCACTGCTTTTCTTAATCTGCCCCGTGAAAATATCCAATCAGGATTTAGGACCAAAAGAGATCCTAGTTCTGCACTGTGTGCCCTGACTCATTTTACAAGAAGGAAATTGAGGTCTGGGGATGGGAAATGACTTGTCCAAGATCACACAGCCTCTAAGCAGCAGATTGGGGATTCACAAGATCATAGATTTAGAGCTGGTATGAACCTTAGAGGGCAACTCACCTGAGCCCTCACCCAGTTTACAGGTAAGGAGAAGGTGAAGTGACTTGTCCATAGGAACCATTTGAACCCACACATGCCTAACTTCAAGTCCAGGACTCTCCCCACTGAGCAGCACTGCCATCTTCCACTGTTTTTACTTACTGTACTACATGAGTCATAACTAGCAACATTGGTACCAAGACAAAAAGACATTAAATTCACCGCATCAACTTCTTGAGACCAATTTGGAGGTTTGCTGTTTCTGTTGTTCAAGTCATTTTCAGTTATGCCTGACTCCTCGTGACCCCATTTAGGGTTTTCTTGGCAAAGATACTGGAGTGGTTTGCCATTTCCTTCTCCAAAAATTGGGAATGGGGAAGGCTTTAGACCTCAAGAAAAAAGGCACCACTAGGGAAGAGACCTTGGTACCCCCATGAGGCTATAGCTAGAGAGGAAGGTAGAAGAGTTGGGGCAGGAGTTAAGGGATTCAGCAGGGGTAAGTAAAGCCGTTGTGACTAGATGAGGAAGAATCCACCAAGTGGAAGTTTCTTATTTTAACTAATTTTTCTTGCTAATCAGGTACTAAGCTCAGTGGGCTCTACCCACTGAAGGAGTGCAAGCATCATCTGTCTGCACCCTCTGAATTTCAGGGCTCTGAGCAAATGTGCCAATCTCCCCATCTTGGTTAGATACAGTGTCTCTTGCCTAGCAGCTCATTCTGGACCCTGCTCCTATGGCTTCAGACAAGTCACTCGATGTGCTAGTGGTTCAGCATTTCTAACAGTGATAATGGGGGTCAGGACTGGATTCGTGATTGCATTACTCTAAGGGACTCTCAAATGAAAAGACTCCCTCTACCAATGCAGGGTGGCACCTTCTCAGAAATTTGCTGTCTTAGAGACTTACCTAAGGAATTACCTAACATTTCCTTAACATTTTGAGGGTTTTCTTAATAGGCAATTTATATACATTTTAAAAGTATTTTATATCCATTTGAGGCAGTGAGATATCAATAGACAGATTTAGGAAGACCTGAGTTCAAATCCTGCCTTAGATACTTAATAGCTGTGTGATGTGGGCAAGTCACTTAAACTCTCTCAGCCTCAGTTTCCTCATCTGTGAAATGGGGATGATAATGACACTTACTTCACTGGGTTGTTGAGAGGAGCATATGAGATAATATATACAGTGTCCCAGAATGCTTAGTGCTATGAGCGTATATGTGTTATACACATACACACATACATACACATGTGTGAATATAACATATGTGTGTTATATGTGTGTATATATCATATCTGTGTATATAATATATATTATATATCTATGTATATGTAATATATTATGTGCATATAAACACACATGTGTTGTATATCTATATATACAATATATTACGCGTTTGTTTACATACATGCATATATATACACACAAAAAAAAACCTGTTTTGCAGTTAAGGAACCTGGGGCACAGAGAAATTAAATTATTTGCACAGGATCACCCAGCTAACAGGCGTCTCAGGTGGGATTTGAACCTCAATTTCTTGTTCTTCTCTACTAGCTTATGCCCTCTTGGCTGTCTGGATTCTTTGGCTCCTGCCGGAGGACTGGAAGGAGAGACACAAGTCTGTGGAGCGCAATGCTCTCCCCCATGTTGAAGGATCTCATAGCTCTGCTCTTCCTTACCCCCTGTCCTTGGTGGTAGGAAGCCTATGACTCAGATGGCCTCCTAAAGGAGGCTTCCTGAATTGGTTACTTTGGTAGAAAAAGAATGCAGTGAAGAAAATGAAAAGACAGCATTCTGACTAATAACAGCAAAGCAATGGAGCATCTAATTAAATCATGTGGCAACTGTCTGCCTTATACATGTTATCCCAAAAGTCCGAGTGACATTTTATTATTTGTTATCTCTCTTTGCTCTTATTTTTTTTTGGGGGGGGGGAGTGAGGGCAATTGGAGATAAATGACTTGTCCAGGGTCACACAGCTAGTAAGTGTCTAAGGCTGGATTTGAACTCAGGTCCTCCTAACTCCAGGACTGGTGCTCTATTCACTAAACCACCTAGCTGGCCCCTCACTTTGCTTTTATTAAAAGCTTTAAACTGCACTAAGACTTTCGGGACACCTTTTACAGAAGTGGCAGCCTCAGAGTCATGAAGTCAGGAAGACCTGTGTTCGACTGCTTCCTCTGACACATAGAAGCTAGGTGACCTTGAGGTAGTCACTTAACTTTTCAATCCTTCAGGAGATTCTCCAAGACTGGAAGTTGCAGAGAAGGGGCAGATCCGCATTTCCCCATGAGAAATTCTCTGTGCCAGTGAAATCCCAGGTCTAACCCAGAAATAGGTTGACATTTCAGTTGTCAGCACCACTGACCACACATCCTCTTTGTTGGGTTTATTAGAGACACATCAAGAAGCAGATCGTATTTTTTTGGGGGGGGTGAGGCAATTGGGGGTTAAGTGACTTGCCCAGGGTCACACAGCTAGTAAGCGTTATGTGTCTGAGGCCGGATTTGAACTCAGGTCCTCTTGAATCCAGGGCCAGTGCTCTATTCACTGCACCACCTAGCTGCTCCTCAGATCGTATTTTTCCCATAGGAATAATGTTATACTTGGAGCTTGACAGTAATGAATGAATCACGGACATGAGGCAGCTTTCAGGTCCGGTGAATTTGAACCTGAGTTAAAAGTCTACCTCTGTCATGCAGTTCCTATGTGACCTTGGGCAAATCGTCTACCTTCTCTGGGCCTATTTTCTCAACTATTAAATGAGGGCTATGGACTAGATCCACTTTGGGGTTTCTTCTAACTCTAGACCTCCAAGTTGAGGAGAAATTGATTCTCTGTGGACAGTGAGATCCTCCAGATGCTTCTGTTTGCAAATGACATTGTATTGATTGTGTCAAGGTTCAGATCAGAGCAAAAGGCTCTGGGAAGAAATTCATGGTCAAAAAAAAAAGGAAAAGAAAAGAAAAATTTATGATCAAAAAAAAGAAAGAAAGAAAGTCATGATCACTCAAAGGAATTTGGTCTGTCTGTCCACATACTCAAGACCAAATGGATAAAGAATGTCTATTGGGCAATGTCTATTGCCCAGATTTCAAAATGCATCTGAGTGGACTTGCCCAATACTGTACATATCTGGGACAGACAAGACAAATGGGCAATGAGCTGGGGGTCCAGAACTAAAAAGGGGAAGGGAGGCTTTATTAAGCGCCTGCTATTATCTCATTTGATCCTTACAACAACCTTGGGAGACAGGTGCTCTTGTTATCATCCCCATTTTACAGTTAAGGAAACTAAAGCAGACAGAGTTTAAGTGATTTGTTCGTGGCTGCATAGCCAGCACCTTTGCTGACCCCAAGTTTCCCATAAGAGCAAAGACCCAGCTTTTTAATACAAACATTTTACCTGTGTTGCTGTCCTGCAGCAAGAGTTGGAACATCACCACCTCTGAAGAACTAAAGATTCGGATTTTTTGTTTTGTTTTGAGTCCAATGGTAGCCATCTCTAGGTTGGAGGTTGGTGGGGAGGGAAGAAAAAAAGGAGAAAAAAAGAAGAAAAAAGAAATGTATATGATAACTTTATTACATATTTAAGGAATAGCAAGTTGTAAATAATAGATTTTCAGTTTTCTATGCAATCATCTTTTTATTCTATTATGTTATAAAAATGCTTTATTCCATAAATTAAAATAAATTTTTAAAAATTTAAAATTTAAATGAAATTTTTTAAAAAGAACTAAAGATTGAGCCTCACCCAGAGGGCAATGGAGAGGTCCACGGTGGGCGTGAGCAGGCTGCAGCACATAGGCAGCAAGGAAGAGGGACAGGAGGCCAGAATTATCCAAGAATTGTATGACAGAAAAACAGGATGGGCTGGTCACACAATGAGCGTTAGGGATGGCAGGTGGACAGCCAGAGCATCCAATGCCCAGAGAAGGCAAAAAAGGCCTCTGCTGGGTGATCCTTCTGGTGAATTTGTGGAAGGGTGTGGATGAGAGCCTCATAGGATGGGCAGGCAGGAATAAATAATGATCTACTTCCTGTTTCCTTCACTAGATGGAACTCCAAAATCAATGAGATCACCAATCCATCTTTAGAATTTTTGTGGGAAAGATCTGTTTAGGGAGATCTGAGCCAAAGTCTTCATAGAAGCAAAGAATCACAGAGTTGGAAGGAACCCCAGAGGTCATTTGGTCCATCCTATCCGTGCCTGAAAAGAAATACCCTTTACATGTACAACATCACTGGAAAGAAACCATCCAGTCTTCACTGCAAGATTTCTACTCTTTTTTTGCCAAAGTTTGTTATTATCTTAATTCATTTCCTAGCTGATTCCCTGAGGTTTTCTACATAGATCAGTAAGTTATCAGCAAATAGGGATAATTTTTATGTCTCAGACAACTTTAGTTGGAAGGAAGTCTTTCATTAATCAGTCCAAAATCAAGTTGTTTCCTCTGATAAGTTTCCCCATAAGTAAGCAGATGTTTTCACATCATTCCATTGATCTTAGAGCATTCAAAATACCCACAGCTGCATCCTAACTTTGAAGAGTTCATTGAGGACTTTGTAAGGATGTGCAGAGGAAGAAGAAATTCAGAACATTTGAGGGCTGAAAGAGGCCTTGGAAATCATGTCGTCCCAACTCCTCATTCTATAAAGGAAGAAATTGATGCCCGCAGACATTCAATGATTTGCCTGTGGTCACACACCAAATTAGCGGCAATGCAGGGGCAGGAATCCTTGAATGTGATATTCTTGTTATCATCTTTATCTTTTCTCTTCCCAAATCCCTCTTCTGTCTCACCTCCTACCTTAACACTATCAAGAGTAGCCTTGGAAGGGTAAATAAGTCTCATAAGGACACCCTGAAGAACCATGGCGAGAGAGAGAGAGAGAGAGGAGAGAGAGAGAGAGAGAGAGAGAGAGAGGAGAGAGAGAGAGAGTAAGATGAATGCATGATGGCATAGATGAGAGAGCTTTAAAAACATTGTTTTAACACCAGCTGGGGACGGGGGCCTTTATTAAGTGCCTATTCTGTGCCAGGCACTGTGTTAAGAGCTGGACAGATCCAGGATACCTTTGGCTCACAAGACAGTGCTGAAGGAAAACCATCCAATGACTGAATAAAAAAAAAAAGCAAGGAATTAAGGGCAGGCCATTATTGACCATTTTAGAATAAGTGGAGTAGGTTGGGGCACCTAGGTGGCACAGTGGATAGAGCACTGATGCTGGAGTAAGAAGAACTTGAGTTCAAATCTGGATTCAGATACTTGACACTTACTACCTGTGTGACCCTGGGCAAGTCACTTAACCCCATTGCCTATCCAAAAAAAAAAAAAAAAAGAATAAGTGGGGTAGGGAAGAGAGGCGAATTAAAAAAAAAAGACATTACCACTAATTGGTTCTTCTGAACTAGAAAGAAGGGGTGCTTTTCTCACGGGTACCCACTTGACTCTTAGCTAGTCCCAGAGGACTTAATATGTGAGTCATAGTAAATGGAATTCACCCAATCATTCTTTTTTCCATGGGCCAGCTTCATCATTCCATTTATCCCATTACGTTTGCAGCTGGCTTTGTTGCCCTCAATTAATTTGTGCCAATTCCCCATGAGGGTCATGTCATCACTCCCACAAAGCAGGAACCAAGCCAGTAAGTGAATTAGCCATATCGGGGGTCAATGGCATTACAAGCACACATTCACCATTCTTTGCCATCTACCATTGGCCCACATCCAGATCAAATTTTGAAATGGACTTTTTGATGGGAGGTAATTTTCTTGCTTCTGGCTTCCTGTTTACTCTTAAGATTTTTATGTCCCAGAGAGTATCAGTGCATGTTTGTAATTAGTTTCAGGCTATGACTTGCAGTTTTGAACTTAGTCAGGAAGAAGATTTGAACCTAAAACAAAATGTTTCACTTTTATCTTTTAAAAAGGTTAGAAATGTGTTGTACTTCCAGCATATGTGGTAGAATTTTTTGGTAATTTTAATATAACCGAGATGTTTAGGGTAAGGTTCAATAGTACTTTACTTACCTGGATGTCATTGATACAACAACGTCACCTATTTGTAGTACAATAGAGAAACAAGAAGGAAAATGTCTATGAAAAACCAAAAGAGATATCACAAAATTCATGCACTAAAACTGTACTAATAGCTTAGACCACCAGTTGGATCCTATTTATTCTTGTTTTAGATATAATTCCAACCATTGGTAAATTCTAGGCAGGTGTATTTAATAAAAAAAAAAAACTTTTCAGGTCTCCACATGTAGCCTTAAGGAACACTGACACATTGGGATAGACCAAAAAGAGCATCTTAAATGCATTCTTGCAGAAAAGAAAAAGAAAGAACCCATTTCTGATCACTTAACACATGTGTGCTCAATTTTAAAAGCTGGAAGTGACAGATAATACAGCTCTCCAGATGGCCGGGCAGTGGGATATTCTGAAGACTAGGAAAAGCATTCAATCCCCCTTTCCACACCCTTCAACTAGCAACTGCTTAAAAGTGTTCCAAGATTCTTGACATAACTTCTTGGCTGCCACCTCTAAAATGGGCATAATAATTCAGACTGGATAATCTCTTCAGTCCCTTCCAGTTCTGACATACTGTGATCTTCTGAACACTCCCACTACCTGCCTCATTGGGGTGAGCTGGGGAGGACTTCCCAAAGGTTCAGATGAGCCTAGGTCTTTTCTACCTTTTCAAACCTTGAGTTAAAATAAAGAAAATAAAGCCACATAAAAACAAAATTGAGTATCTCAAAATGGTCATACATACATCATTTAAACATAAATATTTTAATTAAACAAATTTGTTTAGTCTTTTTCTGAGCAAATACCTTGATTATTGAAGGGAAAATCTAACTTAATGCAATATTATCATTGTCATTCTCTTTAGGGAAGAAGTATCAGCATAAACTCACAGAATAAATAAATGGTGGGTCTCTAAAAAAAAAAGTCATGCTTGAGCCTAGTTTCTGGGAAGTATTTTGAAATATCAGATCATACTATAAGAGCATAGGATTCAATTCAGTTCCACAAACTTTGTGCTTGGCACTGTTCTAGAGACCAGCAAAATGAAAATAAATGAATGAATGAATGAATGAATGATAGATAGATAGATAGATAGATAGATAGATAGATAGATAAATAGAACAAGCTTCTAACTTGAAGGAGTTTACATTCCTGTGGGCTACAATATGTGTATACAGATAATTAAATGTAAAATATGTACATAGTAAATATAAAGTATGAGGGGGGCATGGAATCAGGAAAAGGCCCCCATAGGAGATTGTACCTGTAGTTTGTGGCTGAGCAGTACTTTGAAGGAATCTAGAGATTTAAGACATGGCAATGAGGGGAGAGGACACTGCAGATGTGGGAAACAGACTGCTATGCAGAGGCATTGGAGGCAGGGATATGTGGGATATGGCAAGGAGGTTAGTTGGTATATGTGCAAGCAGTCTAGAACAGGGGTTCTTGAACTTTAAAAAAGTATTTTGATAACTATTTCAATATAATTGGTTTCCTTTGTTAACCTTGGTTCTTTATTTCATGCCTTTAAAAATGTTATTCCAAGAATGGGTCTACAGGCTTCACCAGACTCCCCAAGTGTCCTGTAATACACACAAAAAAAGTTAGTAACTCTGACTTTAGAAAAATAGGTTGGAGTCAGATTGTGCAGGGCTTTAAATGTCCAACATGAGTTTGTATTTTATCCTAGAGGTAATAGAGACCCAATGAAGCATCTTGAGCTAGGGAATGACCCGATTGGATCTGTGCTTCATGAATATCAGTGTTCAGAGGGAATTCCTGCTCAGGGAATAATTGGACTGGAAGATCTCTAAGATCCCTTCCAGCTCTGAGATTCTGTGTTTCTAAGTTTATTTCAGTGATGAAAATGTTTTACCGCATTGCCGAAAGAGTAGCAGCATCCCTGAGCTCCCTTCTTCTTCTCTTGAGGCAGTGATGGTCCCAACTGTTTAGAAAAACGTCTCCTTGCATTATCAGCTGCTACATCTCTGGCTGGTCTCCACCAGCCCTTTGCTGAGAGATCACCATGAGTCAGTAAGGCTATTTATAGCACTATAGTAGGGCCTCCCCTCCTCTCCTTGCAGTTGAGGCTAAGTTTTCATGGTGTTTCTCTGTCTCTGACATCATTCCATTTATCCCGGCGGGGAGTCCCTATCTCCGGCTTGGGCTTTGCCTACATCCTGAGCCCTTTAATCAAGTCAGTCCGGCACATGGCACCAAGTATCCAGACACTTGGATTCCTTAGCCAGACGTTGGGCCACATTGCTCTTCTTTTCATCTGGCCCTTTGGCACCTGGTGGGTACAGCTGCAGAGTCTCTAACAAGTGAGGAAAAGAAGAGAGCTTGGCAGGGCCTAGAATTCAATGACTTTAATTTAAAGAAAGAAAAGGTCAGCCTTTCCTTCTGTTTCTGAGCAGCTCCAGACACCCAGAATGAGGGGAAAGTGGTGACATCCTTCCATTTACTCCTGAGGTCCCATCCTGTGACTTTTACCCAGCTCTCATGCAACGAGGGGAGACATCCTTCTGGCTCCAGGCCCACTCTCTGTAACAGAGTCCAGGAGCCCTTAGAAACTGCTGGGGATGAGGAAAGGGCACATGGTACATGTGGCCAAAAGACCACCAGACTGAAATTCAAGAGATCTGGGTTCCGGTCCCAACTCTGCTCTTAGATGATTGTGTGACTTTGAGCAAGTCATTTAACCTGAATGGATCTCATTTGTAAAAAGAGCAACAGCATGGCATTGATCAATTAATCAAGTATTTATTAAGTACCTCCTGTGTCAGTCAGTAAACATTTATTAAGCACCTACTCTGTGCCAGGCTCTGAAAATAGAAATATAAAGAACAAATCAATCTCTCCTTGTAGTGAGCTTATATTCTTTTTTTAATTTTATTAATTTATTTTGATTTATCAATAATCACTTCCACATGCTTTTGAGTTTAAAATTTTTCTCCCCCTTCCTCCCCACCACCCTCCCCAAGATGGTGCACAGTCTGATATAGTGAACTTATATTCTAATGAAGAAGACCATATATTCAGCAAAAATCAAAAGTGAATGAATGTGAATCAATTCAAAGTTGTTAAATACAAATTCAAGAGGGGGCATTAGCAGTTGGAGGATCAGGAAAAGGTTGATACAGAGGAGGATGCTTGAGTTGCATCTCAAAAAGGTTGAGGTAAGGAGAGATTGCATTCCAGACAGAAGGGCCAATGCAAAGACATGGCAGTGAGAGATAAAATGCCATGTGTGAGGGACGGAAAAAAAGCTATTGGCCAGATCACAGAGTCCAGGATATGCCTGGAAAGATAGCTTGGGGTGGGGTTGTGAGGGGCTTTAAAAGCTAAACAGAAGCATTCATCTTTTATCCCAGAGTATTGACCTTGGAGTCAAGAAGGCCCTGGACACCTAATCTCCTTAAGCCTCAGTTTTCTTATCTGCAAAGTGAGAATAATACCAATATGTGTTATGTATGTGTGTGGGGGGGTGTCACATGTACCTCCCAAGATTCTCGTAAGGACTGAAATATAGATAAATTACTATATAATTGTCAATTATTGTTATTATAATTATCAGTTATATGATATGAGTATGGGAACCAAAGCAGACTTCAGAGTCCAGAAGACCTGAATTCAAATCCACCTCTATAAAAAGAAGCAACTGGAAAAAAAATGATCTCTAAGGTTTTCAGGCAGCCTTGCCTCATGGAAAGAAGGCTGGCCTCAGAATCAGGAGAGATCTGGATTCAGATCCCATTTCAAACACTTACAACTGTGTGACCATGAGCATCTGACTTCCCTCAGCCTCAGAACTGAGATAATAATGCCTATAAGTGTGTGTGTGTGTGATATGTGCCTCCCAAGGTAATTGTGAGGGTTAACTGAGACAATCCAAATAAGATGTCTCATAAATGCCAATTATTATTATTATTGTTAATTATCAGTGACAAAAGGAAAGCATAGGCATGGCAAAGAGAGGTCTAGCTTTGGAGTTAGGAAGCCGCGGGTTCAAATCCTGCTTTACATATCTATTAGTCACATTACTATGAGCAAGTCCCTTAAACTCGCAGCACCCTGAGGCAATTCTCTGCCGATCAAAGTTACAAACAACTGCTAAATTACACATCTCCATCAGTGAAATGATTTTTCTCCTAGGAAATCTGTGATTCTTCATAAAGTCAGAAAATTCATCAGTAGTGACATGGGAAAAGGCTTCTTATAGATTCTGGGCATGGAGCCCTTTCCCATTACAGAAATCAAACAGAAGCGCCCCCTGGAGGTTAAAATGGGAATTGGCATTACATGTCTGCACAGTATAGAAGCCACAGATTTTGGGCAAGAGTCCCAGGCAAAGTTGTGCCTAGGTTTTTGAGCCCTTGGCAGGACTGGACTCTTTAGCCCCCCTCTTCCTTCCCTCATCTCCAGATGCCACTTAAGCCTATAATTCCTAGCCCTACCCCTACTCCCCAAGTGCTGGTGTGGGAGTTCCCACTTACCATATCTTCTGCCTGGCCCTATCTCCAAGGACCCATAACCGTAATCCATGGAATAGGCAGAGGTGGAAGAAAATTTAGTGAGCATTTCATCAAACCCTCTTATTTTACAAAAGAGAAAATTGTGACTCAGAGAGGTCAAGGGTCTTGCCTAAGATTGCACAGCTATTTGGTGGTAAAGCCCAGGAGTTGACCAATCTCCCATTGGCTTTGAGTATCAGTTGACCAGTGGTCTGACCTTCCTACCCTTCAAACCTCTCCTCATCCCTTTCCTGCTCTTCCCCCCAACTCTTTGCATGATTTCAACTTTATAGTGTAAAATGCTGCCAAAATCACAGCTCCTCATTATGGATCCCAGGTCCTGGAAGAGCTAATGAGCCAACAGAGGGTAGAATTGGTAATAGCCACAAAGGGCAAGGATGTTTTCTGAGTTATTCAGCAAGTTAACGTGCAGTACCATTACCCAGAAAGCAGTTATGGGGTCATTTACCAGAAAGTTCGACCCAACGAGTCTTTAGCTAATGCTGTTCACACCCTGCTAGAACCCACAACCCTTAGAGGTATGCAGACTTTCAGCCGGCTCAGTGGTCAGCGTGTTAGCACAAAAAACCGAGTGGTCAGGCAGCTAGTGCTCAAGAATGTTCAGCTCTGTAAGCCCCATCACCTTCTCCACAGGCAGCTCTGATGCAGTTCTGCAGCTTGCCGCTGTGGTCAGCTACCTAAGAGAACCCAGAGACTCAGAGGCTTTTGCCTCTTCAAATTTGAGGGGTTCTTAGTTCATGAATGATCTTGATTTGCACATTAATATAATGTCATCAGAGCAATCTGGCACCAGGGATGAACCTGGAAGTAACATAGGAAAGTTCTATCTTCTCCTATTTCCATTATTCTTGGAAGGGACTAGAGTGTGAAAGGCGGAGTTTGGAACTGCCATCCCCATGAGCTCTCCATGCAGATTTCTGGTTAAACAGCCAAATTTAGCAACCGAGAGCATTAGAAAAGAATTTGTATTCAATCTCTCTCTCTCTCTCTCTCTCTCTCTCTCTCTCTCTCTCTCTCTCTCTCTCTCTCTCTCTCTCTCTCTTTCTCTCTCCCCCCTTCTCCCCCTCTCCCTCCCTCCTTCCCTCTCTTCTTTCTCTTTCCTTCTTTCCCTTCCTCCCTCTCTCCTTCTCCATTCTCCCTCTTTTCTTCTCTCTCTTCCTCTCTCCCTCTCTATCTCCATCTCTCTTCTCTGTTCCTCCATCTTTCCTCCCTTCCTCCCTCTCTCCCTCTCTTACTACCTCCCTCTCTGTCTCTGTCTGTCCTCCATCTCCCCTGCTCTGTGTCTCTCTCCCCATCTCTTCTCTCTGTGTCTCTCCCTCCCTCTTTCTCGATATCTGTCTGTTTTTCTCTCTCTTCCTCCCTCTCTCCATTTTCTCTTTATGTCTCTTTGTCCTTTCTCTCTGTCTGTTTTTCTCTCTCACAATTCTCAACTCTACCTCCAACTAAATTTAGTCTAGTGGCTAACCTACCCCCATGAATCTATACAGCTGTCTTTGGCCTGGCCTTGGGCAGGCTGGCCAATTCAGCCCTTCTTTTGATTCAGTTCAACTTACTGTAATTTAACTTCAAATCAGCAACTACTATGTATGCACAAGTATGCTGCTGGGAGGCTAGGGAGGCTGGGGAGTCTGGGGACAGGGGAGGGAGGGATCAAGGAATGATCATATTTTTGTCTTGCTTTATCTCCCCAGAACTCAGCACATTGCTTCTCACATAGCAAGCACTTTAAAAATGCTTGTTGACTGAATGACTAGGAGTATGAGGATAAATAAGACACAGTTCCTCCCCTCTAGGAGATTATATTTTAGTAAAGGAGACAAGATATATGCATAGCTAGCTTTTACATAGCACTTTAAGGTTTGCAAAGCATTTTATATATGTTATTTCATTTTAACCTCACAACAACCCTGGGAGTTAGGTGCTGTTACTGTCCCCATTTTACAGAGGAGGAAACTGAAATAGGTCAAGTGACTTGTCCAGGATCATACATCTAGTATCTGAGGTTGGAGTTAAACTCAATTCTTCCTAACTCCAAGGCCGGAATGCCACCTGGCTCCTTTTATTTACACTAACAAATATGTTTCCTTCAAAGTTGGCCTTAAGCACATCCTACTTGAGATCTTTCTTGATTCCTCCCCACCCCCAGCTGCTGACTCTGGAAAATTACCACATGTTCCCTTTGTCCATATTTTTGTATCTGTTTAATATGTATATTACACATGTGTGGGTTATTGTTTCCACCAGTAGGATGTAACCTCCCGGAGGGCAGGGACTGTTTTTGTGCTTTGTGTTCCCATCACCTAGAATAGTTTCTGCTGTATATAGGAGGTGCTCAGTAAATGCTTGTTAACTAATTAATATAAAATTGAACTCATCCACTGGTCCAACTGTAAGAAGGGCACTGGGTTTGGGAATGAAGGGACCTGGGTACAAATCCCTACTCTTCCACTTGTGTGACCTTGGAAAAGTCACATCACCTTGATGGGCTTGAGTTTACTCCAAAAACGAGGGATGATTCTTACATCCATTCTACCTCTAGACCTAAGATACTATAATCCCTAATCAAGTCATCTCTGTGCAAAAGACAGGTCCAGGCAGGGTACTGTGAAACTCCCAGGAGGGACAGATCCTTTCCAGTTAAGAACAAGAACATTTCATGAGGACAATAGCATGGGCACCCTCCATTGGGGGTAAAACTTGTTGCAGAAATGGTCAGCTTAAGAGAAATAGGTTCATCTCCTAATGATGCGATTATAGATCATAACAAAGAAAGGACTTGGCTAGATCTGTTGGCCCAGCCCCCTGACTTAATAGCTCCTAGTTGTATCACTCCTTAAAATTCACAAGGGCACTTTCCTCATATCATCCCTATACATAGTATCATTTTACCAATGAGGAAACAATTCCAACATGAAATGATTTGTCCAGGATCACACATGTAGGAAGTAAGTGATATAGGCTGAATCTGAACCCTATTCTTCTAAAACTCCAGATCTAGGGCTCTTTCCATTCTACCACAGCTGCCTCTATATAAGATATCATCTCCAGAGCAGAGATCAGGAAACTCAGGTGCAGAGGATGAATGACCTACTCAAGGTCAAACAACTAGCAAATGAGTGGGAAGAGACTTAGAACCTTGGACTCTTGTCTCCTTAATGTATATGCCTTCATTACCGCTATGCCTTTCAGTCACACAGAGTCCAGATTGTGATTCATTTTTCCAAGAATGTTGTTACCAAATTCATTCTCTAATATCTCCAAAATTAGAGAGCAGGGCTTGTTAACCCATAAGGCCCTTTCCCAGTTCTAAATCTATGAGCTTTTGATCTCTTCTATTCTAATTCTCTGCTATTGCATGTTTTTCTTCTGATTCTTCCCTTCTTCCCCCTCTACTATCTCAACACCCCACCCCACCCCACAAAATTGGTCAAATAGTTCATGACTTGGAAGCTGAAGGTTTGATGTGTTTTATCTAGATCCTAAAAACAGGTCTCCAATTTGTAACTTAAGCCAGGAAACTATAAGCCTGAGGAATGTGTGAACTGCTTCAGAAGCCCTTGGAACTGACCCATGTACTCAGGACATGTGGGAACTCATGCCCAGAGTCAGTTATTAGATTGACTGGGCATAGTTAACAGAGCACTGAACTTGGAGTCAGGAAATCCTGGGTTCGAATCCTATTTCAAATACTTATAATCCTAAACAAGTCACTGCATACTTCACTTTCTTCATCTGTACAATGGGGATAACAACAGCACCTACTTCTTAGGGTAATTATAAAGAACAAATCATCAGATTTGGAGCTGGAAAAGGTCTTAGAAGCCAAATGCATTCCTTTCATCTTACAAGTAAGGAAACTGAGGCAGACAGAAGTTAAATGACTTAAGCCAATAAGTATCTGAGGCAGGATTCGAACTCAGGTCTTCCCGACAGAGCACAGAGCTCTGTCCACGGTGCCACCTAGCTGCCTAGCTGACTCAGCTAATAGAGAGTCAGCAGCTGGGCGGAGTTCGAGTATCCTACTTCTGGAAGGCATTTTGCTCACTAAATTACTATATAAATGAGTTGTTATTATTATGTATGTCAGGGACTGGTATTGAAATTACTTCGTAGCAGAAAGCTTAGCTGAAAAGATTTCCTTGAGCCAAGGTGTATCTCTCTCTAATGTGCTGAGCATTGGTCAGTGGGCTTCCAGACGAACCATGGGCTCTGGCAATGCCTGGATGCACGTGGATATGGATAGGGGCGGGTGTGGAGCTTTGGCCCTGGGTGATGAGAGAGCTCTCTGGCAGGACACCAGAAAGGAATGGTTTGGCAAAGGGCCCCCAATGCCTTGTGCTTTACTTGGAATAATTCTCCTGCTTGAAGCCGAGAACTTCCAAAGCTGATCTTCTATGTCCCTTATTTCTTGCCTCTTCAAGAGCCCCTCTTTGGAGCAAAGCAAACAGATGTTCTCATTTTCAAAGGATCACCTCCAGTTGCTCTTTCAGTTCCCAGCTGCACTTCACTGGGGGTCCCCCAAGTAGTTCCCAGGTCAAGGGAACAGCATATAAGTAACGCAATCATAAGCTGAGTACATGGTGGCCAGAACTAAGGAGATGATGGCCCCACATTCCAAGGAGACCACTGGGAAAATCCAAGGGTACTTGAAACTGTGGAATACAAGAATCAGTTGGAAGTTGTGAGAATTTCGTTTAACTCAAAGAAGAAAATACTAAGAGAGGTTCTCAATAACTGTTTTCAAGAATTACAAGGACTTTCATACTGAGGAAAAACGACATTTGTTCTCAGCCCCAAAGAGCAGAACAAGGAACAGAGGGTGAAAGTTGATTAGAGAAAGATTTAGGGCCAATGGAAGCAACTTCATCATAATGAGATCACAGAGTCAGTTAATGACTGAGTCAAAACCAGAACTAGGTCTCCTGAGTACTGGTGCATGGCCCTCCCTACAGGACTAGGCAGAACCCTAGATCCTGCTGTTCACAGAAGAGTGAAGAGACCAGAAAACTTTTCTCCTTCCAGAACTAAACTATTCATAGAGGCAACTGGTGGCATAGTGGATAGAGCCAAAGTCGGGAAGCCCTGAATTCAAATCACTTACTAGCTGTGTGATCTTAGGCAAGTCATTAACCACTTTGGGCTGAGTTTCCCCAGATGTAAAATGGGGATAATAATAGCACCTACTTCTCAGGGTTTTTGCAAGTATAAAATGAGATAATATTTATAAAGCACATTGCAACCCTTAAAGCATTATTATTCTTTGGACAGACTACATGAAGGCCACAAATTCATTAAAGTAATTTATTAGCCAAAATAATGAAAATAAAATGTCTGAAGTAGAAAAGACCACAGAGATCATGCATGAGGAAACTGAGAGCTGTAAAGAGCAAATGCCCAAGGTCAGAAAGAGGGTAAAAGACCTGAGATTAGAACCCAGCTCCTCTGATTCCAAACTCAATGCAATTTCCACTATACCAAATTCTCTCTTAAATAAGGATGATATAAATATATATGTATGTGTGTATTGTGTGTATACATATACACACATATTTGCATATGTGTTACTTACATTTCTGTATACCTATGTACATTGGGGTGATACATATATATCTCATATTAGGTTATATGTTATATCTGCTACATACTATATATACAAATATGTATGCATATGTATACACATAAGTATATACATATGTATTTACACAAGTAAGCATGCACATATACATGTATATTTACGAATACATGTATATGTGTGTGTGTGTTGTGTGTGTGTGTATATAATACTGACATATAGATAATTCACAAATACAATAAAATCACAAATTGTAAAACTAAAGAGGACCCTAGAGATTATATAGGCCAGGAGTTCTTAACCTTTTTTGTGTTCTGGGCTCCTTTGGAAGTCTGATGACATCTATGGACCCCTTCTCAGGATAATGTTTTTAAATGCCTAACATAAAGTGTGTGTGTGTGTGTGTGTGTGTGTGCGTGCGCACGCATACATAAGATAGCAAAGAAAATCAATTATGTTCAAATACAAAATACATCTTTTTTAAAAGTTCACAGACCCCAGGTTTAGAACATCTATCCTAGCAGGGCAGACAGGACATGTCTGGTCGAATAGTAATTTTTAGTCCACCAAGGGTTTATCCCTTCATAAGGAGGAAAGACAGTCCTTTCCAACCAGGACTGACCTCATCCAATCTCCTAATTTTGCAGACAAAGAAATTGAGGTCTAGAAAGGTTGAGGTGGTTTGCTAAGATCCCATAAGGATCAGAAATTACAGAACCAGGATTGCCATGCACATATACTGATTCCAAACCCAGGGATCTTCCCATGACTCCACAAGCAACATGACACATAGTCATCATCACAGCTGACATTCACATAGGGCTCTAATGTTTGCAAATGACTTTTACATATCTTATTTGAGCTTCACCATAACTATGAAGTGGGTACTACGGCTATTGTTATTCTGGCTTTAAAAATAGGAAATTGACATTACAGAGGGCAAGAGCTGACGCCTTCTCTCCTCATCTCTACGTCCACCTCTTTATCCACTAGCCATGGAATGAGAATTAGGAAGCTTGGGATCTGCTCCCTTCCTCACCCCCACCATCATCACTAAGTTAGTTGGGTGACTTTGATCAAATCATTTCACCACTCTGAACCTCGATTTTCTTCTCTGTAAAATGAAGGGATTGGACCAAATGACATCTCAACTTCCAGTTCTAGCATGCACAGCTTCTATACATAGGCTAAAGTATATATTTCCAAAATCATCCAATTTCACCTTCTCTGTGGTTGAAATAAAAAGTCTCAACAAATTAAATGCCCCCTTTGGGGTATGGCAGATGATTGATTGAATATACAAACTTTTAGAATGCAGTTTCTCTCATTTACTCTGGTAATAGATTCATAGCATAAATATGTTCTCCTGATATTAAATTCTCCCTTTTCCCTTGCTTAAGAGGGGTCCAAAGAGTGGTTGCTTTATTATTAAATCATAGCCTAGTTCGGCTGGGGGCCAGCAGACTTTTAGAGGTAGCCCCAGGCTCTGGAATCCTCTGTATGCAGACTGGAAATCATCGTGCGGGCTGATAAGCATGGTTATGATTGACATCTTGGCAATAGGAGCTTTTCTCACTATGGTTGTCAATTTATGTCAGAGGCTTCAAGTTTCTTTAATGTCATCCTACACTTTGGGCACTTGGTATCCCCAATGTTTTTTTGGGGTAGTGTTCAAAAAAACATGGCAGCCTTCCCAAAGGATGACAACACAGAAAGCCTGTTCCCGTCAGTCAAAGATACCAAAATAACTCCTTTCCAGAAGCTCCTTCGAGGAGATTCTGTAGTTCATAGGCATATAGGCTTAAGAGAACACACAAAGAATAGGAACACCGTCGTTGAAGCTGGGAGGAACCACAGAACCTAGACAGTCAGAGCTGGGAGGGACCTTAGAACCTAAAATGGCAGAGATGGAGCAGACCTCAGAAATCAAATAGTCCAACTCTCTAATTTTATAAAGGAGAGAACTGAGGTCCAGTAAGGAGTGACTTGTGTGATCACGTACAAATAGGGGTTTATTCCCTCATAGTTAAAACAAGCGAGTTGTACTGGAAAGAAGATGGTCTTCAGGGTCCCCTCCAGCTCAACACCCAACCCTGAAGGTCACACAGCCAAGGCAAGAACCCAAGGCTCTCAAATCCTGGTGCAATGCTCCTGGCCTTCACTAGTGAGTCACCAACTAACTTACAGACGTGCAAGGGTAAAGCCAATCATAACTTTAATGATAATATCACCATCACCGTCATCATCACTATCCCCATGCTTACCTTCCTCCTCATCCTCATTCTCATCCTTACCTTCACAAGGTAGCTAGATGGCAAAGTGGATGCAGCACCAGGCCTGGAGTCAGACAGATCTGAGTTCAAATCTGACCACAAACACTTACTAACTGTATGACCCTGTATGACCGGCAAGTCATGTCACCCTGTTTGCCTCAGTTGCTTCATCTGTAAAATGATCTGGAGAAGAAAATGGTAAACCACTCCAATATATTTGCCAAAAAACCCCCAAATGGGGTCACAAATAGTCAGACATAATGGAAACAACTGAATGATGAATAATAATAGTTCATGGCTATATTACAAAGTATCGTATTTCATGGCATAATCATCGAAGATTTTATGCCAAATTTTTTTGCAAAAAAGTGGGGTGTGACCATTATGTGAAGCTTTTTTAAAAATTGTGCTTTATTATTTAAAAATCATTTATTACTAAACTGTCTTTGGTGCAAGATTTGGATGTGCAGAATACTCATGAATAAACATCAAAATGGAAAGATCCATGTCTTACCATATCATGTGACTTACTCATGGCAGCTTCACCTGCCCCCCTGCTCCCCTTGCTCCTATGGCTCTTCATTGGGTTGAGTGACGATACCGTTAGTACTGCAGCATTCTCAACAAACCATGCAAGTCGTCTTTTGGAAATATACTGACAATGCACGTGCTCTGGGAATTCTAGGCTCTTGGCTCAAAGTGGACAAGAAGTAAATATGTATCCATATGCCACTGGTGAATACATTGTTGCTCTGTTTACGTTTTAAGCGGCTTGACAAATAGAATTATACCATGCGCCGATCGTGATAAAAGGTTATAAACCAATTTTTGGACTGAAAAAACAGGGCACGATGATTACGTGGTGGCAACGATTATGCGGTGAAATACAGTGCTTTGTATACGTGATCTCACTTGCTCTCACAGCAAGGCATTAGCTAGAACCTTGGACCTGGAGTGAAGAAGATTTGAGTTCAAATCCTACCTCAAACACTATGTGACCTTGGGCAAGTCATACCACTTTTGTTGCCCCAGTTTCCTCATCTGTAAGATGGGGATAATAACAGCACCAATTTCCTAGGACTGCTGTGAGGATCACATGAAATAATAATTATAAAGCACTTCACAAACCCTAAAGTTCTATAGAAATGCTAGCTATTATTATTCCAAAAATCCTGTGAAGTTACTACAGCTGAGAACAGTGACATCCATAAAAGTTAAATAACTTTCCAAGACTACCCAGGGGTTGAACCCAAATTCTGATCCAGTTCTCGTGACCCGAGTCCCAAAAGAGATCCCCTTAGTGACCCAGGACAGTTGCTCTAATTCCAATGTTTTCCTTTGGCTTAAGTCATTGTCTCCTGAAGGCCCTTTTAAAAATGCACATATGTCATCTGGGAGGGTTTGCATGTTAATAAATTCATGAACTTGGAATACTTTATCACATTACAGACATGGGGGGGGCAGGGAGGGGAGCCTAGATTTGGAAACAGAAATCCTGGTTAAATCTCAGTTCTGTGACTTTGTCCAAGTCTACCACCATGAGCCTTAATTTTCTCATCTGTAAAATGGAAAGGTTAGCTAGATTATAAATAAAGGGCCCCTCTAGTTTAATCCTAGGATCTAACACTCTTAACCTAGATGACAGAGCACATAAGATAGGTCAGTTTTTCTTGCAACAAAGCTGTCAGTAAATGTCCAGAATTCATGACTGCATGAGAAGGGAAGACCAGTAGTAGGGGTGGGTGGCTCAGTGGCAGAGTCTCAGAAATCAGAGACAGGACTGGAAAAGTCAGATGGAGACAACCTTTTCTGGGGTCACGATTTTGTCTAAGTCTGGTCCTGCTAATCATGGCGAAGGCACTGACATGGGGAGCATTGGTGGTGCTCTGTGCACTATATACAGATGGAGCCCAAAAAGAAGGTCTTCCAGGCCCAGAGGAAGCATATTACCCAAGGGCCCCAACTTGTTGGTTGGCAAAGCACAAGTTTCCTTGACTACCCTTGACCATTAGATTGGCAGTAGTCTTACTAGACATCAAAGCTCGGTGATTTCTTTAGGTTGGAGAATTCCCTGAACTAATTAACTAATTAACACAGAGAACAACCCCTCCTTAACTTAGCATGGAAGGCTTAGAGGGTTACCTGAGGCTGAGAGACTAATCAACTTACCTGGAGTTACCCAGCTGTTTCATGTCCCATGTAGGATTCGAACCCTGCCTTCATGAATCAAAGATCAGCACTCCACTTGCTGTATCATGTTGCCTTTGAGTGAGGAAAAGCAGCAGGATGGCTTATGTGTGATTTCAGTTAGAGGGAAAATAAAGAGTGATTTAGATGGGATTTCAAGTGCATCTCAAATGACCATGTATTGAACCACCTTGTTTGAATTCACCTCATAGATGGTTTGTGTGGACTGGTCTCCTTTGCTGGAATATAAGTTTCTTGAAAGTAAGGATTGTTTCACTCTTTGTACTTGTACCCCCAGTGGTTGCTCAATAAATACTTGTTAATTCATTGACAAAAAAGAAATAGTTTGATTTGCCTATTATTTCAATTTAAGAAAATAAAATGAGGGGAGGGTTTGTTAAGGATGTCATCTGGAAAAAGACAAAAACAAAAACAAAAAAGGAAAAGGAAAGGTCTATCCATTTGTGTAGGGGAAACTAGGTGGCACAGTGGATAGAGCTCCAGCCCAGATCAGGAAGACATGAGTTCAAATCTGCCTTTTACTAGCTGTGTGACCCTGGGCAAGTCATTTCACCCTGTTTGCCTCAGTTTCCTCATCTGTAAAAGGAAATAGTAAACCATTCCAGTATTTTTGCCAAGAAAACCCCAAATGGGGTCACAAAGAGTTAGATACACCTGAAATGAGTGAACAACAACATCTGCTCGTGTGGTAGTTTTAGAATCAAATGAAATGATATGTTAAAACACTTTGCAAATTTTAAAGCACTATATAAACACTAGCTATCACTATTATGATTGTTATCATTATTATTCTTTTATATACTATATATTATTTATGTGTCTTTTATATAAAATATAAGTTATATAATGTGTATTATTTACTTTAGCAAATGTGTTCAAAGGATGGTTTCTAACTTCATCCTAAAATGATCATACAAGAAGATAAGACCTTTCCTCTTCCTTTTTTTTTCTCAACTGACATCCCTCACAAACCCTCCCTTTTATTTTATTTTCTTAAATTGGAATCATAGGCAAACCATCCTATTTCTTTTTTGTCAAATAAGTACTTCTTAAGTACTAGCTATGTGCTATTAAGCACCACAAGTGCTACTATGGGAGGAAGTAAAGATGGCATCCTGCTTCACTCTCTCCATTTCTTTCCTCTCCCCACCCGTGTTTTAGAAGTGCTGATGGACCTTCCTCACTGCTGGAACTTGAGTCATTCACCACCCCCTGCCTCAGTTTACCACCACAGAATAATTACAAGTGGCTGGGGCCCAACATCTGCCCTGTGGTATAAGGGTTAGCCAGGAGTATTTGGAGAGACTACACTTAGCAAAACTCTCCACAGTGAATTCCCGAGACTATTGGATTTCATTTTCCCCACATTAGTGGCTGATACTATAAACTCAGCTCTGTTTCAATTACCAAATCACAAATATTTTCCACACTTAAAAAAAATGCCACCTGTAAATCTGATCTCTGTAATCATTTTCAAAGGCCCCAGCATCACTGGGCAGCAGCTTCCCTGCCAGGCCTTGCTCTTGCCATTTCTCAAGGCTGCCGGCTTTCAAAGTGGGGGCAGGACCTGGTCCAGAAGCTCAGTCCAAATTCAGACTTCCCTTTTATTTCCCTCTGCTATCTGCTTGCAGAATCCATGTAATTCTAGACATGTGTGGCTGAGGAAAAACCCAAACATCTGTTTTAATACTCTCTCTCATAAACCAGCACTGGGTGCCAGGAGCCAGCACTCACAAGCTCCCCAGTGATAACATGTTGGCATGTGGAGCCCAGCCCTCTGAGACTCCCCTGGAGCAATCGGCCAAGAGCAGCCCTAGAAAAACAACCCAACAAAGAGGCAAACACAGCTCGGAAATGGAGTCTCGTGTCCACATCCTGGAGACCAGAAATAGCCCAAGTTCTGAAAGGATTCTTTGGTTCCTACAAAGACTGGGTGTCCAGGACCCGCATCCAGGGCACAGATCTGCTTTTTACTACCTATATAACCACAAGCAAGTCATTTCTCATCAATGGACCTTAGCTTCTTCACCTGTAAAATGAGAAGGTTAGACCAGATGATCTCTATGACTCCTTCTAATATAGGGACTAGATCTCTGATTTCATTAGAAGAAGGAATTCCTAGAGGAGGAAACTCTCCCGATCAAAGCACGTCAGTGCCTTCTCTGCCCATTATAACTGTAGAAAGTTGCCTAGCGCCCTGTAAAGGTTGACTTGCCCAGAGTCACATGGCCAGCATGTGTCTGAATTGGGATTCACACCCAGACCTTCTTGGCTCCAAAGCTGGTTCTCTATCCACAACGCCATTCAGTCCCTTCTAAAGTTCTCCAATGCCATGATCAGGCCACAAAAGAAGTGAGGGGTGAGATTTTTTTTTTCTAAAAACTGTATTAGTAGTGAAGTAGGCACTTTGCCCTGCATGGCCTGGCAAAATTGGGGAGTGGGAGTTTTCCCCATCTCCCTTTCAATGACTCTTTTATTGCATCCCCTGGCACCTATCCTGGGTCCTATTCCTACTGCTCCTTCTTTTTAGGAAGCCTTGAGTTCCCTCATCTGTAAAACAGGGATAATAATCTCACCCATCTCCCAGGTTTCATGGGGGTAGAACGAGATAATATGTATAAAGCACTTTGAGTGCTAGCAGTTATTATTATTATTAACAGCACTAATTCACCTCCCCTAAAGTACAAAGTGTCCCTCCCTACCCCAATGATGCTTGGATTTTGATTTTTTTTAATCTCTTGAAGGGCAGAGAAGCCTTCAAGATCTATAGGAATGCATCTTTAAGTAATGAAACCTTCAGCACTGTTATAGAGAGTGGGTAAGATATTTGGGAGCAGGGAGCCCTAATAAGAGTCTTTCAGATCCATCCCAATGCAAACAGAAAAAACAGCCAGACTGGCCCAACATCAGTTTTCCTTCTGTTTTCTCTCTCAGAGAGGATGACAGTCAAACTGGAAGGAGGAGAATAAACATGATTAATCAGGAATTAATACCCAAGATTGATGAGGAAATGGAGTACACCTAACTGCTTCAAATAAGTTCAAGTTTCCAGGCTCAGCTGAACGACATTCCAGCCTCCTGAAAGTCCTGGCAGATCACGTTAAGGCTCTTCATGGAATCCCAGGGAATCTGAGAAGGGCCCAAAGACAGGAGGCAGGCAAATGTTTTCCCAATTCCCCCCAAAAAAAGGATGAAGGGTAATTTCCAGAAATTATAATCCAGAGAACTGATTTTAACCAATAATAAAATTCTAGAGCAAATGATTAAACAGATGGTCTGCGAGCCCTTGAAAAAGGAGTTGATGATCTCTGATGGGTTCACCCAAAACGAATCGTGCCAAACCAAGCCCACTTCCTTTTCTGTTAGGGTTACTAGAGCCATGCATCAAGGGGACACTATAGTTCTCTTATAGGTGGAATTCAGCAGAAGATTTGACAAAGCCAAGGTATTCATGTGGACGTGTGAATGTGGGAGAATATGGGCCGCATGATAAGACTACTAGATTGAATGAATAAAAAAGCATTTATTAAGCAGTTACTATGTGCCACGGGGCAACTAGGTAGCGCAGTGGATGGAGCATCAAGCCTAGAGTCAGGAAGACTCATCTTCCTGAGTTCAAATCTGGCTTCAGACACTTACTAACTGTGTGACCCTAAGCAAGTCACTTCACCCTATTTGCCTTTGGTTCCTCATCTGTAAAATGAGCTAGAGAAGGAAATGTTAAAACACTCCAGGATCTTTGCCATGAAAACCCCAAAAAGAGGTCACAAGGATTCAGACATGACTGAAAAACGACTGAACAACAATAACATACCAAGCACAGGGGTATGAATACAAAAGCAGAGACAGTCTCTGCCTTCTACGAGCTTATATTCTCATAGAGGGAAACAATACATTGGGGTGAGGGGCATATTCATGTTACAGCCAGTGGCAATCCAATTAACTTCTTTATGAAAAATGGACCTGCTCATGAGAGCTTAGTGTTAAATTTTCAGTGTATCATTTATACCTTGGCAATCAGCAAACACTAAAAATCAGGGCTGGATTTATTGTTTTGACGGTTGTCTAAACTTAAGAAAGTGATGGAGAAAATGTTAATTATTAATACAGATTAAAATTAAAAGTCTGTCCTGCATACAGTTTTTTCAGAGAATTTGTAATTAAACATTTGCCAGAGTTTGGTTTGGAAAGTTGGGGCATATTGAGTGAAACCATAGAGGAGAAAAATAGATTGACATACACTATCCAGGAACATTGGCAGAGTTGATTGATTACAACAGGTTAAAAAACTGTACCCAAATAGTATTGCTACAAGACCTTGTCCTTTTCAACATTTTAGTCAGGGACTTGGATAAAGGGACAGATTGTAGATGACGGGAGGCTAGAAGGAATAGCTAATATGGGGCTGGCAGAATCAAGATTCATAAAGATGTCCACATGCTAGAACGATGAAAATGAACACAGTGACAGATATATGGAAAGTCCTGAACTGAGTTCAAAAGACCAAGTGTACAAGTACACAATGAAGCAGACCTGGAATTCTTATGAAAAATACCTTGGGGGTTTACTTGGCTTTAAGTTCAACATGATTCAACAATGTGACATGGCAGCCCAATAATTAAAATAGCTTTGGACTGCATCATTACCAGTCAAGTATCCAAGGAAAGGGATGTTCTACCATATCTTCCATTGGTCAGACTCCATCTAGAGTATTGTGGTCAGTTCTGGATGTCACATTTTAACAGGCCTTCTTTGATCTTCATGGCTAGAAGTTATCCCTCCCACCTCCAATCTCTCATGCCTCTCCTTTTGACTTCTTCTATATACCCATTATATATATACTTGTTACACTATATACTTGTTATTTGGGTACATATGAGTCTCTGGACTCATTTTTCCAGAGCAAGAACAGCTACATGTCTCCCTCAGGATTCTAGGAATTAATGGTAATGACAATTGTGAAAGTCATATGGAAAAAGAGATCACTAATCCTGTTCAATTCTCCAGTAAGACAGTCACTTGAAACTTTTGTCCCAGGGCAGCTAAGTGGCACAGTGGATAGAGCACCAGCCCTGGAGTCAGGAGGACCTGAGTTCAAATCTGGCCTCAAATACATAACATTCATTAGCTGTGTGACTCTGGGCAAGTCACTTAACCCCAATTGCCTTGCCAAAAAAAAGAAAGAAACTTCTGTCCCTCCCTCTCCATCACAGTCCTTGAGAAGGATTGATAATAATCCTAGCCATGAAAGTTGGGTGGTACAGGCAGTCTCATTCTAGACCTGGACTGTAGCTGGGCATAGGTATTGTTGGGAGAGGTAGTGATGGCGATCCTCCTCTTCCTTCCCACTTGGAACTAGGTGGTGAAGGAGGGCTGTGGTATTATGTTTTTCCTCAGATGGTAATACATAGTGATGGTGAGTGTAGCAGTGGCCATGTCTACAAATGGCAGCTGAGGCAGATGTGTATTGATGAGCCACTAGGCTGAGTAACCAACCAGAGTAGGTACCAGTACAATGATATGTGTTCCACTGGATCATCCTTTCTTCCTTAGCAAGGACAGCCCCAATGAGTTTGGGACCTTTGTTGTGACATTGAGGTAGAGTAATTTTTCCCTAAATGTAATAGTTTGTAAACACAAAGTGACAAAGGGGCAGACACCTCTTTAATGTTGTCTCCTCTAAATAAAAGAGTGCTAGCCAGGAAAGAATTTAGCCTAACTGCAAGTGATTACTAGCTGTGTGACTATAAGTAAGTAATTTAAATTGTTTGAGCCTTTGTTATCTCATCTGTCAAATGGGGGTAATAACAGAGAATTTGTTTCTGAAGATTGCAGTAGGGAAAGCACTTTGTAAAACCTTAAAATGCTATACAAATGTGATTTCTTATTATTATTGTCACCACTATTTTCTTGTTCTCACATTTTTTATTGGATTCAGAGAAAATCAATCCAAGGACAAGGTGGCACAGTGCTCAGAGAACTGGACTTGAAATCAGGAAGACCTGAGTTCAAATCCTGTCTCATTTAACCTCTCTTGGCTTCGTCTTCCTCATCTGTAAAGTGGAGATAACAATAGCATCTCTTTCACACGGTTGTTTTGAGAATCAAAAGAAATGACATACAAAAAGTATTTTGTAAACCTCGAAGTGTCATATAAATGTAGCTATTACTATCCCCTTTTATTTAAGGTTGTGTAGAAAATTGTATAGGTGAGTAAAATTACTCCTTTTGTGATTAAATGTGTATGTGTGGGTGTGTGTACACATACCCACACACACACACACACACACACACACACACACACACACACACATGCATATATGGAAATAAGCTCATCTCTCGTATACTAGGGATCAAATCATCTTCTATTACCATTACACTTAATGAGTCCAGTGATATTTAACAATTGGCAGGCTTTACTTCAGTTCCGTGAAATGAGATCTATTTGTCCCAAAAGAGTATTATGTGTTCAAAGAACATAAATCAATTCTCTTCCTCCTTTTGGATGAGGAATTTTTCATCTTTCTATAATACAACTGCTTTGGAGTGATGGGTCCTATTTTTTGTTAACTTTTGTATAGGTTTTTAAAGACATCTTCCTCAAATATTATTGTGCATTATTTTTTTATTTTTTTATTAATTTATTTTGACTTATCAACAATCACTTCCATAAGCTTTTGAGTTTTAAATTTTTCTCTCCTTCCCTCTCTGCCTCCCTCCCCAAGATGGCATGCAATCTGATATAGGCTATACATATACATTCCTATTAAACATATTTTCACATTAGTGATGTAAGTAAGAATTAGAACCAATGGGAGGAACCACTAGAAAGAGGAAACAAAACACAACAGAAGAAAAAAAATAGCAATATTGTTGTGCCCTATACCCGCCAAAAGTATATGTTAAGACTGGTAGGGTAGAAGTATGAATTGCTTTAAATTTGTTCCTCCCACTAAGCTTTGACTTCAGGATGCCAGGCGCTGTATTAACATACACAGCCTCAGCTTTCTCTTCAATAGCCTAATGCTCAATATGTCTTGACTGCAGAAGAACAAGGTCTTTGTAAGTATTGCCTTCATGCACTGGTTCAATCTGGCCTCTGGATTCAAGCTCAAAGAATTCCATCTCTATTTTTCCTTGGCACACATTAAGAATTCTACACCCATCAAGTCCAAAAGATATTTAATATTGTTGGAAAAAATTTCCTCCAGATGAAATAGCTGCTTGGTATATTTTTCAGTAGAGAAATATAATTTCATGTTATCCAAGTACATTAAGTGATTAATAAAATGTCTGGTATAATTTCCTCTTTGACTTGAAAGTAATACTCAGTTTTATGACTGAGGAGTCATGATAATGGATGTAGGGCTAGTCAAAACTATAGCAGGTTTAGACTGTCTCTCTGGAAGGTGCCATATATTTTATACTAATTATTTTTGACATTATTATGTTGGTGGCATATTATTACTAGAAAAATAGTTTTCTGTGTGGACATCAAATACTCTAACTTTCTCATTATCCTGGATCTATTTTGCATCTTTGGAGTACATGACTAAGCCATGAGTGTGGAACTGAATCAAAGGCTTTGATAACCAATAAAGGGAGTATAAATGTTAGTGTTTTTCTGTGGCTTGTACAATAATCATCAAATACGTGATGAGATACCATTTTTATCTTGCCCTTTTTGCTCCTCAGCTGATACATTGTTACTTCTTGTAAATGTTCATAACAAAATTTTGAGTGATACAAGTTGTGAACGTTTGGTAGAAAATACAGAAACACATGATTGGCAAGTATTTAGAGAAGTCACTGGTATTCTCATCTTTCGGTAATAAAAATATGTGATGTCATCTAGAAAGAAATATGAAATCAGGATTACTTCAGAAATGAAGCTGCTTATCTAGTAATCTATCTGCTACCACGAAGTGTCTGAGACAATAGTCATGGATCTTATTTGCCCCACGTTTTCCAGTTTGGCCAAGAAACGAGTTTTAGTCAGTTTGCTGGAAGTGACCACTCTGTCATTCATTATGTCAGTAGCAGACAAGCTTCCTCTTTCCCTTTTGATCTAACGTGTGCTTACTTATGTCAGATCACTTTCCACCTTCCAGATAACCAGAAGTTTCTGACATCCTCCTTCTTACGATGTTCTTTTTCTTCTCTCATTTCTTTACTTTTTCAAATCCTCATAATTTTTGGTGGACGTCAAATTCTTTATTTTGTTCTTCGTGCTGATTTGACTCATATCATTTCAACCTTTTGACTTCTGTTTTTATTGCTGATCTATGTTGAATTGTATTTGTATTTATTTTGTTAAACGTTTCTTATTTACATTTAATTTCGTTCAGGCAGTATTCATTTTGTGAACAGCTTGGCCAGTGGGCTCCAAGTTTGATGCCTCTGTAATAAATGGAATTCTGGATGTTGAGTCAGGAAGTTCTTGGCTCAAATCCCAGTTTCAACTCTTCTTTAACATCACTTAACATCTCTAAACCTCAATTTCTTCATCTGTAAAATGGGGATAATAATAGAATAACCTCATGGGGTTTTTGTGAGGATCCATTGAGAGAATGCATATAGGGTCAGCTAGGTGGTGCAGTGGACAGAGCATCAGCCCTGGATTCAGGAGGATCTGAGTTCAAATCCAGCCTCAGACACAACACTTACTAGCTGTGTGACCCTGGGCAAGTCACTTAACCCTATTGCCTAGTCAAAAACAAATAAATAAATAAATCCTGGAAATGTGAGCTATTACTCCTAGAATACAGAGGAGCACCACTCTGTCCACTGTCCTCTGTATCAAGCTGATCATCACAACAGTTTTCAATAGGGTCAGCCTTCAATGCTACACCATTCCATCAATTTTTCAGATTCATAAGAGCAGTGACATGACAGAGGCAGGGCTGTTAAATGAATCAATCACATCACCAGAACCAAATGATGATCATTTTACAGCTCCTACAAGGCCTTCGCAGCTGTGTCAAGGTGCACAGAGTGCTCTGTAACCTACTGCCTGACATTTCCTGACTTTACCTCCCGCCCCCTGCCAATGGCTTCAACATTGTATTTTATTCTTACCTGTGAAAACGAGTCCAGGACATGGCATCTCTGCTGCCAGATCTATCTACTGCTTAGCTGGACCTCACCATGTTACTTCTTAGGGCCCTGCTCCTCATTGGGATGAGTTGCTCACAAACTCTGGTATAGATTCCAGCTCCTGAACCTCTGGTACTTCTTCCAACCTTTAGAAACTCTAAAGGTCATAGTCTACTCTTTTCCATTTCTTCTCTCATTCCTTTATGAGCAGGAATGAATTAAATATAACCAAGACAGAAAAAAAAAACAGATTCACCAGGAGCTCATGGCTTTATGTCAGCCTTTGAAGGTGGGAGAAAGGGGAGGGAGAAGGCCACTGGTACCTCTTCTCTCCTATCCTCTCCTTTCCTCTCCTTTCCTCTCCTCTCCTTCTCTCTCTCTCTCTCTCTCTCTCTCTCTCTCTCTCTCTCTCTCTCTCTCTCTCTCTCTCTCGAACTGCTTCTCTGTCTCTCTAACTGCTTCTCTGTCTCTCTGTCTTCCCTGTCTCTGTCTGTCTCTGTCTCTGTCTCTCTGTCTCTCTGTCTCTATCTGTGTGTCTATTTCTCTGTCTCTCTGTCTCTCTCTCTCTCTCTCTCTCTCTCTCTGTCTCTCTCTCTCTCTCTGTCTCTCTCTCTCTCTCTCTCTCTCTCTCTCTCTCTCTCTCTCTGTCTCTCTCTCTCTCTCTGTCTCTCTCTCTCTCTCTCTCTCTCTCTCTCTCTCTCTCTCTCTCTCTCTCTCTCTCTCTGTCCAGATGCTTACAGCAGTCCTTGCCTTGGTCACCACGAGGAAAGAGAGCAATTTGATCAGTTCATGCCTTTTGTATGAACACTGAG
The DNA here is from genome assembly GCF_003287225.1 of Phascolarctos cinereus. Classification (NCBI taxonomy): domain Eukaryota; kingdom Metazoa; phylum Chordata; class Mammalia; order Diprotodontia; family Phascolarctidae; genus Phascolarctos; species Phascolarctos cinereus. The sequence continues at coordinate 52,867,274 of NW_027555625.1, read as the reverse complement.
TCCCCTCTCTATAGCTGATCTAAAAAAACCCTTTTCTTTACCACATAGTGAATGGGCAGTCATAGAATACCCACATACGCTCTCAGGCAGAGAACAGAGTCTTTCTATTATGCATCATTTATACGTATTTCCAGAAGCAGGCTCTCTAAGGCTGTATGTGATTATATAGCAGGCATTAATACTGCAGTATGCTCAAAGGACTGGGCCTCAATTGGCTAGTCCCCCCAAAAAAACAAAAGACAAAAGACAAAATAAAGGAACCAACAGGAAGGCTTTGCAGCTGTCTTCTTGGGAACTGTGCTGATTGGAAGAGAGGTATTGCTTTGCTGAGAGCTAATTGGCTGGGGAAAGACTTAGCTGAGAGAATTGACCATAACTCAGCAGGCTCTGTAACTATTGGAATCTAATTAGAAGCGAGGTGAATTCTGCAGCTGTGCAGAGATCTGTCTGAGCTTACTGCCATTAGTACCATCTACAACCTGAGGTAGAGGAAACTTCACAAAGGTACCTTTGTTACCCTTTACTTCTTTTTCTGGTTTGAAAGGAAGAAACAGAAGGGGAAAGATATTCATCTGCTGTATTATGAAGAGAAGCTTGACTTTGCTGAGGGCTGATTGGATAAACCAGAATCCCCTGCTTTTTGAAGGGCTGCTTATGGGGGGAAAAAAGCTACAAAAGGAAAAACTCCTCAGAATACCAGAGCAGACCTGAGAGACCTTGGCAATTTTTCCACTTAAAAAAAACTGACTGTCACTGAAAGAGTGTAATACTTTCTCAGCACCCTGCCAATGGTGGCTGTGTGCTAAAAATCATTGGTTCGGTGGTCTAAGAGTAGAAGAGAAGTGGTTTTGTTCATCAGGGAAGCTATTAAGATCAAAAGGAAGGCAGATGACAGAGGAGCTGGCTTTGCCAACAGATGCAGGTTATTCTCTAAAGAGACTCAGGCCATTAAAGCCAATTGTCCAGAACAATAGGTTGTCCCATGTCCATAAGTCTTCCTGCTTATATGACTCCCTGCTAGTTTTCTGTGTATGTCCACTCTCTCCCACACACACTGTGCTCTTTGGTTTGATCCAGATTTATGAGTAGATAGATACATTTTCTTATTTCTGCTTGTGTTGTCTATTGAACAAATATAATCATTATCCCTACTCTTATTTTCTACTGAGTAATACTATAATTATTCTTGCTTTTTCTTTAACATTTAGTAAATGTATCAAGTTTAAAAGTCAATGATGTAGTGACTGATTTTATGTAGATGAAAAGCAGCCAATCTCTCGGCATCCTAGGGGTATCCTTGGTATGTATGTATGTATGTATGTATGCATGTGTGAGGGTGAGAATATGCTACTGGTACTGGCTGTGGCCACTTCCCTGGAGAGCCACTCTGACCTATCAGAAGTGTTTGTAAGTAAAGTGAACAGGCCAGCCCCAGGTCAGGGAAAGAGAGAGTGAGCCTGGGTACAACTGGGGGGTGTGGTGGTTAGCATACACTTCCTGAGTGGGTGGGCTAATTCCACACCCAAACTACGGTATGATTACAGGTGGTTATCTGTGCCACTGGAAGAATTATCCACATGAACAAGATTGTAGATCAGTACATTATCAATAATGATATCATTATTAAGTGTTTATATACCATATAAACAAAGGGATTCATTGATAGATTCCTTATCTGCTCAGATACAGGGCCAGGCATGGTCTAAGGAGTCTAGGCAGCTCTATCTCCTTATTTGCATTGCTTCTTTGGTGCCAGCAAGGAAAAGCAGTGAGCTTTCACCTCTCCAACTTGGATTCTTCCCAAGCAGCTCATTACAGCATCTGTACCTAGTAACCTCGCTCCCCAGTGGCAACCAGCTTCTTCCCTTTCATGTTGTCCCCTCTGGGGTGTTGGTGTCAACAAAGCTTAAATCAAAAGAACCCAGCATCAGAAAGGTCCCAGCCTCTGGTGCTGGGTGCCACAGCTTCGCTGCCTGTCCAGAAGGAGTCGATTGCATCTTTTGATGTCAGCTATATCCCCTCACTAAGGTCAAAGTTGCATGCTGGTTCCTGAGTGTCATTCAGAGGAATTATTTATGAAACACAGTTTGGTGCCTTGGTGGCTCTTTTGAGTCCACAGGATACAACTGTGATGTGAATTTGGGGAGCAAATCCTCAGGCCAGATATCCCTCTGGTGGGTGCATGCTCACATGCTGAGCCTTTGGGCCCCATCAGAGCCTGCTTCTCAGAAATTAGTATTTTTCCTCTGCGTGCGTATTTCTGACAGAGTTGTCAGGAACCCAAATGGAAATCCTTCCAAGCTGCTAAATTTAGAATAACAGCAGCAGCAGGGGAATAATCAGAAGTCAGTGGACCTAGGCATCCCTCTCCCCATCTGGGCCTTAGTTTTCTCATCCATAAAATGGGGAATTGCTACATAGCATCATAAATTTAAGAGTCGATTCAAAGGTCATCCAGTCCAACCTTGTAGACTTACCTTGTAGACAAGAAAGCTGGGCTCAGCAAAGGAAAGTGACTTAGATAATATCACACAGGGGACAAATAGCAGCAGCACAATCTGAACCCAGGGCTTGTGACTTCCAATTCAGTGGTCTTTTTACCATACCACAAGCTGGACTCCGTAATCTCTAAGGTCCCTCTCAGTGCTAACATCCATGAGCCAATCATTTATATATTGAGTTTAGAGGCTCTGCGTATAAAACCGTGGGCTTATAGAGTTTAGGCAATAGGTCAGTTGTTGCTTTTCAGGGCTGTTACAGAGCTCAGAGATCTTTGAACAAAGGTAATTCCACACCCAGCTGGCCCCATGTGCAGTTTTTGGCAGCTTCTTCATCCCCTAAGTTTAAAAAACACACAGAGCAAATGGGCAAATGAGTTAGGCGATCCCAAAGCTTTCCCACAGAATCCCAGGTCTCGCTCCACTGGGACTCTGCTCTGAGAAGCCACATGTACACAGCACAAGCCATTTCCAAGTCTGTTCCCACTTTGTCTCAGCCTTCATCACTCTGACAGACTCGAAGAAGCCCTCTCCACTCCTGCCGGATCACACCGACCTATTGCTGGCGGAGCCCTTGGCCGCTCACCAAACTCATCAAGGGCCTCAGCCCTCCTCTCTATTTCAATTTCAGCTGCCTGAGGGCCAAGCTTGAGGCCTGCCAGGGAACATTTCAGAGTGTCATGGCCCAGCCCAATGGTGGTCACATGTTGGCTCTCACGCAACATGCATCCCATGGCGAGCATGTGGCTGGAACCTGGTGGACATTGCACCCTGAAGCGGTGAAAGAAAGCCTTGGCTAGCCTACTCCCCTCTGGGAATTGGTGGATGGGGCTGGCAAGAGAGCGAGGGGGCCTCTTGCCAGGATGCCTGACACAGTGCAGAGCTGTAGTGAATTCTGCTGACCACGCTGAATTTCTGGGTGAACACTCAACACAATGAGAGCCTAATAACATTGGATATGTCCTCCTGGGTCAGGCCCCTGCTTGCTCCAGGCCAGAATTCTGTCTCCCAGCGAGGGCATTGACGGATGGCTTGTGGGAGGCCGAGACTGACCTCCTTTATGTCAGCCTCGAAAGACTGGCAAACATCCTGTAGTAAAAGAGAACTAGATTAATGTCAGAAGACTTGATTCGTTTATTCAACAAATGCTGATGAAGTCTGTACTGTGTGTGGAAACCTATAGGACACTCTCAGGGAGATCAATATTATAGCTGACCTTTATATAGTGATTGATTTACAATTTTTCTTTTGACTCTCATAACATCCTCTAGGAACTAAGTTCTACAGGTTTTTTTATCCTTGCTTTATAGATAAGGAAACTTAGACTCATTGAGGGGAGGTGACTTACCCAGGGTCACACAGCTAAAGAAATACCCGAAGCAGATTAGCTGAATCAGTCATACTGTTTCCAAGTCCAGAGCTCTATCTACTGTGTCATCCTAAACAAGACTTGAATAAGACATGAGGAAGCATAAAGTAGTCTGATTAGGGGATAAGACACCACGTGTGTGGCACACAAATATTTTTATTTTCAATCAATCAATAAACATTTACTAAGTTCCTACCGTGTACCAAGCACTAGATCTATTAACTAAGAATCATTTTGGTCTAGGTCTGTTATTTCATTGACATAGCGAACTCCTTGCACCAGTGCAAATCATGAACCTTCTTAAAATTTAGTATTAGAGAATTGGCTAGGTCACTGAGGAGTAAAGGGACTTAGCCAGGGTCACACATCCTATAAGTATCAGAAGTAGGATATAAACCAAGGCCATCCTGACTCCAAGGCTAGCTTTCTATCTGCCACACTTTCAGTGTGTATACTAGAGAGTTCAAACATGAAATGCTATGTGAGGTCAGAGGGAGAAGGTTGTTACTGCCCTGGGGGATTAAGAAAAGCTTCATGGAGCCAAGTCCAAAAGGATGAGTTGGATATCAACAGGCTAAGAAGTAAGAGAAAGTATTTCCAGGCACTGGGAATATTATGGAGCAGAGGCAGAAAGAGAAGAAGTCCTTGGGACTGAGAGAAGTCATTCCCCACCTATCTAATAGGGCTGTTGTGAAGACTGGATGATATAATGCATCTAAAGGGCTTTGTAAAAGGAAAGATGTTTATATGAATGATTACTATTGTCTTTGTTGTTGTTAACATTTGGGATCCTCCTTACCTTTCCTTATAGATCTACACTCCCCTTGAATTTGTTTTTAGCTACTTGGTTGGAAAATAGTTCCTCCTTTTGTCCTAAAACCACCTCTTTCACCATTAAAGGCTGGGACTGTTCTGCAGTTTGATAGGCAAAGATTCCAAGAAGCATAATGGGGGGGAAAAGGCTTGGAGATGAGTCAAATGGTGAAATGAGCCTCAGACACTCAGAGCCGAAGGACCTACGGGGGAATGGAATTTGGCTTTTACTCGTTTGATTCCAATCCTGCTTATCTCTACATGCTCCGTGTCTTCAGTTACGCCAAGATTATAGGCGAGGACCACAACCATTCTTCACTTACATGATTTGTGCTAGATGGGAGCTGGTTCAGCTAACTTGTCCCCAAAGTCATAGGATCACAGCACTGGCAGGGACCTCGAGAAATCATCAGCCCCTGCCTTTGTAGAGAACCGATTGAGGCTATACCGAGCCAAAGCGGTGCTCTCCCCTGTTTTCATGGACCTCACTGAATCTCGGAAGCAGATGGCCTGGATTACAATCCTGCCTTTGTTACTGAATACCTCTGTGATATTTTCAAGCCCAGGTTTCTACCTATTCAAAAAGAAGAAAAGCAACTAGTTAATGTCTAACATCCCCTTCAACTTTAAATCCAATGACTTCATAGGGAGATTCTATAGCCTTCTTTGTTGATCCATTTTCAGAGGAAGGAGGAAATGGAGGTTGACTGAGGTTAAGTAACTGACCCAGGTTCATACAGCGAGTAAGTGTCTGAAGTTGAATTTGAACTCAGGTCTTCCTGATTCTAGAACCAGAGCTCTGTCTACTATGTCAACTGGATTTCTCTAAGGCAAAGGTAGTATGGGGGTGTCATTACAGCCCAAGATCCAGGGTGAGAGGCCCTGGCAATATGGAGCTACCAGAGTTGAATAAGTAGGGACGGTCAGACTTATACTTCAGAAAAAATCTCCTTGGCAACTGAGTGGAGACTGGATTGGAATGGGAAGAGATTTGAGGCACAGAAATCAATTTAAAGACTGTTGAAACAGTGAAGGCATGAGGTGAGGAAAAACTACACCAGGGTGGTAGCTGTATACATGGAGAGAAGGGCTATGTAGGAAAGATGTTTTATAGGTAGAAATGACACCAGGGATGAGTTCAAGGGAAGAAGTGAGGCTGTTACCTAGGTTCTGAAGAAAAGGTCACAGTCTAAGGCCATGTAAGCTCAGCTGAGTGGGACAGGAGTTCAGAGGTGTCCAGGGACAGAGCCAGAGACCAGTCTGGATCCAGAAAAGAAAAGAATAGCCCAGCAGACTGAGGGATGAGCAGAAGTCTTAGTAGAAAGAATCAACATCACTATACTCCCCTGCTAGGTAAGGACCTTCCCCCTCACGCTACACGTCTAATTTCTCTCTGTTGCTCTTGAACGTGCTTACCCTGTGATATCATGGATAAGAGTCAACATGGCTTGTGTCTCTTCCCCCTTACTAAAATGTCAGTCATTTGAAGACAAAGACTGTGTCTTAGTCAAACTTCATGTCTCACTCAATGCCTATCACAATGCTCTGCAAACAGCAGGGACTTAATAATTTTTCCTTAATTAGCCTAGTGTTTGGGGTCCTAAATAAACTAGCTATTCCTAGTGGATCTACTATTAAGGCAGCTAGATGATACAATGGATGGGCTTGAGGTCAGGAAGATTCAAATCCTGCCTCAGACACTTACTAGCTGTGTGGTCTTGGTCATTGTTGTAGTGATTCAGTCTTTTCAGTTGTGTCCAACTCTTCATGACCCCATTTAGGGTTTTCTTGGCAAAGATACTGGAGTGGTTTTGCCATTTCCTTCTCCAGCTCATTTTACAAATGAGGAAACTGAGGCAAACAGGGTGAAGTGACTTGCCCAGGGTCACACAGCTAGTGTCTGAGATTGGATTTGAATTCAGATGTTCCTGACTCCAGGCCCAGGGATCTATCACTGCACCACCTAGCTGCCCCTATTGTGACCCTGGGCAAGTCACTTATCTCTCTAAGCCTCAGTTTCCCAATCTGTACAATGAAGATAATAACTGCACCTAACTTGCAGCATTGTTGTGAGGATAAAATGAGATAATCTATGTAAAGCACTTAACAAACCTTTAAGCACTATATAAATGCTAGCCATTATTATTATCATTAATTATTATTACTTGGAGCCAGCTGATTCCTGTTTTAGACCTGGTCAAAACTATGCCAGCTTATCTATTGATTCTCTGAATAATTCTCATGTTGAAGCCTCAGATGTCTTACTTGCAAAATGGTATTTAATAATTGTTCTGGCCCTCTAACCCTGTCCCCAGTCCTTCTTCTCCCCAGTATACTTCTAAGTATACCCTTGGGTGAATTTCAAGGTAAAAACCAACCTGAAATAGAAATAGCATTAGTATCTTGGAGACCACAGTCACGATCATAGTCTTAGACAATAAGCAAACTTGAGATATTTTAGGAACAAAACTGACAAGTTAATACTTGTTAAGAAGGGAGCCGTGATAGTGAAGAAACTAGAAGACCAGGTCAGGTGACAATCAGCTTAGATCTAGAAGAAGCCTCAGAGGCCACGTAGTCTAACCCTTTCACTTTACAGATGAGGAAACAGAGTCCCAGGGAAGCAAAATGAATTGCTCAGAGTCACACAGGTAAATCATCGGCATCAGAGGCAAGATTTGAACCCAGGTCCTCTGACTCCAATGTCCATGTTCTTTCCATTGTGCTATTATCAGAGTGAAAAGGCCAAGAATGTTCAGCCCCAAGAAGCAGAGACTTAAGGTGACATGATATCAGTCCAGTATTTGAATGTCTATCATATAAAAAAGATTTCTAGACACAAAGGTAGATGCTGCAAAGAGGTTACTCCATATCAGTCAGTTAATAAACACGTATCGAGTGTCTGCTGGGAATACAGAGAAAGGCTCTCAAGTAGCTCACAGTCTAATTGGGTGAGGCAACGGGAAAATGATGGGACTCATTGGAAAAGACCCTGTTGTTGGGAAAGATTGAAGGGAAAAGGAAAAGGGGACAGCAGAGGATGAGATGGGTGGATAGTATCATGGAAACAATGAACAGGCTCTTGGACAGACTCCAAGAGACAGTGGAGGATAGAAGAGCCCGGCATGCTACAGTACATGGGGTCATGAAGAGTCAGACACGTCTGAATGACTCAATGGTAACATCAAAAATAAACGTGAAAATGACTGTGCAAACAATGCATCTTACAGGATAGTTGGGGATAAACAATAGAGGGAGGGTGCTAGCACTGAGGGGGATCAGGAGCCGCTTGTTGTAGAAGATGGGATTTTATCTGGGACTTGAGGGAAATCAGAGAAGTCAGGAATATTCCGAGCAGGGGGAACAGCCAATGAAAATACAGAGTCTGGAGACAGAGTGTCTTGTGTGTGGAACAGCAAGGAGGCCGTGTCACTGGATTGTGAGCTGTCTAACTGTATAGCCATGTCTTGTAAATCTCATGGATGGATATGTTCCGAGGCCTGACCCAGATCTGAGTCGATGAAAGCCAAAGGCAGTGCTAACAGCAGGCCCCAGGACTTTTCGAGGGTGGGCACTCTTTTCTCTAGTTTCTGAGAGGAGTATGTCACCCTCAAATATCTATAGTATGGGAGTGTAGGTTAGGATTCAGAAAAAAAAGCTGTTTCCCTCATCCCTCTTTTTTTTTAATCTAATATATTATCTTCTGCTAGTACATGTAAAAATAATTTTTAACATTCATTTTAAAATTTTGAATTCCAAATTCTTTTCCCTCCCTCCTTCCCCTCCTCCCCTCCCCTGGCCACTTTTAAGTGGAGTTCTTAAGTAAGTACTTAGCTTACACTCATCAATTTAGCTCCTTTCTACCAAAAACAGATTATACAAAAGACTATCCCAAATGGTGGAAAAAGAATAAAGAATAAACCCATTTATCCAAAGGAAACAGCAAACAGAAATTGGACTCGTCCCACAGATTAGAATATGCTAGAACATACACAGGAGTGAATGAGCTCATCATCTGGGAGTGAGATAAGTAGTATCTAAGCTCAAACGGAGAGAGAGGGCTGCATCTCTCTGAAGGAGATCCATTCTAACAGTCTTGGGTGTGGGGGGGGTGCAAACTAGAAATCAGGGACGCATTAAGGAGCCGGATTCCACTGCACGGCTGCTGCTTCCTTCTCACAAGTCTCTCCCAAAGAATCTCTGAACCATATGTGTCTGTCTCCCCAGAAACTCTGGCACTAACCGAGCAAGACCCTCAAGGCAGATATGCAGCGTTGTACTCAGCATTCTCTCTGCTAATTAGAAGTCACGTCTCCTTTCCAGCTCTCAGCAGCATAAAAAAAATGCCCCAGTTTTGCTTGGAAGCCTCGTTATATACAGGGGGGAGAAAAATCTCCTGAAAATTAGAGCTGTCCAAAATTAGAATGGACTGCCTGGAGATAGAGTGAATTCCCCATTGCTGGAGGTCTCCAAGCAAAGGCTGAATGACAGGGCGAGACGGCCATTGGCTAGGGGATTCCTGTTCAGGCACGGGTCCGACTAGAATGCCCTTTGAGATCTTTTCCATTGCTAAAATTCTATGATTCTCTAATTCTGTCTAAATCACTCTAGATAGTCCCTGACACCAGTGGTGACAAATTCAAATAGAAACTGAACCCTAAGTAAGGATACCTGTGGCTGCATATTACCTTAGAATAATACATTTATTTTTACGAGACAATCAGAGTTAAGTGACTTGCCCAGGGTCACACAGCTAGTAAGTGTCTGAGGCTGCATTTGAACTCAGGTCCTCTTAACTCCAGAGTTGCTCTGTATTTATTATTTATCAGGGAGGGAAAGGAAAGGATATCCAAAGACATTGAGGGGCAGCTAGGTGGCACAGTGGATAGAGCACCAGCCCTGGAGTCAGGAGTACCTGAGTTCAAATCCAGCCTCAGACACATAACACTTACTAGCTGTGTGACTCTGGGCAAGTCACTTAACCCCATTGCCTAGACAAAAATAAACAAACAAACAAAAAGACTTTGCTTGTTGTTGTTCAGTCTTGTCCAACTCTTCGTGACCTCATTTGGGGTTTTCTTGGCAAAGATACTGGAGTGGTTTGCCGTTTCCTTCTCTAGTTCATTTTACAAATGAGGAAACTAAGGCAAACAAAGTGAAATGACTTGCCCAGGGTCACTCAGCTAGTAAGTCTCTGAATCAAGATTTGAACTCAGGAAGGAGTCTTCCTGACTCCAAACCCAGTGTTCTATCCACCACCTCAGTGCCCTCCAGCATGAACAGCAGACCCCAGCAGTACCCTCAGGAAGTGGAGGGCTAGAATTATATCTATCTAGCCTACTTAAAATATCTGTGGTCTATATCGGTTTCAGTATTATTTGTTGCTTTATTAGAATAATTTCATTGCGGTTTTATTTATTTTGTTAAATATTTCCCAATTACATTTTCATCTGGTTGTGGGTTCCATGCGTATTTGACACCTCTGCCCAGCACCTTGACGTTAGAGTCATAGCTCACATTTACATAGTACATTAAGGTTTACAAAGCACCTTTCGTTTGATCCCCACGACAACCTGTGAGAAGCCCATTTTACAGATGAGGAAACTGAGGCTGAGAAAGATTCTAAGCAACTTGGCCCAGGGTCACACGGCTAGCAAGTATTGAATTGAGATTTGAACCCAGGTCTTCCTGACTCTGAATCAAGCACTCTGCTTCCCCCAGTACAAATAGGTTCTTTTATCCGTGTATTTTGGTATTGCTGGCTCTCAGCACGATTCCAGGAGCGGCATGCTTAGAATGGGGCGTGAAGTTGCCTGTGTTCCCAGAGGGGAGGGAGCTATCAAAGGGGAGTGGGAAGTGGGGAACAATTATTATTTATCATATTTTTCAAATGTCAGCAAAACGTGTTGCCAAATCCTCTCCCCCTCTGTTTTTCTATCTTTATCTCTGGGGCCAATCTGATCCATATGTTTGATTCATTCACACAGGGCCCATTGCTGGCCTCTTGTACAAGAGCTCCTTGAGAACCCACAGAGACAGTTCTGGAGACACTGAGCCCCTACCCCCCGCTGGAGAGGTCTCCTTTTTCCCAAGTCCTCCTCCCAAATCCTTCACCTGGCCAATCAAGCTCCACGGGGAATTTAGAAGCCACAAGCTTCCAAGAGGCCAAGCCCAGGGATGGCCATGGAAAGAAAGTGACATTAGATACTGTCAATCTATAGAGTTGTAATAGGTCTGAAGGAGGGATTGTGAGCCAGTCAGAGGTCCTGAGTTCAAAACCCAGTTCTACTAATTCCTACTAATGTGGGAGAGTCACTTCCTTCTCTGACCTCAGTTTTTAGTGCTAAATTTAGATTCAAATCCCATCTCCGACACTTACTAGCTATGTGACCCAGGACAAATCATTTATTCTCTCTCAACCTCAGTTTTTTCTTTTGAAAAATGGGCAGAACGATGCTTTTAGTGCTTACTTTAAGGAGTTGTTGGGAAGGTCGAATGAAATAACATATAGAAAAAAAACCTTGCAAATCTTTTAAAATACTATATATGTACACACAGACATACACATGAACACACATATATATTATATATATATGTATATACACACAATGTGTATGTATATATTAGGTGCTATCTTTGTTATTTTCTGTAGAAAATTTTCTGTAGAGGATTTGACAGGTGATCTCTAAAGTTCCAGTTTTAGGTACTGGGATCCAAGAGTTTTTGTCATCACCAATCTCAAAGCATTTATTCCTTAAACCATAGCTCACTGATCTCGCCCACAGTTCTGAAAAGTAGGAAAACAACTTGCATTGGAATCCCTTTTCTTTTTCTTTTTTAACAGGCAGGGGACCTAAGCACAGTGTAATGGAATTATTATGGAGCAAAGTTTATGGCTGGAAGTTGGCAGCCAATGATATTGCATGGCATGTGCCCCAGGGACCATTGACTTTTCCCTACCACTTGGGAAAGACAGCCAAGGGAGGGGCATGCCAGCATAGGGACACCACAGAGTGAAAAGCTGTCAACTTTGTGGTTTTGTTATTCAGTCATTTTTCAGTTTTGTCTGAGACTTTGTGACCCCATTTGGGGTTTTCTTGGCAGAGATACTGAAGTGGTTTGCCATTTTCTTCTCCTGCTCATTTGACAGATGAGGAAACTGAGACAAACAAAGGTTAAGTGACTTGTCCAGGGCCACATAGCTAGCCAGTGTTGGAGACCAGATTTGAACTCACAAAGATGAGTCTTCCTGACTCCACAAGCTCTATCCATGCACCACCAGCTTCCTGTGCCAATTTAGAAGACTTAAAACAGTATTTTCATCCTTAGTTTGATAGAAGAGGCAAAGGAGAGCTCTGTGTCATCGAATTTCAAGTCCCTAAAAGGCAGGGACCTAAAACATCCATCCTCCCTCCTACTGCCCACCCTCACCCTCTTTCTACAATAACATCAGAAGTCAGTGAAATCTTCATGGCACCCTGGAAGTCTACATGATGTGGGGGAAGTCTACATGGCACTGGAATCTCGGCTTGGCGATTGAATGGCTATAACACTTCAAGGAAGTCACCTCGTCTCCCCGGGCCTCAGTTTCCTCCTCTGTAAAAAAAGAGAGGCCAGATGCTCTCTGAGGCCTTTTCCCACACTAAGATTCTGCAAAGTTAATGGTTTACTGCAACTATATTAATTTAATTCTTTGCTTTCCTGCCAATCTTTTATTCATTTACCTCCTGGCTACCATGTTTGGAGCCCAAAGGACCCATGAACTAAAAAAATTTGTGTAACAGCCATAACAATAAATGTACTATCCTAGAGCCTTGAAGAGGTCAGCCAGTGGACCTGAAGGAAGTTGGATATACTTTACCCATCCAAATTAAAGTATTCCTTTTTAAATGAGTTTTTATGGAAGTCTGCATTCAGAAAGGCTTTTCAATGTGTTTGCCATAATAATAATAATAATATAATAATAATAATAATAACTAAGCATTTACATGGTGCTCTAAGCCTTGCCATGCCCTTTACGTGTTATCTCATTTGAGCCTCACAACAACCTTGGGAAGTAGATGCTATATTAGCCCCATTTAACAGAAAAGGAAATTAAGGAGAGCAGTTAAGTAAGTTTTCTAAAGTCACACAGCTAATTGTCTGAGGTGTCATTTGACATGGGGTCCATGGTGTTCCCTCTCTTCCCCTCAGGAAGAAGGAGTTCCTAAAAGAATGTATAACTTAACTTCCTCATCTGTACATTGAAGGGGTTGGGCTAGAACAGGAGTTCTTAACTTGGGATCTTAAAAAAAACACCTCTTTTGATAACTGTATTTTCCTACAATTGGTTTCCTTTGTCATCCTATATGCTTTGTGCATTTAAAAACATTATTCTGACAAATGGATCAATAGACTTCCCCTGAAAGCTAAAGATCTCCATGACACACACAAGGTTAAGAACCATGATCTCCAAGGGTCCTGCCAGAGCTAACATTCATCTATGATTCTTCTGTTCTAAGACCAAAACCAAAAAGCCTTAGGGAGGGCATAGCTTCTGGGAAGCCAGGAAAGATAGTGCCCCTGTATCAGATCTGCCCTCATCAGACCTCCTCGGGAGTGTCGGGTTCAGTTCTGGGTACAACAGTTTAAGACTGAAAAACCGAAAGGTGGCCAGAGAAGAGCAACCACTACAGACAGAAGTGGATTAAATGAGATAATGCACATGAGAGTCAACTGCCCACCTTAAAGCAGCATATAGATGCTAACAAGGAACTGGGCTTGGTTAGCCTGGAGAAGAAAGGTTTGGAGGGAACATGAGAGCTGTGTTTTAAAGTATTCGAAGGGCTGTCATGTGACAAAGAAGTAAGACTTGTTTTCTTTGGTTCCAGAGAGTATAACCAGGAGCGATGGGGAGGGGAGAGTAGAGGCAAATTGAGACGATGTCAGGTAGTTTCCTATCAAATAGTCCAGAAATGGAAGGGGCTGCCTAGAGAGGGGGCAGGTCTTTGTATCCCTTCAAGCAAGGGGTGAACAACCCTTGTCAAGTGTATTATAGGGGGATTCCTTGGGTGTTGAATTGGACTAGACTCTAGTCCAACTAGAGGCTTGCCAAGGTCCCTTCCAACTCTGAGATTCTAGGCTCATGCAATTCTATGATCCAGACCCAAAGGAATGAATGACAGAATCTAAGGGGCAAGACTTAGGCAGGATCAAGAATAGGGTAAGAAGGGCCTTCAATTTCTATCTCAGAGTTTGATGGGAAAGAAATTTGGGGGCAGGAATGGTTTTCCTTACAGATCATAGCACATAGACCCTCTTACTCCATTTGTTGAGACTACCCTGACTTAGAGAATCAGAGAATCTTAACACTAGAGACCTCTCAGACATCCTCTAGGCTAATCCATTCTTGAAGTAGTATTTTACTCTGCAACATCTATGGCAAATGGCCATTTAGTCTCATCTTGAAAACCTTCAGTGACAGGAAGCTCACTACCTTAGGAAATAACCTATTAGGAAGCTCTTCCTCAGATTAAGCTCAAATCTGCCTACAGGAAACTTAGAGATAGTTCTGTTGTCTGGGGCCAACCAGCATTAATCTAATCCCTCTCCCATATGGTAGCCCTTCAGAAATTCGAAAGTAGAGATCATCTTCTCCCTCCATCCCCAAGTCTTCCCTTCTTTAAACCAAGCAACCTCGGATTTTTGGATCAATCCTCATAAAACATGGTTTCAAGTTCCCATATTCTAGGAACCTTCATTACTTCCTCCTTTTTATTTCGTACATGTATCATCAAATTCCCAGATGGAGCCTCCTCCCCAAATCAGCCTGAAGAGGTGCAGAGCTGAGGAAGGGTGGATGAATGTGGTGAGTGCAGTGGGAAGGGGAAAGGGGGGGTGACGAGAGGCAGGAGCCCCATTTGGCTCAAGCTAGCTACCAGGAAACTTAAAAGCACACCGAAGCTATTATAGGCCTGCACAAAGTTATTTTATTTCCCCATCCATATTTATGGAATATCATGATTTAATTAATCCTTTGTTGCTTGTGTTAGAGAAAATATGCAGCATGTTTTAAATGCTTCCCAAACTGTGTTAGTTATTAAGTTGTTGACTGAGATTGAATGGTATAGTCCATTGGAACGGGCTTTTGGCAAGAGGAATCATAAAGACTCAGATATCTGTCAAAACAGATGGACACGTTTGGTCAAAAAAAAGCATTGTTTTCCTGCTAAACATATCCACACCTCCATCCTCTTCTCTACTTTGATTCTAAAGCTGTTTCACTTCTATGTTTAGTCTGTAGAAATGGGGCTTCCCCCTCCTATTTATTTAGAGGCTTTCCCCTCCTCTCCTCTCTATTTGGGGGCTGCCTCCTTCTTATCTATATTTGGGGGCTGCCCCTTCCTTTCCTCTCTCTTCGAAGACTATTTCCTTCTTTTTTACATTTGGGGCTATCCCTTCCTATCTATTCCCTCTTCTCTCCTCTCTATTTGGGGGCTGACTTCTTTCTACTATTTGTCTGTATTTAGGAGCTAGTCCCTCTTCTCATGTTTATTTTGGGACTGCTTCCTTCCTATCTTCTTCTGCTATCATGGGTTGCTCACTTCTCTCTCTTTTTCCATATTTAGGGAGTCTCTCCTTCCTTCCCCAGTATTTAGGGGCTGCCCTCTTCCTGCCTCTGTATTTGAAGATGGTGCTTTCCCTCCTTTGTGTCTAAGAGCTCTTACTTTTCTCTTGATTTGGAGTCTACTTCCCAACTCTCTTGTAGGTATTCTGAGATCTGCCCTCTCCTCTGTATTCTGGGGCTGCCTCTTTTCCCTCTGCTCTGTCTTTATTCTCCTTCCATGCAGTTGGCATCTGTCCCTGTCATGGCTGAACAGAACATCTCCCCCTTTCTCTCATGTGGACCCCAGACCCCGGCTCCCCCATCCATGGCACAACCAGTGATACAAGGCAAAGGTGGAATAATATGGCACATCATAAAAAGGACCCAGCTAAGTAAATAAGGCTTCTACTTTGATTTTTGAAACCACAAGAGATCCAAAGTTTTAAATGCCCAAGGGTTTGGAATCCCAAACTTGAAGGCTCACCAATGAGAGTCAGGGCATTCCTCTGGCCCTTATAGGGTTTTATCTTGTATCGTCAACCTGCCATGACTCCTTTTCCTTTCCAGGTCCCATTTCTGCAGTTAAGGAGCTAGCTCTTTCTTCTCTTTTAAGTCTTAGGGACCATTCTCCACAATCAGAGCCCAAAAGTTCTTAGGGACTACAGGTGCCAAGAATGAATATATGCATCACCCTGGATTCCTCATTATAATCCATGTAATGTCCATGTGGCTCCCTCTGGATACACTCAAAGACCAGCTGCTGCAGGGTGGGAAGGCACCATCTTGGAAACTCTACAAATGAATCCTATCCAATATGGCCCTTTTGGAGCCACTCACAGGTCATTGCTGGTTCCTGGCCCAATGCTGAAAGAGTGTGTTGGACTATTCATCCTCATTGTTAGGGAAGTTTCCATTGTGAAATGGAAGCAAAGCTACTTCAATATCCCCAAGGCCTGGCCTTCTCCACCCATGGACTTAGCTCATCTCCCAAAACTTCAGCTGGCTCTTCATTATTCCCATCTGAATCCCAGGGGACTACTTTCCTGGCCTCATCTACCTCCTCATTTAGCTAATGGATAGAAGGATATCTCCCAGCACTTCCCCTAGAACAAAGCTCATCAAGTGTGTGGGGAGTGGGATGAGGACGAATGTTTGGCCTGGTTTCTGCTATTTTTGACATGTCATAACCTCAGTATTTTACCTTCAAGTGTGATATAAGCTGCTCTAGTACTCAGCCAATGGGGAAACCTGAGTGGTTGGGGTTTCTCCCACCCTGCTGACATTAGAAAATGTTTACATTTGAATGGTTTAGGTTTGAGAGTTGGACTGGATTTCAGAGATCATCTAGTCCTCCTCCTCCCAATTTCAGGCTATTTTCTGGAATCCAGAGCAAGGTCCTACAGGCAGGGAGTAGGGGAGCCAAGTGGCATTCAAACCCAATTCCTTGGAATCACCAGGTGCTGTTCCTTCTACCAGATGACAGAATGGTAAAAGTACAAGGCATACACTAAAATGATTAGACCTAGATACCCCCCTGGGATCTGTTAGGGACACTGTAAGGATTCCTGGGTCCTAGTCATCCAAGAAGCAGAGGCTCCACTCTCCAGGCACCCTAGCTGGGCAGGGGAGGCAATCAATCAATCAATGATGTTTATTAACCACTATAACATGCCAGGCACTGATATAAGTGCTTTCTTGTTCAGTCATTTTAGTCATGTCCCACACTTTGTGACCCCATTTGGGGTGTTCTTAGTGAAGATACTGGATTAGTTGCCATTTCCTTCTCCATCTCACTTGACAGATGAGGAAACTGAGGCAAACAGGGTGAAGTGACTTGTTCAGGGTCATCCAGCTAGTAAGTGTCTGAGGTTGGATTTGAACTCAGATCTTCCTGATTTCAGGCCCAGTGCTCTATCCACTGGGCAACCCAGCTGCTTGTGCTAAGCACTGGGGATACAAATATACACATAGACACATGAGCATTTTCCCCCCATCAGTCTGTGAGCTCCTTGAGGACGTGGACTGTCTTTTGCCTATACATATACATGTGTACATATGTGTGTATACATGCATGCATATACATATGTTGTATACTTATGTATATACTTACATGTGTGTATATATGCCTATCCACTCATAGACTATTCTCACTTTACATAAATTCACATTATGCAAATGCAAGTTTATGAAAAGAATTCTAAAAGAAATCTGCATTCCAAAAACACACCTATGTTAACATTTCTGAACAGTACCGCGATCTCTCTGTTTCCACTCCTTCCCCTCCACTTCAAACTCCATGGCCTCCCACATCCACCACCCAAAAAAAAAAAAAACCTCCAAGGAAAAGCAGAAGAACATGCAGTCAGAGAGTCCACCACAAGCCCCAGATTAAGACTTGGGATGCCCAGCTCTACCCATCCACTTGCACATCTGGCCCTGCCAGCTGCCTTTGGGTACTGCACGTCTGTCCCCAGTGCCCCACCCTCTACGTCTCCTGTCTCTGTCTATGTCCATGCAGCCCCCTCCCCACTTTTTCCTGTCGGTCCCAAGTGTTCTGCCTACTACTCTTGCTTCTCTGCCCTCAGCACCCACGAATCCTTGAAACATGTAGTCACCCCCTCCCTCCTGCCTCCCTCTCTCCTTTTCCAGCCCCTGGGCAAATTTGCATCATGTAGAAATCACTTTATGTAGAGGTCTACAGAATGCATTGTGTGTGTGTGTGTATGTGTGTGTGTGTGTGTGTGCACACGTGCATGTGTATATACATATTTATATATGTATATATACACATACATACACACATATGTGTATCTATCTATAAGCACATACACAAAGCAAGCTACATATAGTACAGGATAAATAAGAAATAATTGACAGAGGGAAGACAGTGGAATTAGGAGGAGTTGGGAAAGGTAGAGCAACCTCAGTCCCTGCCCTCTGTCATCTGGCTCCAGGAAAGCACCAAACATCTGTTTCCCTGGCTTTCTTCAAGTCCTAAAGGAATCTCACCTGTACAGGAAGACCCCCTTAATTCTAGTATCTCCAATCTGTCCAGTCTATGTTTTGTTTGCACATAACTGTTTGCATGTTATCTTCCTCATGAGACTTCAAGCTACTTGAGAGCAGGGCCCATCTATCTTCAGTGCTTTGCACAGTACCTAACATATAGTAGGTGTTTAATGTTTATGGACTATGTGGTTAGAGATGGGCAGAAAGAGACCATTTAAAGCTGAGATTCTTAACTTTGTTGGGATCCTGGATCCTTCTGGCAGTCTGGTGAAGCCTATGGAGTCCTTGGTATCGTGTTTTTAAATTTATTTAAAACAAAATATGAGGAACAACTTTTTTCTTGGACAGGATCTTTTTTTCAAAGTTTATTGTTACTTTTTCTTTTTCTCCCACCATCAATTTTCCCCCTCAACCTTAACCCAACCTGTCAAAACGTCCCTTGTGAGAAAGTACAGCACGTTATCAGAGCCAGCTGACACAGCTACCATACTTGATAGCGTACACCACATTCACGGTCTCCACCTCTCTGAGAGGAAGTCAGCATACAGTGTTTCATCATCATTTCTTTGGTACTAAGACTGGTCATGACAACCACTCAGAGTTCAGCAGCCTTTTGATGTAGCTATAATTTACATCATTGTAATCGCCTATATTGTTCTGAGTCTACTTACTTGATACTTACACATCCTTTCATACTGTAAATGTCTTCCTATGATTCTCTGAATTCCTCCTCTTCATCATTTCTTATGGCACAGTGACATTCCACTGTATTCATACGCCACGATTTAGCCAGCCATTTGTAATTTCCATTGTTTATATTTTGCTGCCACAAAACAGGCTGCTATGAATATTTTGGTATATAAGGAAGGCTTCTTTTTTTTATTGATACCTTTTGTTTTCACATCATATTCATTTCCAAACATATACCTCCCCGCCTCAAACAAGAGAGTCATCCCTTGGGAAGGGGGGAGAGAAGGCTTGAAAAGAAAGAAGGAAAAAAAGCATTTCAGCAAAACCAACTAATGTATTGACTGTCTTTGACAGTATAGGTAATATTCCATACTCAGAGTACCTAAATACTCTGTTATGAAGCAAACGAGGTGCATTGTCTCATCTCTCCTCTAGGGCCAAGCTTGATCATTATAATTACACCGTGTTTAATTTGTTTTATTGTTCTTTCCATTAACATTGCAGTCACATGCATTGTTTCTGTCATTGCATACATTGTTTTGCTGGTTCTACTCACTTCATACTGCATCAGCTTATATGAATCTCATACTTCTCTGAATTTTCATATCCATTGTTTCTTACGGCACAGTAAAATACCATTACACTCATGTACCACAATATGGTCATTCCTCAGATTGCTAGGCCTCCACTCTCTGCTTTGTTGCCAGATCTTGGCTACTACAAAAAGCACGGCTGTGAATATTTAGGTATATAGGAAACCTGCCTATCTTAGATGTCCTTAGGGGCATATCATCCCGGGTTTGAAGGTTTTATTATACCTTGGAGAATGACCTAAGGAATCCCAGATTCATAGAATGTTAGATCTCAAAGGAATCTTAGAAATCATCTACTCCAATGTTGAAATCTTACAAACAAGGACAACAAAAGACTTACCCAGGGACATAAAGCAAGTAAGTGATAAAGCCAAGACTAGAACCCACATCACCTGACTCCCAGTCCAGTGCTATGTCCATAAGAAACTCCTTTTTCCTACAAGCCTCAGAGCATCCAGCCATTATCTTGGGCTCAGGTCCCATTATCCAAATGGGGCCAGATCCAAGAAGACTGAGAACAGGGAAATAAAGCCCCGCCCCACCTCCAGATTAAATTCAGCATTTTTATGGAGGGCTGGGGTGAGAGTAAGTCAGGGCCTGTCTGCATCCTGCTTCCTGCCATGGTTTGGGCTCTGAAGCCCCAGACCTGCAATCTAGTTCCCCTTGCAGCTGAGTGGGTGAATCAGCCATAAAAAATGCAGGTCACCTCTGGTACACCCGAAATGGCCTCTCAGAGACTTGGGCAGGTTCTGACTTCATTTTGCTATGAATCAGGCGATAGCCCCCACAGCTGCTGCCGCTGCTGCTGATGAGCTCTGAGCTCCGTGCTCCAAGCAGGCTTTGGGAGCTGGAGGCTCTGTCACGATCTGTGGCCATGACAACCGGGGAGCGAAGAAGGAAGGGGGGTGGAAGGGATCCTCCTCTCTGAGAAGCTTCAACTCAGTCTCTTGAAGGCCTGGAGATACTGAGGGCCAGGGGACCAAATCACTTTGAAAGAGAAAGATTAATGATTTCCCTCATTTTCCTACATCCAACTCTCCCTGTCTACACACTGCCTCACAAGTACTGCCTCCCACACCAGTCAGCTGTCAGATGTTAAACAGTCATCTCTTAGAGCCAGAAAAAGCCACCTGGCTGGTATGGCACCTGGGCTCTAGAGAGGGATCAAAGAATGTCAGCACTGGAAAGGACCTTAAATGTGATCTAGCCACCACCACCCCCCCCACACACACACAGAGTTACTTTTACAGACAAAGAAACTGAAGCCCAGAGAAGGTGAACTGGCCAAATTCACACAGCTCATTAGAGAAAAAATATGAGGTAGTAAATGGCATTCTGGACTGAGAGTCAGGAAGACCTGAATACAAATGCAGCCCCTGACACTTATTAGCTGTGTGGCTATGGGCAGATCCCTTATCCCCTTTGTGCCTCAGTTTCCTCATCTTTAAAACGGGGTGACAGAAGCTGTAGTATCTATTTCACAGGGTTACTGTGAAAATCAGATGAGAAAATAGATTACATAAAACATTACTATGTAGAATTCCTTTATTATAGATACATAGATGGGTGTGTATGTGTGTAATATCATTTTTGCACATTGTAAAAGACTATGTAAATGCCAGCTCTTATTATTGTTAGGGCCAGAAACTGGACCTGTGATTTTATTGGTATAGAGAATCTTGGGTGAGGAAGGTTCTTCTACCAATGTAGGCAGCTGCCTTCTCTGGAATTTGCAGTCTAAGCTTTGCCTGGAGTAGTGAGGGGCTAAAAGACTTAGTCATAGTCACAGCCACTACACATCAAAGGGAGGACTTGAACCCAATTCCTCCTGTCTCCAAGGTCAGCTCTTTATCCACCATACCAATCTATCACCCTCCCTAGTGTGACCATCATTGTGTCATCATCATCTTCATCATTATCATCATCATATTAAAGGCAGGGAGACTGTACTATGAATAGAGAGCTGGTCCTGGAATCAGGAAGATGAGCTCAAATCCAGCCTCACTTAAAAGCTCCTTGACCTTGAACAAGTCACTTAACCTCTGTCTGCCTCAGTTTTCTCAGTTATAAAATGGGAATAATCATAGCACTTACCTCCTAGAGTCATTGTAAGGATCAAATGGAATAATATTTGTTAAGCACCTTAGCACAGAGCCTGGCACATAATGTTCTTTCCCTTCACCCTTATTATTATTAATAAGAATATTGTTATTATTACAGCTAAACTAGCGCAAGTCCAAGGATTCCAAGTCCTGTATTCCGTGCACGAGAGCACAATGCCTCATTATTGAACGCAGAGGCTGAGCCCCAAACTCATTCCACCAGAGAGGGCGATGAAGAAACCTTTCCCAGAATATCCTTAATTAGGAACAGTGGGAACATCTGTCTCAGTCCCTGACCGGCTCCCTTCCCTGATCCTGTATTTGTATTTTGGTCAAAATGAAAACAAACGTTAATTCCATAGGAAACAGGGAACTAAACAAAAACCATTTTCATTGGCCCGGGCCACCCCAAACAGTGTGAGGGCTCGTCTCCTCTGCAGGAATGGCCTTCAAAGAGCCAATGGCAGCCGACAGCTCCTGTTTCCCTGTCATCCTGGCCAGCCCTTTCTCCCACATTAATAAAATCTGCTCCCACACACCCAGGTGCCATCTCGGGACAGATTTGTTGAAAGCACGAGATAGCTTGAGCCTGACTCAGACCAATATTTGGACTGGATCTGGCTGCCTCTGGACTGTCTGGTTCTTTTCACCCTTAGCCACCCTGTTCCCAGAGGTGAGGATGATTAGAATTCAGAGTTTTATGACATTTAAAAGATTTCCAAAGTCCTTGCCCCGCAACAGCTCTGTGAAGTAGGTATTACCCCATTTTACAGAAGAGGAAACGGATGGGTTAAGTGACTTGCCTTGCCGTGGGTCACATGTAAATATCATGTTTAAGCCAAAATCAACTATTATTCCCCCAACTCTGGAATTTCTCCTCTCTCTGGCCTCTGTGCATTCACTCAGTCCGCCCTCCATCCCTGCTATAATTTTTCCTCATCTCTGCCTATTAAAATCTGCTTCCTTCAAGGCTCAGCTGGCTTCACCTTCTGCATGAAGCCTCCCCTGGCCATCCCCCTTTCCTCTGCCTCTACCTCCTCTAGCCTCTCCCTGAAACAGTTTGCTCCTTCCTAAAGTTTTGCTAGAGTCCATCCAGATCTCTCTTATGTCTCAGTACCTTGTTTTATAGACTCATAGAGGCCATGTAGTACTCCTCTTTCATTTTACAATTAAGGAAACTGAGTCCAAGAGAGGCGCAAAGTAAATTACTTGAGGTCATACAAATAGTAAGCATGAGAGATGGAATTTGAACCCAGGTCCTCTGACTTCCGAGCTAATGTATTTTTCTGTATAAGGCTATCTCATACTTAACTATCTCATTTGATGACCTCATCAGCTCCTGTGGATTCAATTATTTTCTTCATACTGATGAGTCATATATGTGTGTATGCACATGCATGTCTATGTGTGTGTATATTCCTGTTTATACCTAGTTATATATGAATACATAGAGGCAGCCAGGTGGCTCAGTGAATAGAGCACTGGGCCTGGAGTCAAGAAAACCTCAGTTCAAATTTTGCCTCAGACACTCACTAGCTGTGTGACCCTGAGCAAGTCACTTAACCTCTGTTTGCCTTAATGCACTGGGGAAGAAAATGGCAAACCACTCCATTAT
Organism: Phascolarctos cinereus; assembly: GCF_003287225.1. NCBI lineage: Eukaryota > Metazoa > Chordata > Mammalia > Diprotodontia > Phascolarctidae > Phascolarctos > Phascolarctos cinereus. The sequence continues at coordinate 52,844,000 of NW_027555625.1, read as the reverse complement.
CTTTGCAGAGAAAACCCCATGGACAGTATGGTCCATGGGGTCACAAAGAGTTGGACATGACTGAATAACAACAAAATATATGAATGTGTGGATTTTTATCCAGCCCTGGGGCCCTCTCAAAGTATATCTCACAGATATCTCAAACTCAGCATTTTTTTTCTGCGCCAATGACACTTCATTTTTCTTTAATAGTATTTTTTCTAAACTCAGAAGCATATGGAAGTGATTATTGATCAATCAAAATAAATTAATTTAAAAAATTTTAAATAATATTTTTTCCAATTACAGGTAAAGATAGTTTTCAACATTCATTTTTATAAAATTTTGAGTTTCAAATTTTTCTCCCTCCCTCCTTCCCCTCCTCAAAACACCAATCAATTTGATATAGATTATACATGTACAATCAATCATGTTAAACATATTTCCACATTAGTCATGTCGGGAAAGAAGAATCAGAACAAAAGGGGAAAACCACAAGAAAGAAAAAAAAACAAAAAAAGTGAAAATAGTATGCTTCAATCTGCATTCAGACACCACAGTTCTTTCTCTGGATGTGGATAGCATTTTCCGCCACAAGTGTTTTGGAATTGTCTTGGATCATTGCATTGCTGAGAAGCGCTAAGTCATTAACAGTTGTTCATCATGCAGTATTGCTGTTACTGTGTACAATGTTTTCTCCTGGTTCTGCTCACTTCACTCAGCATCAGTCCATAGAAGTCTTTCCAGGTTTTCTGAAATCCACATGCTCACCATTTCTTATAGCACAATAGTATTCCATTACATTCATATACCACAACTTGTTCAGCCATTTCCCAGTTGACGAGCATTCCCTCAATTTCCAATTCTTGGACACCACAAAAAAAGCTTCTGTAAATTAAACTCAGCATTTCTAAAACTGAACTCACTAACTCTTCCCTTCCCCACCCCCCACAACTGTCCCTTCCCGATTTCAGACTTCCCTATTACTGTTAAGAGCCCTACCAACCTCCCAGGCTCCAAACATCAGTGTCATTCTGTTTTTCCTCTAACTCACTCACCATATCCATTCTGTGGCCAAATCTTGTCATACCTTTCCTTACAACAGAAGCCTTCTAGTTGGTGTCCCTGTCTCTAGACTCTCTCCCTTCCAATCCATCCTCCATTTAACTACCAGAGTGATTTACCTCAAGCACATTTCTGAACACATCCCCCCTCCCCCCACCCCGCCACTCACATACTTTTTCATAAATTCTATTTGCTCCCTAGTACTGCCAGAATCAAATATAAAATCCACTGTTTGATCCCTTCCTCCATTTCCTACCCTGACTCTGTGATCCAGGTACACTGGCATCTTTGCTGTTCCTTGGACGAGACACTCCATCTCCCAACTCCATGTATTTGCACTGGCTGTCCCCGTGCCTGGAATGCCCTCTCTCCTTACCTCTGCTTCCTGACTTCCCTGACTGTCCCCAAAATTGAAATCGTTCCTTCTGCAGGAGGCCTTTCTGGCCTTTCTCCAGTCTCACCAGCTGCTAATACTTCCCCTTCTGTCATTACTTTCCATGTATTGTACTATATCTACATGGCATTTACACCTAGTTATTGACACGTCCTCTCCCCCTATAGAATGTGAGCTTCTTGAGGGCACGGACTATGTTTTTGTCTCACTTTGTATTCTCAGCGATCAGTATCATCACTTAGCACACAGTGGTACTGTTGATTGCCGGAATGAATGACAGTGTACGAAGAGGGATGAATCCCTGCCAGCAGAATGTAAGCTCCGTGAGGGCAGGGCATATGAAGTTCTTTATCTTTGAATTCCCCAGCACTTAGCACGGTGCCTTGCACATTTTTTTCCCTTGAACCAAACCTGATTAGTAAATTCCAGACAAGTTCCAAACCTGATTCATAATTTCCCATCAGCCATTGAGAGTCGGGAAGTTTTAAAGGACATGAAAGGTAAAACTTGAACCCAGGTCTTCCTGACTCCCAGGTCAGTTCTCCAGCCATTACCCAGGTTGCTTTAATAAATGTGTCTGGAGTTGACCAGAATTGAACTGATCTGAATTGAATTGAGTTGAATTGAATTGAAATGAATTCAAACCCAGGTCTCTTAACACTGCACCAGACTAGGTTACTTTATTTTACCGGGGAGCGGGAAGGGGGAGGCGGGTGGGATTGCGTCGCCCGTAGAGTTAATAAATGGTTAAGCAATGGAGAACTTTGATTAGGAAGAAACTTCAAGTTGGCCAAAAAGACAGGCAGAGGGAACTCTCAGGAACATGCAAATGAAGTGATGTCATCCTCTCCAGCAGCGGGAGGCTCCTCCAGCAGCGTGCTCGGGTCCCCACCGAGCTTCCCCCTCTGCCACTACGTGAGTGCAGGTGTGTGCGGAGCCGAGCCGGGCTGGAGCTGCGCTGCGCTCGGCTGGGCTGGGTTGGGCAGGGCTGGGCTGGGCTGGGCTGGGCTGGGCTGTGCCGGCTGCTCCAGGCTGCGCTGGACTGTTGGGCTGGGCTGGGCTGAGCCGGGCTGCGGGCAGCGGCGAGGACCCCCCACTCCCCAGCCAGCCAGCCCGCGGTTATGCGCCCCCGGGCTCCGCTCCGAGAGCCCCCCACTGCCAGGCTGGCCGGCCGGGCAGCCGCTTCAGGGTCGTGGGGCTGGGGCCGCGCCCCCGCCAGCTGATCGGAGCCCCTGGATGTGTCTGTCCGTGGAGGAGGCCGCTGCTGCTGGCGCTGCGCTGGAGGTCCGAGAGGGAGCCCGCGGGCTTGGAAGGCAGCGGGCCGCTGCGCGCTTGGGAATCCGCCTGGGGCCCAGGTGAGGAGCCGGGGCCTGGAGTCGGGGGTGGGAGAAGTGGGTGGGTGCCCTCCGCTCCAGCCTTTGGAAGGAAAGGGGGAAGTTTTCGTGGCTCCGATCCTCTGCGTGGGCTGACACTTCCTTGCCCCTCTCCTTGGTCCTCAGTAGAGCTGGCTGACGGATGCGTGGTTGCTAGCTAGCTCCAGCAGGCAGGCGGGTAGCCAGCCAGCTAGTCAGCCTCCTGGCAGGGAGGGGCTGGCCAGCTCCTGAGGCTGCGGGGGACAGACGGGGGCGAGACAGGAGATTCCCGCACCGGGCCTCGTCTCCTGCCCCCATGCGGACAGTGCACGGCAGCCAGCTGCAGCTTTCCCTAGCCGAGCTGCCTCGAGCCAGCCCCAGGGATGGGATGGCATCCTGAACTTCACCTTTTTCTCCTCAGTCATCTTTTTCAGCCTCAGCATAGAGAGCCGTGGAGGCCGAGTTTTGGCTGTCTTTGTATCCCCAGCGCCTAGCATGTGTCTTGCTCATAGAAGGCACTGAATAAATGCTTATTGAATAGAATGTACTGATTGAATTGAGAGTCAGAATTTCCAAAATGACAATTTACTTGTTCATAAAAATCAATGGATGTCTTTGAAGAACTTCCTTCTACTCAGAAAGTGTTGGTCCACCAAGAAGACAGTGCTGGGTTTGGAGGTCGTGGAGAGAATCCATCATTCCTTTAAGGCTTCCAAATATTAGAAGTGGAAAGATTTTAGATCACTAGGGCTCAGAACCCCTTAGTTTGGATACTGGTTCTACCAATCACTATGTCAACCTTTCTGGACCTCAGTTTCCTCTTTTAAAATGAGGGAGTTGAATTTGTATTCAAAGCTCTCAAAGTTCTCTTCAAACCAAGTTCTCTGCTTCCAACCAGATTCCTGAACCTAATCCAACCTGTCTTTTTACAGATGGAGAACCTGGGGCCCAAATTAGGGAACTGATTTTTTTCCCTGGGTCATACAGGGAGTTAACAGTAGAGTCAAGACTAAAACGCTGATCTTCTCACTCCCAGGGTCCAGTGCTTTCTCCAGTAGACAACAGATTCCTCTCCAGATGAACTAAACCTAGCAGAGGCCTCTTAAGAGAAGACACTGTAGCCTAGTGGAAAGACCACTGGACTGGGAGAATGTGACTGGGCTGTTTTGCCAACAGCTGTGTGACCTTAGGAAAGTCATTTCCTTTTTCTGAATTTCTGTTTCCTTCTATGTAAAATGGGTGACTGAGAATTAGTCTAAATGACCTCAAAAGTTCAGTTCTTCTATGGCTGCCTGTCCTGTTGACAACCAGTCCAGAAAAATGCCTGCTCCAGATTACTAACTCTAGAGCCATGGAAATGTGTAACTTTTTTCATTAGTCATGCTTTCTAATCTTCAGAGGATGTGGCAAGGCTGTGAGCTAAGACCTAGTTCCCTGGCTGTCTTATTCCTTACTCATTTCAAACTTCATCATCTTCAAAGAAGCCCATTATTGGATGTCTTGCAACTAGTCGGAGAACTAACCCAAGTCAAATTCACTTATTTTTTGGTGCATGGAGGGAATTCAGTGCATTATTCATAGCAGCTAGAGAATTCTCTTTAAAGCAAGGGAAGAAAATATGGCCAGGACAGTGTGGTGTAGTAGGAAGAACTCTGGCCTAAAATTCAGGAGGCCTGGGTTCTAGCCCTGGCTTTTGATGTTCACACACTGTGTGACTTTGGGCAAATCACTTCCCATCTCCAAGGCTCAGTTTCCTCATCTATAAAATAAGGAAATTAGATTAGATGACCTCTCAGTACTCTTCCAGGTCTAAATCTTATGACTCCTCTCTGATAATGTTTTTAAAGTGGCCAGAAATAGCCCTTCACAAAACTAAAGAAGGCAAAATTTCTCTCTGGTCCTTTCCAGCTCTGTGGTATCTCCTCTGTGAGACCCATTGTGGTGGATAGAATCCCGGACTGGGAGTCAGGAAATTAAAATCTTTCCTCAGACACTAACTTAACCTCTCTGAGCCTCAGTTTCCCTCAACTGTAAAATGAATAATAGCCTCCACCTCACAGGGTTGTTTTGAGGGTTAGATGAAATAATGTATGTAAAGTGCTTTGCAAACCTTATAGTTATATATGTAAAGTTAGCTACGATAATTCCCCCCACACACCTATAGAGTGAGCTCTAGGAAGTCTCTGATAAATTCATCCCAACTAAGGTATCCTTGACTGATAACAGTTTAAAGTATTACTTATACTCCGTGGGTTGCATTTCAACAGGTAACAAAGACCCCCATTTGACTTATGCTCAACCAGTGAGAAAAATATGGGGGTGGGGGAGGTGACCTTATTGGTGGCTCTGAGAGTACACCCAGCTTTGAATAAAGCGGATTATCCAAGAAATTGGCATTAGGGCAAAAGACATCTTTTGAGGCCTTCTTGGCAAAAGGTCATCTTCAAAATCCACTCCCCATAACTCCGATGGCCAGTCATTCTGATCTGATATCTCCCTACAAGCTTGTGTTTATTCTTCCTGCACAGAGTAGAAGCTGATACAGCTGTGACTGGGGGAGGGGGGAGGTGTTAGAAGATTGGGGGAGGGAGGAACCAAGAGGAAGCAGCTGGCCTGTCAGGAATCCCAGGATCAAAGATTTTAGATCTGGGAGATACTTGCAGTGTCCTCTAGCCCAACTTATTCATTTTACAGAGGGAAAATCTGAGGACAAAGGACAGACAGGGATTTGCCCAAAGTCACACTGGTAGCAAATAGCTGAGTTAGGACTCAACCTCATATCCTAGGGCCCCAAATCCAGGGCTCCTTGGATCTGGAAGATGTCATTGACTATGCAGAAAAGTATTTACTGGGGGCAGCTGGGTGGAGCACTGGCCCTGAAGTCAGGAGGACCTGAGTTCAAATCCGGTCTCAGACCAAACACTTGACACTTACTAGCTGTATGACCCTGAGCAAGTCACTTAATCCCAATTGCCCCCCCAAAAAAAGTTTTTACTTACAGTAGGTAGCTATAATGTACTGGAAAGAAAGCTAGCCTCAAAGCCAGCAAGATCTGAACTCACTTACCTTCTCTCCCACATACTGACTGCATGCCCGTGAGCAAGTCATTTCACTTTTCTGTGCTCTAAGCAATTTGCTGGGAAGATGCTAACCTGCATTGATAAAGCTTTCTATATCAATGCAATTACAAATGACCAGTCCTTGTCTCTATTAGGCTGTTTCAGAGATGTCTGACTCCTAGCAATTTCTGACCTCCTCTGGATTCCTTCCCTTCCCCCCAAACCAAACTCCAATAAGGTTGCATCTGTGGTCAGTCTCAGTAAAATTCACAATGCTTGTTGATTCTGTGTAACCTGGCAAACAGAGCGTAGCTCACATGAGCCCCTGGAGCATCTGAACCTTCTTTGTGACATGAGACCCTTGGTCTATCTGGGGAAGCTACGGAAGGAGCCCTTCTCAGAAAAAATGCCTTGAAATGCATGGAGTAAAATACATAGAATTATGAAGGAAATCAATTATATTGAAATGCAGTCATGAAAATATTTCTTTTTTTAAGAATCCAAGTTCAGGTTCAGAACCCCTGTGCTAGAGTGATGGGTGGGGCATAGTCACATCTGGCCAAACAGAGACCTTTGGTCCACCTAGGGGTCACCCCTTTATGAGGAGGAATGATGGGCTTTTCCAAGCAGGAATGGATCTTGTCCCACTTCGGGATTGATTTTTATTAGTCATGAGAGCCTCATTTCAGCTGGAATCACATCATAATTGGCCAGTTGGATTATTCTTGTCCGCAGCCAGATTTGCCAATAACAGGTTTCGCTGCTGCAAACTGTAGCCTTTGGGATGTGCCATCCTGATTATAGTGTTGACTGTGGGGAACGTATCATTGAGCGGGCCAGATGTTGAGCAGGGGAGAAAGAGCCCTGGGTCCTTCACTGCAGCCTTAAATATCCTCAGCCTTCCTTTCTGAAAAGGGGGGTTGGGGTGGGGGAGGTCTGGAAGAGAGCGTGGACAAGTTCAAGGGCCTTGCCCCTCTGCTAAGCAACAGTTACCAACAACCTTAAGCAAATAGAATAGTGGAATTGTGAAAACAGGGGCCTTTCAGCTGATTCCCAGCATCTCTCACTGGTGAGTCAGCGGGGAGCTTTCTGTCACTGCCCTTCAGTCTGTATGGTGGTGGTGGTGTTGTTGTTTTCTGCCCGAGAGAAGATTGCCCCTTCAGCATGTCCCCCAGAGTCCCACTGTCAGAGACTCTTGGTTCAGAGGTGTTTTTTGGTGCTCTGGTCCAGAGGAAAGTCAGAATTTAGAAGGAGGTTTGGCATATAGCTATAGGAAATTTTAAAGGCAGGCTCCCAATATTGGCTCCTTTTGTCTCCTTCAAGGATGCTGATAGCTGTCATGAAGGAGCTGTCAAAGTTCTGCTTTTGGTCAGAGAGGCATTGAAATGTTTTCATGATAGGTAAGCCCCTTAAGAATGAACAAAAGTGTGTCCTGGGTGGCAAGGGATATAAAGGGCTGTGAATCCCTTGGGCTGGGGTGGTTGGCTATGTGCTCTTTATGATTCCCTGAAACACATATCAGAATATTGGAGGAGGCATAGATGGGGGAGGGTGTCATGGAGCAACATAAAAGCAAACACTTACCAGCTGTTTGCGAAACCTTTTCCCCAGCACATGCTTCACCCCCAGTGCAACGTCACTTTGAGGGCTGGGGCTGAGGCTGAGCAAGTTGCATGCCTAGAGCAGGAGCTGCCACTCAGATGCATCCCTTGGCAGCCGCTGGCCTACCCGTAATTCATCAAGTCTTGGCCCCCTCATCTCCTCCTCAAACAATTGCAGCCTTGAGTGGCTGAGAAAGGAAGCATTAAAGGGTTGAGAAGTGCGTGCAGAGAGTGGCCTGGCAGCCTGTAGGGGCCCTCTCTCCAAAGCTGTTCTAAATCTCCGCCTCACTTGTTTGGTTTGCATTCAGAGACTTTAATTGTCTTCATAGGACACGAGAGGACTTGAGGCAGGCTGGCTTCATTTAGAACAGCTGAAATACTTACACATTTCCACTCCTGGGTCACCGAAGAGAGGAATGTGTTTCCTGGAGCCTAGCAAGAGGTCGTACTATCAGGAAGGAGGTCTTGAGACCCCACGGACCTGACTCACTGATCTTCCTTGTGCATTGTCATCCCGTTTGAGACTGAGGGAGATGTTAGAGGTTGCATCTGTCCCACACCTGGAAAGGATAAGATCAGCAGGCACAGGACATACCAGAGAATGGATTGTTAAAGCTTACAGGATTTGGTGGAAGGAACAATGACTCTGCAGTTAAAAGATCAGGGTTCAAATCCTACCATTTATGTTTACCATCTATATAGCTCTGAGCAATTGATTTAACCTCCCTGGACTCAATTTCCTCATCTATAAAATAAGTAAGTCAAAATAGATGATTACAGAGCTTTCCAGCTCATTCTATGACCCTAAAATCCTAACAGAGATGAGGAGAAACTATTTTAGAAAAGCAAGACTCTGGACAATTTCTGTGCAAAAGAATAAAAGATGGCATCAGAATTCTGATGAAAAGGCTGGGGGGAAAAAAAACCCTGAGGAAAGAGCAGAGAGGGCCACGAGGGAGTTTTTCCTTTGCATTACACACTATAATAAAAGCGTAGCTTACTTGGTCATGTGCAGCAACGGGGAGCACAGAAAGAATAAGAAGGAACTGCATCTATATGCCTAGCCTTACTTGGGCCTGTGGCTTCAAACTCTTCTGCAAGGTCACTAACAATCATCAAATGAAAAAGAATTTATCTTGTTCGGTTTGGTTCCAGAGGGCAGAGCTGGGATCAGTGAGTAAGAGTGATAGGGAGTCAGATTTCATCACAATATAGGTTTAAGCGCCTAGAGATGCTGCTGGCCAACAGTCTCCTCTTTAAGACTGAGGTTCTGGTCAGTACTACCCTCACCTACATACGCATTCCACCCAACATCAAGGAGTATTTGGGAGAAAAGATAAGTTCTCTCTGTTTCTCAGAGCCACTACCTCTCCTCCTTAGCTCTGCCCCTTTCTGGGTGACATTGATCTCTACATAAAATCTAGGGTTATAGCCAGTGTGTTGGATTGAGCCCTCGCCTACATCACTTTATACATAGAATTCTATAAAACCAAATCAGATAATTTTGGCATAATAGAGTTAACCCTACAAAACTCAAAAGCCTTTATTCATGGCGGAAAGAAAAAGAAATACAATCAAAATACATTAAAACAATTTCCAGTTTTCCTTGAACTGGGTTGGCAACAACAGTTTTATTGACATGTATAGTGGGCCAAGCTCACTATAAGACTGGTCCCTTAGAAGTTTAGATCCCATACTGGAATGAAATAAGACTTACTAGGCCATGCAATGGTTAACAAACTTAGCCGTAGCATAGAAAAGTATACTCCCTGAGAATGCAGCACTTAGTTCTGGTAGAGCCTGGCAAGATATGGCGAATTGCTGGCCTTAGCACAGCCTCTAAGTCTGAAGGGCCCAGAAGGGCAGCCTTCTTTGGCCATAGGTAACCAGCAAGTTACATCAACATGGCCTGAGGCCACCAAAAAACTGCATTAGCAGCTAGAGCCTTGAGCCTTGGCCTTCTGGGCCAATCTAGTCTTAGGGTCAGCTTCCATGCCTTTGAGGAAAATAACTAGCTTAATCTATATGGTAGGTATGGGGGAAGTAGAGGCCTACCTTGGCCTTTCACATCATGCTCCAAACCCAAGAATTCTCTGACATAGAAAGATGCCTGGACATAGTCACTCTCTGCAAGAGCCTCACGCATCTCCAGCATTTAGCAAACATCTCCAAAACTTTTCCTTTCATAAACTAAGTCTTCCCTATTGGTTTTCCCACTCAGTGTACTAGAGGGTCATAGTCTGGTGATGGGAGGAATTTGAAAACTAGAAGCCACTTCCAATGCTGCTATTTTTTCACTCACGGCTCTGTCACTAGCATTAGCCGCCAGTCCTGATCTCCATTTGTCCTGGCTATTCAGTGCTGTTGTTCAGTCGTTTTTTCAGTCATGTCTGACTCTGTGACCCCATTTGGGGTTTTCTTGGCAGAGATACTGGAGTGGTTTGCCATTTCTTCCGCCAGTTCATTTTACAAATGAGGAAACTGAGGCAAACAGGATTAAGCGACTTGCCCAGAGTCACACAGCTAGTAAGTGTCTGAGGCCAGATTTGAACTCAGGAAGATGACTCTTCCTGACTTCATTCTATCCACTTCATGACCTAGCTGCCATTGGCTAGGTTGTAAAGGACTCCAGTTGGACTTAGAAGTATGTTCATTCCTAATGATAACTAACATACGGCACTAGAGAGAAGGATAACTTTCCACCTCACCCCAAGTTTTCTTGGAGTAACATTCCCATGCTTTCAGAAACCCTTGAAGTCTTTCTTCTGTAGTGTTAATTGCTGGAGAAGAAAAAAAAAAGCCAACCCAAGCTAGTTCAATCCAACAAGTATTTTGTCAAGACAGCACCTCTCTTCCATCCCCAATCACTCACTAAGCATTTCTTGAGCCTTTCTTGTGTGCCAGGCATCTTTTGAGATGGTGGAGAGACAAAGAAAAGATGAAAAAAAAGTCCCTACCCTCATGCTATTGAGATAGTCCTTTGCTTAATACAGGAACAAGCCAATGCCCTAGATCCTGACGTGCAGTCATAATGCTTTCATGGTTCCCTTGTGTAGCCAGAAACAGCAAGATAAACCAGTGGCATACAAGTTTGTGCCAAAAACTCCTGAGAGCAATCAGGCTTTCCCTCACATGACTGATTCTCCTTGTCCTTTGAAATCACACCTTTCATTTCTCTTCATTTGCATGGAATGTTTAAGGTTATCCATTCAGTATTTTTCTTTGTAGCCAAGCAAAGAAATCAGATAGCTATATTATATTATATTATATTATATTATATTATATTATATTATATTATATTATATTATATTATATTATATTATATTATATTAATTATATTATATTATATTATTTTATTTTATTTTATTTTATTTTATATTAATTATATCCACTCTGCCCCTTATCCAGAACCAGTAAAAGGAAGGATGAACAACAATGTATTCTGGGAGCAATTAAGTATTACAGTGGAAGAGCTTGGAGTTAGAAAGACCCTAGTTCAAATCCTCATTGACCTTACTAGCTATGTGAGCTGAACAGCTCATTTAACACTTGGTGGCCTCCTCTAAATCTATGATCCTAGAATACTACGAAATAAAGCATGATGTGATTTCTCTGATAATCTCTGTACAGAAGCCAGAGGAAAGTGGGTTGTAGCACATTCCAACAACGACTTATGTGTGGGAAGTGATATAAGATGTATCACCCCAGAGATGTGTGATCAGAAGAGGAGGTAGGCACATGCACCAGCCAGCCATCTAGAGTAAGGATAGCAGATGGGCAAGCCTGAGTGTGACATTGGGAACCTAGAGAAGGTTAAAAGCTGGAAGATCTCCAGCTCATTGGATGGACCCATTAGAGAGGATTTACGGGAGTACACAGGCAAAAATCACAGGATGAGAGGGCACAGATGCACTAGATCTGCCCCATGAGAGGGAATGCCTACATCCCTGGGATCTCAAATCCACTGAAGCATGATTTTTAAATAAAATTCCAGAGACACCAGGGCCACTGGCTGAGGGCAAGAGGAAGCTATAGTTAACCACGGCCAAAACAGCTTCGGTCATACATCGGCTTCAGGATCCAGGTTGCAGGGCATCAATCTATCAACAAGCATGTATTAAGTGTGGACTGTGTGCCCTGCACTGTGCTAGATACTGGCACTACAAATGCAAGAAATCCAATGATTCCTATTCACAAGGAGCTTACGTTCTAACAAGGGAGACCTTGACTATATAAGTACAGCAGAGGAGTCTTGGTGTAGTTTTAAGCTAATGGGTTAAATAACACTAATACTTTTAAGCTAAGAGCTTAAAAATAGCTAAGAGCTTTAAGCCAATAGTTTAAATGCAGCTAAGAGTTTTAGTTTAAATACAGCTAACAGTTTAAAGAAAGCTAAGAGTTTAAATAAAGCTAATAGCCTTGAGCTAATAGCTTAAATAAAACCAATAGCTTTAAGATAATAGTCTTAAGAACATAGCTTAAGTAAAGCTAAGAGCTTAAAACTGAGCTAAGACTTTGGGGGTACCTTTAGGGGTATACAGAAGAAGTAACAAAAGAATCGGTTCAAAGCAGTCAAATCCAAGGTAGTTCTGGAAGGTGGGCACTAGCAGTGGGTGGACTGTGTCAGCTTGGGAGAGTCATTTAACTTCTCAATGCTACCAAAGCAGGGGTCAGCAAACAGCAGATGGTGAAATATGGCCAGGAGCCTACTTTTGAGCTTATAATAGTTTTTTTTTACATTTTTAAATTGAATAAAACTTTATTTTAAAATGTAAACAAAAAACATTCATATAGGGAGTACAAAAACAGGTAGCAGGCCATATTTGCCTTCTGGACCAGAGGCTGCTGACTTCTACTCTATATAATAATAATAACAACAATAAAAGCAACTGCTAGTATTTATATAGGCCTTTAATGTTTTCAAAATGCTTTCCAAAACTTATCTCACTTGATCCTCACAGCAGCCCTGCGAGGTAGACACTGTTATTACCCCCTATTTTACGGATGAGGAAACTGAGTGAGGCAGGTTAAGTTATCTTGCCCGGAAGGATACAGCTTATAAGTCTCTGTGGTGGAATTTGAACTCCAGTCTTCCTGATTCTAACTGTCATGTGCAACCTAGCTATCTGTAACGGAGCTCCTGTTTTAGGGACAAAGGAAAGATCCAATCAAAGTATTTTAGGGACATACTTTTGAGATGGGGAGAGAGACCTTTCATTTCAAAGCAGGGATCAAAGAAGGCTTCATGGAAGAGGAAGTTCTTGAGTTGTACCCTAAAGGAAGAAAGGGATATTAACAGGTAGAAATGAAGAGGGGCTATACTTCAAGCAGGGAGAAGAGCCTTTGTAAATGTACAGAGGAGGCAACAGAGTAGTATTAAGCTCATCAGTTCTATAGAAACGATACAGTTGCTGGGAAAGAATTTTTACAACTGATATCTCTGATAAGAACCTCATTTCTAAAATATATAGAGAACTAAGTCAAATTTGTAAGAATACAAGTCATTCCCCAATTGATATGAAAAGGATATGAACAGGCAGTTTTCAGATGAAGAAATTAAAGCTATCTATAGTCATATGAGAAAATGCTCTAAATCACTATTGATCAGAGAAATGCAAATCAAAACAACTCTGAGGTACCACATCACACCTATCAGACTGGCCAACACGACAAAACAGGAAAATGATAAATATTGGAGAAGATGTGGGAAAATTGGAACACTAATGCATTTTTGGCAGAGTTGTGAACAGATCTAAACATTTTGGAGAGCAATTTGGAACTATGCCCAAAGGGCTATCAAATTGTGCCTACCCTTTGATCCAGCAATGGTACTTCTAGGGCTGTATCCCAAAGAGATCATAAAAATGGGAAAAGGACCCACATGTACAAAAATATTTATAGGAGCTCTTTATGCAGTGGCGAAGAATTAGAAATTGAGGGGATGCCTATCAATTGGGAAGTGGCTGAACAACTTGTGGTATATGAATGTAATGGAATACTATTATGCTATAAGAAATAATAAGCAAATGGACTTCAGAAAAACCTGGAAAGACTCATATGGACTGATGCTGAGTGAAGTGAACAGAACCAGGAGAGCGTACATAGTAACAGCAACATTGTTCGATGACTAACTTTGATAGACTTAGCCCTTCTCAGCAATGCAAGGATCTAAGACATCTCCAAAAGTCTCATGATGGAAAAATGCTATCCATATCTAGAGAAAGAATTATGGAGTTTGAATGCAGATCAAAGCATGCTATTTGCTCTTTTTTTTCTTCTGTTTTGTTTCCTCTTTCTGGTAGTTCCTCCTATTGGTTCTAATTCTGCCTAAAAATATGACTAATGTGAAAATATGTTTAATAGGGATGTATATGTAGAGCCTTCATCAGATTGCATGCTGTCTTGGGGAGCGAGGTGGGGAGGGGCAGAAAATTTAAAACTCAAAAGCGTATGGAAGTGGTTGTTGGAAACTAAGAATAAATTAATTAAAAATTTTAAAAAGAAATTATACGGTTGATATAATAGAATCTAATAAATATTTACATGCACCTATTATATGCAAGGCATTGTGCCAGGGATATAACGACAAAAAAACCCCATCTCTGCCTTTATATTCAATTTGGGAGCAGGGGAAGGTAGAGAGAAGGAGGGTCAGGTATATAATATATAATCAGGGAAATATGTACATGACACTTTGAGGAAGGAAACAGCACTAAGTACTAGGGGCAATCAGGAAAGGCTTCCCATAGGAAGTGGGATATGAACTGATTCTTGAAGGATGCTAGGAATTCTAGGAGGCAAAGCTAAGGAAGAAATGCATTCCAGGCCTGGGAGACAGCATGAACAAAAGCAGATAGATAGGGGATGGAATGTTGATTTGGTGAATTAGCAGACAAGTTACTTTCTCTGGAATATGGAGCTTTGGAAGAGGAGTGATGTGAAATTAGCCCAGAAATCCAGCCCAGGCTGGAGTGAAACTGTCAATAACTTTATTAAATGACAAGTTTAGGAGTTTCTAGTCTACCCTAGAGTCCATAAGGAGCCAGGAAAGTTCTTGAGCAGGGGAGTAGTATAGTCAGAAAATTCTAGGCAACTATTGGGAGATGGATTGGAAGAGGGAGAGTCTTGGATTATGAGGTCCAGGGTGGTGGTCTCGTGAATGGGGAGAAAGGGAGTGATACCGCAGAGGGATTATCAACGAGCCTTGGCAAGAGATAGAATAAGGAAGAAAGAGAAAAGCTAAGAAGAACTGCTAAGAAAGGGAAGGCACTAGAATTAAGAGAGATCAGCAAAGGCTTCCCGTAGAAGATGGCATTTTAGTTGGGACTTAAAAGAAGCTAGGGAAGCTGGTAGGCAGAAATGAGGAAGGAGACATTTTTGAGTCATCTGTGTGACGATGATAATGGAACTCTTGGGAGCTGCTCTCAACGACTATCAATCAGTAGCTGAGAGGGGCCCAGTTCTAGTGCAAAGAAAGTAGATTATTCCTAGATTTATTTTAGGTCCATGGCCTGTAAGCTGGTACATATTCATCTGTCTCATTAAGACCACCTTAACCATCCACTCTTGTCAACTAAGCCCCTTTCAGTTCTCAGATTCTATCCCAGGAAGTCTCTCCTAACTCTAGTAGACAATGTTCTAAGATTCCTCCCAGCTCTGATACTATTTCTTAAGGTTTCTTCCAGTTCTGACACCTAGTGTTCCAAGGTCACTTTCAGCTCCAATATCTGTTTTAAGATTCCTTCCAGTGCTGACATTCTATATTCTAAGGTCTCTTCCTACTCCAATACTGAATGGATAAATGGAATGAATGAAATGTTTATTAAGCACTTACTGTGTGTGCAGCTCTAGGCTAAGCACTGGGGATAGAAAAACAAGGCAGTCTCAGCTCACAAGAACTCTCATTCTCCTGCAGGAGATAACACATGGAAGATTTTAGCTGCAAGGCAAATGGAAAAGTCCTGTGGTCCTTAGGGTACAGTGGCAAAGCAAATGTTAATCCTTCTTCCATAAAGTCATTTTCACTGGTAAAAAAAAAAATCTATCCATTTCTGATATTGAACCATTTGGCAGAACCAAGGACTTTGGGGACAAGAACCTTCCTCTCTGGTTCTTGAGTAGCTATGGCTGCAATACTTTCAGGAGCAGCTGCCAGGCTACATCCCCAGATGCTTCCCAGGATGAGGGCACTAGGCTGGAAGCCTTCTATTCCCAAGGTCCTGACCTATCTGCACCTCAGTCTGAGAAGAGATAGTACTCAAGGTGGTGGGGGTGGTTTGCCTTTTTTGGCAAACATTGTCTACTGTCTCCCCCTCAAGGTGCCTTGCTGCTTCAGCTAGGGTTGCTTATCTGTGTGGTGTGTGGCAGTTAGTGAACAGTTAGTAGGGACAGTGAGCCCCTTCTCCATAGGAACTAGTTCCCTAGATGATGGCGATGAGGGCTGGAACCTTTTCATCCTATGTTCTAAGGTCCCTTCCCATTCTGATAATCTATATTCTAAGATTCCTTCCAGCTTGATGATTTGACAATTCTATAAACGCTAGAGACTCATCGTGGCATGGTAGTGACTTTGGGCTCCTGAAGGCTACAACAAAATGCAATCAATCAATCAACAAGGTATCAAGCACCTACTAAGTGCCAGGAACTGAGCTAGGTGCTAGGGTTACAAGCACAAAGAATGAAACAATCCTTATTTGTCCTTATTTGTGACACGCTTACATTTGAACTAGAGAGTCAACAAGTGTGTGTGTATATATATATGTGTGCATGTGCACACATGTACACACATATACATACATACTTACATACACATATGTTCTTTATATATAGTGTGACTATATGTTCGTTGTGAACATGTGTGTAAATATACATGCATTATACATGTAAACATATGTGTGTTACACAACTACATGCACATATGTGCATATATATGTATGTGCATATACAAGTATAGTATAAATATAAAGTTAATAAGAGCAAATATATAAAAAGTAGTTAACCAAGCTGGAACATTTTGAGTATGGGTCTAGCAATGACCTTTATATCTGTCAAAGCAGAAAATAATGATAATAATAACAATAAAAAAGAATAATAGCCAGCATTTATATAGTACCCATTATGTGTCAGGCACTACAGTAAGGGTTTTTACAAATATTATCTCAAGTTACAGCCAGAAGGTAGAGGGTTAAGGTTTTTTTTTTAATTTAACAGATTTTATTGATATCTTTTGTTTTCGTTAACACCTAGATTTCCTCCTCTATCCTTCTTAGGGAATCATTCCCCTCCCTCCTTTTTTTTTTCCATCAGCCAACAATTTAGTAAGCACCTATTAAATACCAGGCAATGTGCTGGGAATACAAAGAAAGGAAAAAACACAAGCCCCTGCCCTCAAGGAGCTCGAAGTCTGATGTTGTACAACTATGTACAACAAACAGGACAGATACAGTAGAAATGGGAGGTAATCCTGCACTAGCAGGAAGGAAGCGCTTTTCGTAACAGGTAGAAATTGAGCTGAGTCTTGAAGAAGGCCAAAATGAGGTGGGAAAACATTAAAAGAAAGAAGAGGAAAATGAGGGGGGGAAATCAGAAAAATTTATCAATATATTGAAAAAAATTTAACATTATATATACAATGTGGAACCCAATCTTTCCAAAGATGCAAAGTGGGATGTCTTCTTCTGTCTCTTCGCTGGGGTCAAGCTCGTTCCTCTTAATTCTGAAACTGTCAGTTTCCAATGTTTTGTGGCTATTGTCCTTTCCATTTACATTGTTGTAGTTCATTGTACATATTGTTTTCTAGGATTCGATTTCTTCATCTTGGCTTTGTTCATGTAAATCTTTCCAGGCTTCTCTGGATTCATCACAGTCACCATTTATTGCAACAAAGTAACATTCCATGATGTTCATGGACCACAGTATATTTAGCCAGGCCTCAATCGATGGGCAGCTAGTTTGTTTCCAGTTCTTTGCCACCACAAAGGTATTGCTGCAAATATTTTAATATATGTGGAGCCTTTGCTTTTGCCAGTGACCTCCTTGAGGGAATATATACCTAGTAGTAGAATCTTCAAACATTTTAATCACTTTATTTGTGTAACTCCAAATTGCTTTCCAGAATGGTTATACCAATTCACCCACAATGCATTAGTGCGCTCGTCTTTCTGCGTCCCCTCCAAAATTATTGCCATCTTTGCCAATTTGCAGAGAAATTGCAAGGTCTTTTTGATTTGCATCTTTATTATTAGTGCTTTGGACCTTTCTTTCACGTGGTGGTTAAGAGTTCACAATTCTTCTTTTGAGAACTATTTGTTTATGTCCTTCATATTTTTCCCCTCTGTTAAGGGAGTGAAGGGTTTTTAATGACAAGCAGAAGATTTTGTGGCAAAAGGGATTGCAAGTCATGGACGTGCTCCGATGAGGAAACAAAGAGGCTGGAGAAGGCACCAGCCAATGGGAAGTCTAGGAATTTCCCATCCCAGACTGGGCACAAATATGTCTCCCACAGCCATGTGTTTCTGCCAAAAATTAATTAGAATTTTCTGTTGGGGGGGGAGTTTGGAAAGGAGAAATTCCCTCACACACCCCACACACACATCCCCCTCACCACCACCCCCCAGTCTGGAAGTACAAAGGAGGAATTACACTTGAGAAGTATCCAAAAGAGATTAGTATAGGCAGTTCTCCTTGGAGGCCTTATAGTAGGACAGGAAAAGGGAGGTTCCTCCAGTGAGATTTTGTCCTCCTTGGCTTCAACTAACCAATTATTAGGAAAGAGCTTCCAATCAGTGGGGCTCCCCATGGCCTCCCTATCAGGAGCATGTCCCCCAGCAAGGGGCCAAGTAAACACATCCAGCTCCATGGGAGGTGTTCCAGTCTAAACAAGGCCCCGTAGTCTCATCAGGTAGACGGCTCCACCAGATCACCCAGGGCTTCCCCTGATCCCCTCTAGGACAGATACAAATGCATTCCCTCCTGCTCTTCCCCATGAGACCCTCTCTGCTGGCTCTGCCCTTCTCTTATCAGATTTCTATTTCTCCTTCCTCCTCATTCCTTTCCCATTGCAAATGAAATGTGAAGTTTTCTCTTTCCTTCTCTTCCCCAGAACACTCGGGGGAAGTGCAGGCCCCAGACTCCTGCTGGGAAACTGGACCTAGAACTAATGTCCTGGCTCCCTTTGGCTACTGTTTATAGTGTATGCAGCAGGAGTCCCTTCTTGAAGCCTGGCCAATTGATCTTCAAGGCTGACCAGGTCAGCTGAGGACCAGCAGCTGCTGAAATACTCCCCTCCCTGACAGAAAGAATTTCAGATTTTGGGCTGTCCCATCAATGACGGAACCGGGTTTGGCTCTCACTCTCCGAGGAACCAAGATTCTCTCTTTTTGTCTTCTCTCCTTCCAGACTCTGCTCCTTTCCCCTGGCTGCCTCTCACTTCTGTGCGTTTTCAATTGCCCCAATCTGCCTCCAGGTGCAGGCTCTTTTTTTCCCTTACTTTGGGAATAGTAGGTCTCCCTGGGAGTCTGGCTTCTTTTTAATGATTTCCTCTCTCTTTCTATAATTGCCTTCTGCCTTCCCAGATGCCTAGATTTCTTTCTCGTTTGCAGTGTTGTTCATTCCCTGAGATCCTTAGCCATTTTCCCAGGATGAGCCAGTGGTGATTAATGACAATAATAGAAGCCAGAAAGATAGGTTGGGGTAGTAGGTCAGAATCAGGAAGACCTTAGGTTCAAATCCCATCTATGACACTTACTGACTGTGCGATTTAACCTTTCTCTGCCTCAGTTTCCTCATCTGTAAAATGGAGATAATAATAGAACCTGAGGGAAACTAAGTAGCTCAGTGGATAGAGGGTAGAGCCTGGAGTCAGGAAAACCTGACTTCAAAACCAGCCTCAGACATTTACTAGCTGTCTGACCTGGCTAAGTCACTTAACCCTGTTTGCCTCAGTTTCTTCATCTGTAAAATGAGCTAGAGAAGGAGATGGCAAACCATTCCAGTATCTCTGCCAAGAAAACCCCAAGTGGGGTCACAGAGAGTCAGACATGACTGAAATGACCAAATAACAATAGCTTTTACCTCCCAGGATTGTTGTGAGCATAAAATCAGATCTTTGTAAAGTGGTTTGCAAACCTTAAAGCACTATATAGGGGCAGCTAGGTGGTACAGTGGATACAGCACTGACCCTGGATTCAGGAGGACCTGAGTTCAAATCCAGCCTCAGACATATAACATTTACTAGCTATGTGACCCTGGGCAAGTCACTTAACCCCATTGCCTAGCCAAAAGAAAAAAAAAGCACTATATAAATGCTAGCTATTATTATTATTAATTTAGCAAAGAAATTTCTCAAAACTGCAGTTTTCCCCAGCTATAAAGTGGGGATCATAATAATTATACTACCTACCTCACAGTGTTGTGGTAAGAAAAGCCCTTTGTAAACCTTAAAGCATTATAATATACAGCTATGTATTGTTATACCATGTATTTACATAACCTAAATATAGTTATATGTTATACTAGCATAAGTTATATGATTATATAAATGTATGATTATTTTCATTGTTCTGTCTTGGTAAAAGGAAGGGAAGGGAAGAAAACAGTTTTTCACAGTGAGTAAGAAATTCTAGAAGTGAAGGTAGTTACTGCATTGTTTTTTAACCTAATCTCATCATAGATTTTAGAGCTCCAAGGGACTGGAGAGGTCATTATGGCTTCTCCCAGTTCAGTGATGCGGTCTCTGTTAGCCACTTTGCAGAATGAACCAGCCCTCCCAGACTGCCCCTAGGCCAGATGGAGTTATAATCTAGGTCCCTGAATGCCCTTTGCCAAGTTCAAACACAAATTGGCTGTAAAGATTTTTTTCCCTATTAATGTATCTGGTCATGAGCACTGAGGTGAGCCTCCTTCTGAATGTGCCTATTTATTTATATATTTTGTCTCCCCATTAATAAGTAAGGATTTTGAGAACATAGACCATTTTTGTGTTTTTGCCCTTGTCTGTTCCCAGCAGTTAGCATACTGCCTGGAACATAGTATACACTTAATAAATGCCAACTGACTGTTTGACTGACGAACTTGGGAGAACTGAGTTTCATCAGCTTACAGAGGCTGAAGAAGGGAGTAGTATGAGTTGACACACTCCCAGAAGAATGCAAAGAGGGCTCAGTGAGGAAGGCATCATAGATTTAAAACTTGAAAGGTGACAATCTAGTACAACTTGGGCCCACTTTACAGATCAGGAAAATGAGGCATGGGGAGGAGAGGGAATGAGTTGCCTAGAATAACAAAAATAGGAAATAACAGAGCCAGGAATTTAATGTCCTCTAATTCCAAATCCATTGTTATTTCCAGAACACCATGATGTAGCCACATTTTCTACCTTTAGATCTCAGGTAAAAAGTTTTAGGCCGGCCCCTCTTGTGTGACTTACAACAACTATTATGGATAAATATAAATTAATTAATATAAATTATGGTGGGCCTACTCCAAGTGGAGCACTGTGATGGGTATGGTACAGACTTTAGATAATAATTTGCATTTGTGTAATACTGTAAGGTTTGCAAAGCATTTTCCTTACAAAAACTTTCGGAAGGAGATAGTATAAATATTGTCCATCATTTCATAGGTGAGGAAACTGAAGGGTTAAATGGTTAAAGGGCCCATGATCACATAGTTAAGAAGTGTCTGAGTTAGGATTCAAAACCAAGTCTCCTGACTCCAAACCCAGTGCTCTATCCACTATGCTAAACTTTCCCTCAAGTCATGACCTCTGCCCTCAGGGATCTTACATTCTAGTAATTAGGGAATAAGATAACAAAAATGATTGGCTTTAATACCCAATAGCACATAAATTCATTAAACTAGAACAAATCAATAAGCATTTATTAAGCACCTACTGTGTACCAGGCACTGTCCCAAGCACTAGGAATACAAAGAGGAGTAAACAATACGTGTCGGGAAAAACGTACGTAGAAAATTAATATAAAATCTCTACAGTTTTGGGAGAAGACCATCTAAGTCAAAGATTTGGGAATGGAAGCAGATTTCAAGGCACCAAATATATGGGTTTAAAAATAATTCAGTTTGAAGTCTGATTTAGGAATTCTTATCTGGATATAAAATGGGGGGGGGACTGCATAATGGATAAATATGAAGAAAATCAGAGCAAACAACGTAATAAGCATCCCATCCCAGGTCCAATGCCACAATGCAAAATGACAGCTGGACATTAGAGGGCTTCCCATTCTGCCTCTGACCTTTACTGACTGTGTGGCTCTGGCAAATCACATAATTTCTCACAGTCTCAGTTTCCTCATCTGTAAAATGGAGATAATAATAGAAGTGAGGATCAAATGTATAGAAAATACTTTACAAACCTTCAGCTGTCTAAAGGTCAGCTGGGAAGAGCAATGGTATTAGAGAGTGGTAGGATGAATCCATGAGGCCCGAGGGTGGAGGAAGGCTTAGCAAAGAGGAGCAGATCGATGCTTCCTAACCCTCTGGGAAGCCCTTTCTCTTCCTCCAAGTTATACTTGCTTTACTTTGTCACCTCTTTAATGAGCCCCTCCACCTCAAGCTGCCAGGTCCTGGGTGACTCTTAGGGATCAATGACAACTGTTCAGTGATATTTGGGAGGGACACAGAAAAGGATGCCCTGAAGAGCTCCTCACACAGAGGTGACAGAAGGGAAAAGAAGGCAGGAGCTCTGAACACCCAACACTTTCTGATCACAGACAGTGCTTCATATGAATTGAATTGAAATTAATTCAGAGCCATTAGTTAGCCAGGAGGGGAAAATGGAGCCTGGAGCCGGGGGGCAGGGAAGGGGGGTGTGTTTGCTAGCATGAGTCTACACTGACCTGGGCTATGACTGCTAATTAAAATAAATAGTTAAAAAGCAAGCCTTTTTCAAACATAAATATTGCCTTAGGTTAGAATGAAGATGAGGACCCAGGGGTGTATGGGAAAGGAGAAGCCAACTAACACTTGGTTAGTCTGGCCATTTTGAATATAAAGTCCACCTAAATTAAGTTTTCCCCCTTCTATCCTGGCCCAAAACCCAAAGAGCAAACACATAGGACCATGGAGACCATTAAGAGACATTGTTGATATATTTAGTTTAGAGGACCCTGGATTTGCCATGAGGCCTGGGTTTTTGAATCCTGGCTTTGCTACTTCCTGGCTGTGGGTCTTGGGTAAGTCATTTCATCTTTAGACTTAGAGCTGGGAGGATCCTTAGAGATCATCTAGTCCAACTGTTTCATTTTACAGACCAAGAATTGGGATCCAGAGAGTGAAAGTGATTTGCCCAAAGCTACACAGGAAAGTAGCAAAACTAGGATACAAATGCAGGTCCCCGACTTCAAATCCAGGGCCATATTCATTCAGTTGTCTCTCTAAGCCTCAGTTTTCTCCTCTGTAAAATAAGGGAGTTAGATGAAATGAGCTCTTAAGATTTTCTGGTAGCATCACTCAGTAGAGAAAAAAAATCCAAAACACTGGACTTTGAATTGTTGGGATTCTGAGTTCAAATTCCACTTCCCCTACACATTGATACCTACTGAATGCCTCTGAACATGCTGTACAGACTTTCTGCTCATGGAGGTGCTTAATTAACATAAATGTGAATTGAAATTAATTCAGAAACACAGAAGAGACAGGAGGAAAAAAGGGTGCTGGCAGGAGGTATATCTCTTCATGAAAATCAGTTGTGGAAAATCAGAACCCTGGTTGAGCTTTTCAAACATCAGTGATTATAAGTACCTAAATTTCCTGAGCCTCAGTTTCCTAATGTGTAAAGTAATGACTGCCACCCAGGGTTATTGTGAAGATCAAATGAGATAATATATGCAAAGTGTTATTAAAAAGTGGCTATTATCATTATTATTATTATTATTATTATTATTGGTTATGAAAGCCAAGATTGATTTTAGGTCTACATCAGCTTTACTGAATTTCCTTTTTAATCAAAGTGACAATTTTCTTCCTCCTTCCTCTTTCCTTTTCTCCACACCCCATCCTCAACTACAGCAGCTGATCACATCTTATTCCTTCTTTCCAAATGGCTGTGATACACACACACACACACACACACACACACACACACACACCACCACCACCACCACAACCACCACCAAGAGCACAAATACCTACATCTTCTTCTCACAATCACAAGTACCAACAAGGTTTTCATCAAAGAAAGTCACTTGTAGTTTATAAAATTCTGCCCCTGGCCAAGAGCACAGCTAGACGTGTGACCTTTGTAGACAGTGGCTGATGAATTCCTTCCAATCTCAGGGGGCACAGGGCATGCATCAGAAGTACACAGTTTCCCTCTGAGATAACAGATGTATTTCAAGAACTCCCCATCCCACTCTGTGGGACCAGGCTTGAGAATAGCTCTGTTGAGATGGCAGTTCAATTGTCAAATGGATTGTCAGGATTCTATTGTTCCATTATCAAGAGGCAAAGTCACTAACTGGTCCCTTTCTTCCAACAGCCCACAAATGTGCCTGAGTTGACTTTTCATTTTTCTCCCCTTGATCTTGCTCGGAGAGACACTTCCAAAAGAGGTCAGGTATAATCTCAGCTCAGGAGGACACCAGCTGAGCCCAGCGGGTAATTCGAGCTAACTATCTGGCTCTTTTATCATCTGCCTCAGAATCATCTCTTGCCCTCCTTACAAGAACACGAGCTGGAAATGCAAAGCGATTTAATTGCTATAATTGAGTGATCGTAAGTGGCGGTCCTCAAGACAATAAAATAGGACAGCTTGCACTCCTCCACTGCTGGAGACATGCCATGTCTTCCCCTCAGACTTCCATTCCAGATGGTGGCATTTTCTGTCACTGGTACCTTGGGTTACTGGACTAGGGGAGAGCTGTTTCCCATTTTCTTTACAACCAGATGTGTTGCTTGGTCCACCTTGGGCAACATGTCAGTCACACTTTATAATCTACTCCCCCATCCTCATTTGTCATCTTCAGTATGGCTGGGCTTGGATTTCTAGGTTGTTGGTGACAAGTATACATCCTTTTTCTTTTTAGACTGAGGTCACTTGCTTTGCACTCAGGAGGAAATTACTTAATCCTTCTGTTCATAATTCTTTTCACTTATAAAAGAAATGGATTAGTACTTTCCCCCTTCCTACTTTGCAAAGACACTAAGAGGCTCTACAAAATAATGTGTGCAAAAGGTGTTTTTGCAGGTTCTCCACCCCTGGCTGGAAGAATTCAATTCACCAAAGATTTATTGAGGTGCTTTGGACACTCACATAGTCAAGCGCAGCTACGGTCTCATCACTGCAGATATTCTCTGCAGGAATGCAGATGGAAAACTCATCTGTCTTCTCAACCTTGGTGACTCTTGCCCATGTCCTCCCATAAATCCACCCAACAGTCTGGGGATCTTCCTCATTTTCTCCTGATTTCTCAAGGATAACAATGGAGCACACAGACTATCCGTTGGTTATCCCTCATAGCATGCTAGGCTTGGAGTCAGGAAGACCATAGTTCAAATCCCACTTACTGGTGTATGACCTTAAGCAATTCACCTAATCGCTATCTGCCTTAGTTTCCTCAGTTGTAAAATGGGGATAATAATACCACCTACCTTGCAGAGTTGTGAGGATTAAATGAGATAATCTTTTTAAAACCCTTAGCCCAGTGCCTGGTACATAGTAAGTACTTAATGAATCCTTGCTTGTTTTTTTATTCCCTTCTTTCTTCTCTCATTTTCTCACTCTTTCCTTTTCCTTATTCCCTTCTTTCTTCTCTCATTCTTTCCTTTTCTCCTTCCTTCCTGCTTTGCATTCATCTTCTTTTTCAGTCGTACTTTCCTTTGATAGCATCCTTTGCTCTAGCTCTTCATCATAGGTCCTCATTTGCCAAGTGTTACGTCAAGGTCACACCCATGACGCACCTCTCCAATTCCCTTTGAGTGATTTTGGTTGTGTTCATTTCCATCATGTCCAATTCTTCATGACCCCATTTGGGGTTTTCTTGGCAGGGGTACTGGAGTGGTTTGCCATTTCTTTCTCTAGCTCATTTGACAGAAGAGAAAACTAAGGCAAACAGAGTTAAGTGACTTGCCCATGGTGACACAGCTAATAGGTATCTGAGGCCACACTTGAACTCAGGAAGATGAATCTTCCTGACTCCAGGCCCAGCTCTCTGGGTACTATAGCGCCCCCTAGCTGCCCCAGTCTGAGTGATACCTATTTCTAATTCTTTAACTACTATGGTATTCCATAACTCATAACTAACTCAGCCAGGTACAACAGTCAATAGAGCAGTAGACTTTGAATCAAGAAGACCTGAGTTAGAAGCCAGACTCAGATACTATCTGTATGACTCTAGGCAAGTCACTTGAGCTCTGTCTACTTTAGTTTCCTTATCTGTAAAGTGGGGTGACAGTATCTCCTTCTCCCAAGGTTTCTATGAAGATCAACAGAGACTACTGTAGAATAGTGATACTGAAAAGATAAGCTTTTATTTCAGGAAAAATTTGGACACTGATTATAAGGAAATAAATAGTCCCTACCTTTAAGGAGTTCGTGTTCTGTTGGGTCAGTGTGGGAGGGAAAGACATATACACAGATAAGGATAATACAAGCTAAGAATTCAGAAGGCATAAGAATGATCCAAAGTGCTCTAGGAATACTGGAGAATGGGGTAGGGTGGGGTGGTGGTGGTCAGGGAAGGCTACTTCTCAATAGAATTAGGGAAGTTTGGAGGAGGGGCAGATTTAGGGGCTAAGAGAATGGGTTCCATCTTGGCCTTGTTAAGTTTGAGATACCTAAAAGACACTTAGGTGGTTATGTCCAACAGACTGTTGGTGATGTGGGACTATAGTTCAATGGAGACAACAGATCTGGATATGGAGGTATAAGAGTCATCTGAATAAAAAAGATAATTGAACCCATGAGGTCACCAGATTTGAATTCAGGTCTTCCTGACTCCAGGCCCAACAATTTCTCTTCACTGAGCCACCTAGCCATCCCAATTTAGAAAACACAAGGTTAGAACCTCAAGAGATAAAAGAAAGGGGAAAATAACACAGGCATACTAAAATATTTATAGTGGCTTTTTTGTAACGGTAAAGAACTGGAAACTGGATATTGGCATACCCATCAATTGAGGAATGGTTGGGCAAATTATGGTACATAGATATTGTGAAATATTATTGTGCTATAAGAAATTAAGGAAAGAGACAATTTCAGAGAAACTTGAGAAGACTTCTATGAACTGATGCTGAGTTAAGAGTAGAATGGGGACAATTTCTACAATAACAATTCTGAATAATACAATGACTAGCCAAGATCTCAAAGGACTCTTTGTTGAAGCATGCTACCTAACTCCTGACAAAGAGGTAATGGATTCAGGGTACAGAATGAGATACACATTTTAGGGGTATGTCCAAAGTAGAATTTGTTTTCTTTGGCTATTCATACTTGTTATAAAGGTTTTGTTTCTCTTTTTTTTTTTTTCAAGATAGGAGAGAGAGACAGAGACAGAGACAGAGACAGAAAGTGAGACAGAGAGACAGAGACGACAGAGACAGAGAGAATAAATGCTTGCTGATTTTTAAAAAAACAGAATAAAAAGGTTATTATAGTAGTCCAAGAGAAAGGTGATAAGGGCCTGAACTAGAATTGTGACAGTATACATTGAGAAAAGGAGACATATAAGAGAGATGTTGTGAATTTAACAAGGTAATAACAATAGAACTAAAAAAAAAAACCAGGATGTTAGAGCTGAGAGAGCCCTTTGAGCACAGAGGTCAGTAGTGAAAAGACACCTAAAAATAAAATGTCTGAGCCAGAAAGGGCCTTCGAGACCCCTATTAGCCATGTTAGCTAAACCAAGTTCCTTCACCTCCCAAAGCCTCAGTTTCCCTTTCTGTACAATGCCAGTGACAATGACAGCTTACATTTCTTTAGCCCTTTCAAGAGTAACAAAGCACTTTCCCCATAACAGCTCAATAAGGTATAGTTGAGATGACAATTCCCTTTTTTCAGGTGAGGAAACTGACTCAGAGATCAAGTGTTTCAGGGAAGCAAAGCCTGGATGTAAAGCCCGATGATCTCACTCTAAGCCAAGTACTCTTTCCTACCATCCTGAGGCTGGTATTTTGGCTACCTACCTCCCAGAACTGTGAAGATCAGAATAGGCCATGGAAAACCTGTGGCTGCTATTGTTTTTAAGCGATATTAATGGCATCCTGAAACCCCTCACCCAGCCCAACACAAATCTGGGCATAAGCCATTTGATAGGTGTGACCACTGTGGGCCCTCATCTCAGCCCCACTCCACATTTGGAGGCCTCCTCTCAAGGGCACCATTTTTCAAAGGGTTTCTTTAAAATAATAACACTTTGCAGAGCTGACCCTTCATGCTGGTGAGCTACCAAAGACAGGGCCACCAGCAGTGTAGACTGAACCACAAACACAGAGACCCACATTCTTATCCTCTGCCCCGGGAGGTCGGCCTGGGCCTCCCCTTCAACAAGAGATGAAAGTCTCCCACCCGCCTTCCCTGCTTAATTCTGGATAAGTGTTTTCCCTCCAAATTATGAGAGGAAATTCAATATTATTTTAGGATTTGCCTCTGCATAATCACCAATAGTGCTGAGAGAACAATTCTGTATTCATATCAAACACAAACAAGTCCATTCCAGTAGCATCTTGCTTTTCTCTTTGCAACCCAACAAAGAGAATGAGTTTAACATCAAAGGGAATGTGCCATTCCTGATAGATCACCCTAAGTTTATCCGAGCTCATTGTCAGGCCCAGACCGTATGACTGCAAAGTCCTTGGCAAAGGAAACCAAGAAACCTCCCCATCCCCTTGTGTCCTTGAGTCTGAGGAGGCCAGCCCATCCTCAGCAACTGAAGGCAGGGCCAGAGTGTGCATAAGCTTCAGTAGCAGGGGTTGGCCTTTAGACTGAAGTCAAAACTAGCTCTACCACTACTAGCCTGGTGAGCCCCAAGCTAGTTGCTTGCTGGGTCCCAGAGAGGTCTCCTCTTTGGGACTCAATTTTTTCTTCTGCAAAGTGAAAGAATTAGACCAGTTGGCCCCTAGAGTCTCTTCTAGCTCTCAATATGAGTATGAGACTTCCAGGCTGAGAAGCTGCATCTTTTCTCCCCAAGTGTCAAAGGATAAAACAGGTTTTCCTCATGTAATAACTGTGTGAATTTGAGCCTCTATTTCCTCATCTATCACATGATAGATGGGGTTGGATTAGATGATTTCTTTTTTTTTTTTTTTAGGCAATTGGGATTAAGTGACTTGCCTAGGGTCACACAGCTAATACGTGTCAAGTGTTTGGTCTGAGGCCGGATTTAAACTCAGGTACTCCTGATGTCAGGGCCGGCTCTATCCACTGCGCCACCTAGCTGCCCCCTCATCTGCCCCTTCTTATGGCGAAGTCTGTCCTCAGCACATAGCACAGTGACTAGCACATATGAAGAGCTTAATAAACGTCCATCAGTTGACTGATTGATTGAGGAGTAGTCCTGCCTTGAGGCAGAGGGATGGATGGAGTGATCCCCTCCTTCTTTCTAAGGTCCAGAATTCTGAGATTTGGACATAACTTCTGCCAAGTTTTCCATAACAATAATAACAGTGCAGATTTGTATGGTACCTAACACGTGCCAAACACAGTGCTAAGTGCTTTACAGATATAACGTCATTCTGATCCTAACAACAACCCTGGGAGGTAGATGCTATTTTTATCCCCATTTTATAGAGGAGGAAAAGGAGATCAACTGAGGTTAAGTGACTTGCCCAGGACCACACAGCTGGTAAGTGTCTGAGGCTAGATTTGAACTCATGTCTTCCTGATTCTAAGCCCAGCACTCTATTCATTTCACCACCTAGCTGCCCCCTGCTGCCTATTCAATCCTCACGGGGAAAAAAAGGCTTTCTAAATTTCCTCTTGAGAATTCATAGAATCTGGGAATGGAAGGGACACCAGAACCCATCCAAAGTTGTTGTGATAGCTCCTATACCTTATTGGGTCTTTATTTTTTTAGGTGCTTTGTAAACCTGAAGGCATTGTATAAAGGGGAGCTTTTCTTGTTTTTATTACTGCGAATAAGGAAACTGAGGCCCAGAGGGGTTTAAGGACTTATATTCCAGGGCACAGCTCAAGTTCATGGCAGGGGTCAGCATGGATGGCCTAGTGGAGAGGTAGTAGATGTGGAGTCAGGACAAGAACCTGAGTGGGCTCATATCCTGCCTCAGGTACTTGGACTACTAGCTCTTATAGGATTTCTTTACCTTCTGTGTGAACCTGGGCAGGTCACCTAACCTCTGTGCCTCAGTATCCTCATCTGTAAAAAGGAAAGGAGCAAATTGGCCTTTAAATCGATGATCCTGCATCCCATGAGTCAGCATTTCCTGATACCCAGGGCAGCTTTCCATTACTGAGATTCGATGCTTCTGGTTTCCTTCAGCCAACTGTAAATGTATTTAAATATATGCACGTGGATGCAAATCAGCATCCTTAAACCAAGGCCCCATTGTTTTGATCTGGGCTCCAGGGCTGATGAACTCCCTAGGCAAAAGACTGCCTATTTCTGTGTTCCGAGTAGTACCTAGCACATTGTGGCCACCCTAAGAATGCTAACCCTGGGCCTCCTGCCAGGGTCCAGGGGAAGCCTGTGGGGAGAGGGAGGCTGTGTGTGTGTCCTCTTTTCCCTGGGACTGGAGCATTTGGAAAGTGTGCTTTTAAATGCCCCTTCTTTTCCTCCTGCCGCACATTCCAAACCTGGCTAGGTCTCTTCTCTGGAGTTATTTCTAGGGCCACACTCAGCCCTTTACACTGCTTAATTACACAGCTGAAATTCAGGGAGAGGAAAGGAAGTCAATGAAGCTTCATAACTATGAAGATTGGTTGGGTCAGAAATATAACCGAAGAGCAAGAAAATAGGAAATTTAAGCCCCAGTTTCTCAAGCCAGATGAAGGCACGGTCCAAACAGGATCTGCCTTAAATGTTGACCCTACTGCAATGATAATGGAGACAATTTTGCTGCAGCCCAGCAGGACTGGAAAACATCAGCAAGGCAGGTGCTTAAGCTGCCCAGGAAATGGACAACTGTATGTGGAACCTATAGGTTATTCCCAATATAACCCCCAACTTTCTTCCTATCTATTTTGTATTAACTTCTCTTTGGTCATGAGTTTTCCTCCCGAAGAAAGTAAGTTCCTTGAGGACAGAGACTGTTTTGTTTTTGTCTTTGTATCTTCCTAGCGCCTAGAATAAAACCTTTCACTTAAAAGGCATCAAGTGATTTGGGGCAAATTATTTAACCTTCAGCCTCAGTTTCCTAATCTGTAAAATGGGGATAATAATAGCACCTGCTTCACAGGGTTATGACTTACAAGTGCTTTGCAAAATGTACAGCTGAGTCACTACCCGTATGATGAAGTGAACTCTGGACCTAGAGTTCAGAAGACCTGAGTTCAAATCCAGCCACAGACATTCGCTATCCCTGGGCAAGTCATTTAGCCTCTGCCTGCTTCAGTTTCCTCATCTGTAAAATGGGAATGATAAGAGCACATACCTCCTAGGGTTCTAGGTGAATATCAAATGAGATATTTGCAAAATGCTCTGTAAACTCTAAGGTACTAGATAAAAACCTGCTAGGGTTATTATTTAAGCGCTGTTGTTATTTTTGTTATTGAAGAGGCAGCGTCTGAGCTGGGCCTTGTAAGAAGAGTGAGATTCTGAGTCAGAGATGAGGAGGGAGTGCCTTCCAGGAAGGGGGGGGGGGGTGATACAGAGGAAGGAGAAGGAGGGATGAAATCTGTTTTCTGCTTGGCCAGAAGAGAGCATGAAGAGAACTGATGTAATTATTAGCACTGATAGTCTGTGTTCTAAGGGCCCTCCCAACTCTGACATTCCCTGTTCTAAGCCCAGTTCTGACAATCTGCGTTCAAAGGGTTCTCTCACCTCTGACATTTTACGTTCAAAGGTCCCTCCCTACTCTGATAACCTGACATTTTCTATTCTAATGTCCCTCTTCGCTCCAACATTCTCTGTTCTGAGGACCGTATCAGCTGTGACATTTTATGCTCTAAGCCTCTCTGCCCCTCATATTTGATTTTCTAAGGATTCTTCCTGCTCTAGCACTCAGGACTATGCTTGTCATGGGGCCCTCCCACCTCCGGCATTCTGTGCTCCAAGGCCCTTCCAGCTCTGACATTCTCTGTTCAAAAGTCCTTCCCAGCTATGTTCCAAAGTCCCTCCCAGACGACATTCTGTGTTCTAAGGGCCCTCCCAGCTCTGACATTCTATGTTCTAAGGGCCCTCCCAGCTCTGACATTCTGTGTTCCAAAGTCCCTCCCAGCTGACATTCTATGCTCTAAGGGACCTTCCAGCTCTAGCATTCTGTGTTCTATGGTCCTTCCCAGCTCTGACATTCTGTGTTCTAAGATCTCTTCCAGGTCTACCATTCTCTGTTCTAAGGTCCTTCTCAGCTCTGACATTCTATGTTCTAAGGGCCCTCATAGCTCATCATTATGAAACTGTTCCATAATAATGTGAAATAAGGCTAAGAAATGGTAGATTATGGAAGGTCCTAAATGCCAGAATGAGAGGTTTGTGTTTTATCCTAAGGAAGAGGGAATAAATATTTATTAAGTGCCTACTATGTCCTTCATAAATATTATCTCATTCAATCTTCACAAAGGCCTTGTGAGATAGATGTTATATTACCCCACCAGCAGTGCCATGCATCAAGGAACTGAGCTACAGGACAGCCAGAGAGGAAATTCCAGGATGCCAAACACTGGTACAAGTGATTCATTCATAGCTCTCTGCAATTTTAGAGGACTACTGGTGGATGGGAGACCAAGGGCCCCATGACAAGCATAGTCTTGGGTGCTAGAGCTGGAAGAATCCTTAGAAAATCAAATATGAGGAGCAGAGAGGCTTAGAGCATAAAATGTCAGCGCTGATAAGGTCCTTAGAACAGAGAATGTTGGAGCGAGAAGGGACATTAGAACACAAAATGTCAGCAATGAGAGGACTTAGAACATAGGATATCAGAGTGGGGAGAGACCTTTGAACATAAGATGTCAGAGGTGAGAGGACTCTTTAAACGCAGATTGTCAGAACTGGGAGGCTCCTTAGCACAGGGAATGTCAGAGTTGGGAGGGCCCTTAGAACACAAATAGTCAGAGCTGGGAGGGAGCTCATAGCAGAATATCAGACCTGAAATAGACCTTAGGACATGGAATGTCAGAGCTGAGAGAGCCCTTGGAACACAGAATGTCAGAGCTAGAAGATACCTTAAAGTATAAAATGGCAGCATTGAAATGGCCTTTAAAATATAGACTGGCATAGCTGTCCAGGTCTTTATGATCAGAATATTATAACATGAGATATTTTACAGATGGGGAAACTTAGGCACAGGGAAACTAAATGCCTGCATATCATCTACATTGACTGACATAGAAAGAGCACGTAAGATATTGGACTGTCTTGTTGAGAAGGATTTGTTTAATTACAGTTATCTCTTCCACATCTCAGGGGATTAGGGGTGCAGAGACACCACAACCTGGAAAACCCATGTAACATATTTTGGCCCTCCAGTCATACCAGAGAAGAAGTCTGAATTTTTTCTTTTTCTTTCGTGGGCTATTTACAGTACCTTATTGTAAAATTTGGGCTAAGTATTTGGTCATAGGCTCCATGTCGTCTGTTGGTCTGTTGGCCTCGTTTTGGCTGTGACTTCTGCAAAACTCTTCCAAGATTCCCATTTAATTTCTCATGCCAACTGGCAACATACCAAGATCACAACGTGGAAGGGATAGCTGTAAATGACTGGTAGTTATCTAATCCCATCAACTAAAGGTCGTCTTTATTGTTATTCAGTTATTTCAGTTGGGTATGACTCTTCATGACCCCATCTGGGGTCTTCTTGGCAGAGATACTGGAGGGGTTTGCCATTTCCTTCTCCAGCTCATTTGACAGATGAGGAAACTGAGGCAAACAGAGTGAAGTGACTTGCCCAGGGTCATACAGCCAGTAAGTGTCTGAAGCCAGATTTGAACTCAGGAAGACGAGCTTTCCTGACTCCAGGCCTGGGGTTCTATCCACTGCACCGCCTAACTACCCCAAGTTTGTCTACTGGGTCATAAATTATTTTGACCAGAGTAGTTCCTGACATTGAAATTGCCTGGGAAGGGATGGAGAAGCTGTTGTCTGGGTAAATGGAAGGCATACTCAGCACACTAAAATTGCACAGCCTTGCAGCATAGAATACTCTCCCTCTCCCTGACCCCCCTCTCCTACAACTCAGCCCCATCCCCCTCCCAGGAGTGTTTTCATTTTATCAGGGATTCATCCCTTCCCCCAAAGGTGCGATCAAAGATTCTACCATTGAGTACAGACTTGCCCTAGCACCCCTCGAATCCTGCCCCACAGGCTTCTGCCTCCAAATCTAGCATCTGATCACAGGTCAGGGACCTGTAAGGGTGTCTAGTCCAATCCTCAGCTGAGCTATCTCCATCTCTCCCATACTCCCAAGCACAGACTTGGAGACCTCCAGGACTGAGTAACTCACAACGTCCAAAAACCAGCCTATTCCACTTGAGAACAACTCGAATTGCTGGGAAATTTTATTTTTTTTCCCTTATGTCAGGCCAAAATCTGCCTCTCGACAACTTCAAAGAAGATTGTAGGATCATAAATCTCAGGCTGGAAGGGACCTTTGAGGTCATTGAGTTCAACCATTTCATTTTCCACATGGAAAGGGAGCCAAGCCTAAGGGAGACTAAGTGGCCTTTACTGTCAAATGAACAGTAATCATCAGAGGCAGGATTTGAACCCAGGTCCTCAGAGTTCAGAGACAGTGTTCCTCCTGCTACAGCATGCAGCCTTGGTCCTGGAGCCAAACAAATCTACCTGCATAATAAGGCTGTGTCTATTTCACTGAGCATGGAGCCATCTTTTTTTTTTTGATGGGCAGCTGTCCTGCTGAGATGACCAGTTCCTTTTTCCCCTCCCTGCCCCCTGCAGCTATGCACACGCTCCAGTCCAACTCTGTATTCAGATTTTTTTTAGTAACTGCAGCCTGCCTTGCTGTCCAAGTCTCAAAATCAGAGAACTCCGTCCCTACCACCCCAACGAATACAACACCCCCCACACCCACTATCCCCCTAAAAGCAGAGCAGTGTAAACAGGAAAGAGCAGGTATTCACTAAATAGAACCACAAGTATCCCCTCTATCTGGCTGAAATAGCTGCAGGGGCTGCCCACTGCATCCTCCCTCCAGCTCTAGCTGGTACTTTGTAGGTAATCTGATCCCCACCCGTTTGCCAACCTGCCTCTCCCTACCCAGCACATGCTGCCTCCCAGAGGGAGGCCACTAAACTGCTGAACCAGCTCTGGACTGCCCAGGAAGTCTTTACAGTAATCAGAAAAATAGCAACAATCATTTCCATAATGATTCAACATTTTCAAAAGTGCTTTCCTCATGAGTCCTGTAGAAGGCATATGCTATTTGTTGTCCAGTCGTTTCTGACTCTTTGTGACCCCATTTGGAGTTTTCTTGGCAGAGATACTGGAGTGGTTTGCCATTTCCTTCTCCAGCTCATTTGAAAGATGAGGAAACTGAAGCAAAGAGGGTGAAGTGACTTGCCCAGGGTCACAAAGCTAGTAAGTGTCTGAGGCTAGATTTGAACTCACAAAGATGAGTCTTCCTGACTTCAGACTTGGCACTCTATCCACTACGCCACCTGGCTACCCATATACTATACTGTAGGCTAGTTTACAAACTGACGTAAAAAAACAGAGAGTGACTTGTCCAAAGTAAAGTAGCCAGTAATTGAAATCAAATGAATTAGTATCTAAATTGCTTAGCAGAGTTCCTGGTACACAGTAATCACTCAATAAATGCTCATTATCCCCCAACCCTAGTAAAAGTCAGAAGCCAGACTTGAACCCTTGACTTCTGACTCCAAATCCATTGCTTTTTCTAAGGGACATTCAAGTTGGCTGGTCTGGTTTGTATTTGAAGACTAGCATGCTTTCTAGCACCTGATTCAAATGAGAAATGCAGGACCTCTTGGCCTGTGCAGTGAGGTGAGGGGTCTGGAGCGGACAGGACCGTCCAAATCCTATCTCCAGTGTCCTCCTGCCCCAATCTGTCCACCCTCAGATGCACCATCCTGTTCCCTGCCTAAACTCACTTGAGCAATTAAATGCCATTCAAGTGAGCACTGTGCCCTGGTGGGCTTCTACACCTGCATCCTTCCTCCATACACATCCTTCCAATAAAAAAAAAAACTCAATAGAACATTCTAAGGCTAAAGAATAGTGTCCTTTCATCACAGATCAAGGCTCTTAAGGATTATTCCTGATGGCCTCAAGGAGATCAAAGGGAATTCTTGGTTTCTATCTGCCCTATTTGGCTAGCTCTGCATAATGTGCTTTCTCCCTGTAGGAGAAATCCCTGGTTGTGCTCCCGTTCTCTCCCTTCACTCTGGCTGGCTTTTCCTTCAAATGATGAAAGAAGCAAGATGTGGGAGGGGACTCTTGGGAGATGCAGGCTCTTTCTCTTCGGCCCAAACTCCAGAACTGAACCTCTGGTCTCAGAGCCTGCAGATTTAGAGAAATCCTCCAAAGGCAGGGATAGCCAAGAGACCATGTCTTGCTGGTTTTCACTCTGATATTTAGGAGGAGAGCCTGGGAAGAAGTAATCAAAAATCCTAAGGAAAGAGCTTGGATTTCAAGTTGGGAGTGACAGAGACCGTCTTCTAGTCCAACCCCTTCATTTTACAGATAAGGAAACTGAGTCCCAACGAATTTGTGACTCATCTAAGATCACACAGGTAGAGAGTCTCTGAGGCAGGATTTAACCCACGACCTCTGACTTCAGAGTCAGCAATTTTTCCATTGTGTACATACTGACTGACCTGTGCCATAGAAGAAAGAGCATTGATTTTAATCAGAAGACCTACATTGCCATGCAATGGGCAAATCATTGCTGTCTAGGCTCTAGTTTTCTGATCTGCAAAATGAGAAAGTCAGACTAGGTGAGCTCTGAAAATCCCTTGCAGTCCTATTATTTTATAGTTCTCTGGCTCAGACAGCTGCTCCAAGAGATGCTCTCTCAGGGCCCCAGTGCATGAGTGCATTGCTTTGGTTAAGCTAGTCAGGAACCTAGAGAACTTGTATCCAGTGCTGAAGGTAGGCTGGCATTGTTTGGATCACCTGGTCACGTACATGTTATCTCTCCCATTAGAACATGAGCTTCTTGAGGGCTGCCACTAGCTTGTTTTTTGGGGGGTTTTTGTTGGGTTTTTTTTTGGTTAGGCAATGGGGTTAAGTGACTTGGCCAGGGTCACACAGCTAGTAAGGGTTATGTGTCTGAGGCCGGATTTGAACTCAGGTCCTCCCGAATCCAGGGCCAGTGCTCTATCCACTGCACCACCTAGCTGTTCCCTGGCACTGGTTTTTGTCTTTATTTTGCTCTATCCCCAAGGTTTAGCACCATGCCTGGCACAGAGTAATATCTTGGTTACTTAATGCTGATTGACTGAAAGGTTGGGAGGTTTGTTCACCATCCAGTTAGCTGCAAGGATTCCAATGCCTCATTGTGGAAGTGATGCTGGGTTCTCAGGCTGTGCCAGCGGATTGTGGGCTCTCCTAAGACCTAGCATGCTGAAAAGGCTGCAAGTGCAGTCCAGGAGACATACTGTGTGTCTAAGCTAAAATGAGGAGAGTCATCAGGAGTTTGATTCCCAGGGGATGCATTTTTTTGCCCACAGAAACTCATGATCCAGCCTAGTAAGGCGCAAAGGGGTTGTGGTGAGTGTTAGTTAAGCGAATACTAATGTGGACCAGATCACAAATCATTTCAAAGCATCTCAGAACATCAGAGTTGGAAGGGATCTTCAAACATAGAATGTCAGGGCTGTGCCAGCTCTGCTCCATTCAAATTCCTCTCCTCACCCTCCAGACTTTGCCATAATGCCTCAGCTGCCTTCTCATCCTGGAAGATCTTTCTGACCTGCAGCACTCCCTCCCTTTAGTGAGCTAACTCCTCCCCAAACCTCCATTTTGAGAAAGTGTCCAAGTCAACCATCATTCTCTCCTCTCCTAGCTCTACTCCATATTCTCTGGACAGACTTCACTACCCTGGCAGCCTTCTCACCCTGAGAGATGCCTCCACCCCTGCTGCCCCTTTCTTTCCCATTAGAGAGTTCCCTCCAAAAGCTCCATTTTGAGGAAATACTCAAGCTCTCTACACTCATTCCTTCAGTCCTCCATGCCTGATTCTTGAAATCTGGCCACCATAACCCCATGAGGATACCTTTTCCTCCCTCCCTCCCTTTTCAGCCTCCTTTTCTGCATTGTCTTCCCTCATTAGAATGTAAGCTCTTTGAGGTCAGGGATTGTCTTTCTTTCTGCTTGTACTTATATTCCCTGCACTTAACACAGTACATAGTAAGTGCCTAATAAACTTGTTGACTTGTCATTGGAAGGACTTAGAACACAGCATGGCAAAGCTGGGAGGGACCTTAGTGATCAAACAGTCTGACCAGTCATTTGACAAATGGGGAAGCCGCAGAGCTTTCTTGAAATATTGAAGTAATCAGCTAAAGAAAAGCCCTAGGCTAAATACAAACTAAGGCCCTGGGGGTGTGAGGGACTGGTGGAGAGCAAATAATCCCAGGGAATAATTGCCTCCCCACCCCCATCCCCCAACCACCCCCACAGACATTCCAATGTTCCTTTCCTTTTGGTTTTCAGATGAGTCTGCCCAAGAGTTCAGAGAGCAGCTGCTTGTGTGCTCTTAAACGTGATAATGTCAGAGGCTAGAAGAATCGTGTGTGTCAGAAATAGAGCAAGGGAAGTACAATTAAGCCAGGCTTAGTGGGGAGTAAGAGAGGAGAGGAGGGAGGGGAGAGGGAGAGACAATAGTTATGTTCAAAGCATAGTTCTCATCTTAGGCAATCATAGATTTCAAGCTTAAAGGGATTTTAGAGGTCATTAAGTCCAACCCTCATTTTACAGTTCAGAAAACTGAGGCCAAAGGCAGTTAAATGACCAGTCCAGAGTCACACAGTTAATAAGTATCTGAGATGGGATTTGAATGTGGGTCTACATGACTTCAAGTTCAGAGCCCTAACCATTACCCTATCCAGCTGCCTCTCCCCTTCATTCTTCTCCAAAAGGAGTCAGAACTGAGCCCTGGCACAGCAGCCATGGTGGCTGATGTGCTGACCAGGAGGACAGATTGTCTATTGTTAGATGGTCCCTGCTAGGTCCATGCCTCCCCTCCTTCTGCTCCCCCAGAGCTGGCAGCTTGGCTCCTTGCCCCCGCCCACCTGGCATTCTCTCTGCCCCAGCTTCCTGGGATTGTCAACATAGTCATAACAACCTGTTTACTCTTCTTCCTTAATCACAGCCACCGTCTAGTCTTTGCAATAGGGGAGACTCTTTCCCCCTTGGAGGTAAGGGATGAGGGAGTAACAGCCCCATCTCTGTGCCTCCTACTCTCAGGCTGGGGTCTAAAGGGCCCCTCTGTGCAGCGAGGAGACATTTCTTCCCTTTGGGGGAAGGGGCAGTGGTGGCAGACCCATCTCACTGTTTTCCACTCCTACTTTCAGATTGAAGTCTGACAGTCCCTTTAAACAAAGTCTTGTCAGCATAAAGTACTTATCTTATCTAGGGCAGCCCTTAATAAAAAGGCGAAGCAGTCAGTGTGTCTTCTTTCTCTCCAGTTTTCCTGCCGTGTACCTGGTCCCTTTCCTTCTTCCTCAATGACGTTTCTCCCCACCCACGCCTAGATCCCTGTATCATGATACAGTGGAAACAGATTGACTCTGAACCTGCCTTTGATGCCTGTCTGACCTCCCCTGGTCTCAGTTCCCTCATTTGAAAAAGGAAAGGGTTGGTTCAGGTGGCCTGCCCTGGAAGGACCTTGAGGACCCTTCCAGATCTCAAGCCAGAATCCCACTCTGCAAGGGACTCAGAGGTCACCTAGTGCCTCCTCTGTCAAAACCTGTCCTCAGAAAATCTCTCCCCCCGGAAGTTGTTCATGGTGGACAGACAACCTCCTCCATGGGAGACTGGCATTTCAATAGGGCACACGGTATAGAGCCAAAGGAACAAGGCAGGAGGAGTGATCGCGATAAGAATGCCTGTCATTTCCTTAGTACTTTAAGGCTTCTTTATGTAGCCCCTTATCAGCAAGGGCACGTGTGATCTTTTTCCCAGCTAGAAGGAAGGACTAAAAGCATCATGGGAGGTGGGAGCCTTTCTGGGCAGGGAAAGCCTCAGAACTTTTGCTGTAGCAATAGAAGAGTGGGACAAGGCAAATAAGCAGCAGCAGTGGGTGATAGCAATAAAGGGCATTGCCAGCCTGAACTCCACATAATCATAAGCTGTTACAGCCTGGTCTGACTCACTGACCCACTTAAGGAGCTCTTGGCCTGCACAGATTGGCTGTTTGCCTTCGCATACCTGATTGTAGCACTATGGGACATGGTGAAGTTCTTCCCTCTCCCCTTCCTCTGCTCTACTTCACTGATGCCTGGCCAGCTGGCTTCCCTCCCCTCAGAAGTTCCTCCACTCTAGTAAAACCTTGTTTATTTGCTATCTGTGCTGGCAGAAAAGGTTTTGTCTCCAGATAAAGATAAGCTGATTTTTGTTGCATTCTGAGCATTTGCTAAAAAGGGATGGACCACTCCAGGGAGGGAAGGTCAATAAGAATCTGAGACTAACTAGCTTATTCTTAACCCCTTGCCTGAATTAAGCTTCCTCACTGATTGCCAAAGAAAGGTTTTGTTTACAAAGAGCTTTCTTTGCCATAACCCTGAGAGACAGGCAGTACAAGGGTTAAATCTCTATTTTACAGATGGGGCAACTGAAATTCAGCAGGGTTCAGTCCCTTACCCATAACTTGCTACTAATTGTTGTAGCCACTCAAACCCAGGTCTTCTGACTCAAAGTTGTCTTTGTTTAGTAGTGCCTGACACTTCCTGACCCTATTTGGGGGGTTTTCTTGGCAAAAATACTGGAGTGGTTTGCTATTTCCTTCTCCAGCTCATTTTATAGATAAGGCAACTGAGGCAAGCAGGGTTAAGTGACTTGCCTAAGATCACATAGCTAGTTAGCAAAGATACAGGAGTGAGTGATTTGCCATTTCCTTCTCCAGCTTATTTGACAGATTGAGGAAACTATGGCAGACAGGGTTAAATCACTTGTCCAGGGTTATATAGCTAGGAAGTGTCTGAGGCCAGATTTGAACTCAGGAAGATGAGTCTTCAGGCCTGGAGCTCTATTTACAGCACTACCTAGCTGTCCATGACTCTAAAACTAGGACCCTTATTTCTACACCAGGACTCAGCAGACTTTTTTGATTATGAGCCCTTATCAGTGAAAGATATCTGTGTGTTCATTTCTAAATTACAAGTACACTTAAGCAAGTAAGTGAATGAATAAGTGAATGAATGAATCAGTTCTAGGTACATGTGATGGTCAACAAAGTGAAATGCTGCCTAAAGGCCAATAAGGATGGAGGTTGAGAAAAGAGCAGCAGATTTGGTGATCATTGGTAGCTTAGAGGACGATAGTCTGTGGCTGAGTAAGGAGTAAAGAGTAAGAAGTCTGCAAACTTGGGAAACTAGAAGGATGGGGGTGCCCTCCACAGGAAAAAAGGAAGTGCTAGGCATTGAAACCATTCCTGTCTATCTGATACTATTTACTCTTTCCCACCAAAATATAAAAAGCATGAGGTGGGGGGATCTTAGAAACCACTGCTCCACACCTTACTTCCTACCTCCTAGTCCACCCCCCAACCAGGGTAGAAATTAAGCCATCAGTCCAAGGCTGAGGAGGGTTGGGGGAGCAGAGGGTAGAGGAGATATTTGGGGGGTTAGGAGGGATCTTCCTGATACTCCTGAAATCACAGGCATAGTCACTTCGTTCCCGTGTTGTCCTTTGTTCTGGAAGAGGACCAAAATGATACCATGTATCAAGCTGTAGGGGGTCTGACTGTGGCTGATCAGACCAGTGCAAGCTCGGAATGCTCTACCACAGTTCGGGCACAAATAGCCCGTGTGAACATTTGGGATGGAGTCTCTAAATGTGTGCATCTCACGTTTTTTTGAGCTACTTCAATTCTGCATTATTCTTGGAACACATCACTTTCCCTGATGAGGGCATGCCACGCTGAGCAGTCCTGTGCCAGGGTCTCCCGTGTCACACAATCAATTCCAAAGTCCTTAAAAGACACCTTGGGAGTGTCTGTGTATCACTTCCTCTGACCACCATGTGAACACTCGCCCTGTGTGAGTTCTCCATAAAACAGTCTTTTTGGCAAGCGTACTTTGGCTTTCAAACAAAATGGCCAGCCCATCGGAGTTGTGCCCCCAACCAACCTGTCTATTCCTCAGGAGAGGTGGGTTGTGGATAAAGGGTAAGAAGGGAAAAGGAAGAGGAACCAAATTCCAAAGTGGCTTACAAGAATCATCACAGGAAAAAACTGAAGTAGAAAGAAGCAAATTCTGCCCTAGGGCTAAAGTATTACCCAGGTATGACTCAGGAAAATAATAGGGCCACCTGGCTTCTGCTTTTCAGCAGCAAACTCATAGGATTCAACTCAGTTTGATTCAATACTTAGTAATCACCCACTGTGTGCAAAGAAGAGTGGAACAGTGGATTAAGGGCTTGCTTTGGAGTTAGGAAACTCAAGTCTGCCTCTGATGTATCCTAGTTATGTGACCGAGGATGAGTCAATTATCTGGGCAGCTAGGTGGCTCAGTCGATAGAGCACTGAGCCTGGAATCAGGACCCTCAGTCACTTACTACCTATGTGACCCTGGGCAAGTCACTTAATCTCTGTTTACCTAGGAGCAGCTAGATGGCTCAGTAGATAGAGCACTGGGCCTGGAGTCAGGAAGACCTGAGTTCAAATCCAGCCTCTTGTGACCCTGGGCAAGTCACTTAGAGCTCTGTTTGCCTTAATCTACTGGAGAAGGAAAAGGCAAACTACTCCAATATCTTTGCCAAGAAAATCCCATGGACAACATAGGGTCAACAACAAAAACAAAAGTGGAAATCTCTAGAATTCTAACAAAGTCCTTAATAGTCTGCCCCATTCTGCCTTTGTGGCCTTCTTACCTCTCACTCCCCTCGCCATACTCCAAATGCTCCAGTGACCCTGGCCTCCTAGCTGTTCCACAAACAATGTACTCTTGGCTCCAGACATTTTCTTTGGCTGTTCCCCAAGCCTGGAGCGCTCCCCCTCCTCACCTCTGCCTCCTGGCTTTCCCCTCAAATCCCACCTTCTACAGAAAGTCTTTCTCACTCCCCCTTAGTTCTGGTGCCTTCCCTCTGTGACTCTGTGACTATCTCCAATTTCTCTTATAAAGTATATCACTTTTTGTATGTTGTCTCCTTTATTAGAC
The DNA here is from genome assembly GCF_003287225.1 of Phascolarctos cinereus. NCBI lineage: Eukaryota > Metazoa > Chordata > Mammalia > Diprotodontia > Phascolarctidae > Phascolarctos > Phascolarctos cinereus. The sequence continues at coordinate 52,801,125 of NW_027555625.1, read as the reverse complement.
TGTGAACTCCTTGAGGGCAGGGACTGGTTGGGGGTTTCTTTGTATCCTCATGCTTAACCTGGTACATAGTAGGCACTTAATAAATTCCTGTTGACTTAACTATGTAAGTATAATGAAAACAGGCACAAAGCAGATAAAAGTAACCTCTCAAGGGCAGCTCTCTAAGAAATCTACATTACTGAATCAGTGGAGGGCATGTACACACTGGGAGTTCCCTACAGAAATGAAATCATGGGAACAGAACAAAAATAAAACATGCAAGGCACACAACAGGTTAGGGCTGGGAGGGATCTGGAGGACTGGAGGTGTAAAGTTCTGTTTTGCCTTGTGGACCAACTCACCTTGTAGGAAGACCTTCAGACCATCCAGGGATCACACCTCCTTGTCCCCTGCCCAGAGCTTCTCCAAGGAATAGGCAAATGAGTCATGAGAAAAGATTCTGGTTTCTTTCTATCCTCATCCTTCCTTCCTATCTTGAAGTCCCCAGATAGGGCTTCAAATTCATGCTTTAAAAAACCATCTCCTATAGACTCGTCAGATTTGGAACTAGATCAGAGATTATGATTCAAATGCCCACCCACTGGTGAAGTTGTGCGATAGAATGAAAAGAACACTAGATCAGAAACAAAAGATCTGAGGCTGGTCCCGGGGCTTTGACTTAGTTGTGGGACAATGAGGAAATTGCCATATCTGGATTTGGAGTCAGGAGACTTGGATTCGAATCTCAGCTCTACCATCTGATACCTCTATGACTTTGGACAGGTCTCTTAGCCTCAGGTCCTCATATGTACAAGCTCCCTTGAACTAGGGAGCTTTTAGGGTCTGTTCCAGCCCTGAATCTCTGATTTGCTGCTCTTATAGCTATATATTTTTAATGATATATAGAAATAAATAGAATCTCAAAGAAATTCAGTAATAGTAAGAATACAAGCGTGTGTGTGTGTTTGGAAATTGGAGGAAGCAAAGTGATGTGCTGTGTATATATATTATATATGTGTGTATATAATATACACACACACTGTATATATACTACATTTGTGTGTGTATATATATAATACACATATATGGGGGAATTGGAGGAAGCAAAGTGACGTGTATATACATTATATATGTGTATATAATATACACACGAAGTATATGTGTGTGTGTATATACATGTATATATAATATACATATGTGGGGGAATTGGAGGAAGCAAAGTGATGCATCATGTGTCTTATATACATATATACATACACAATGTATATTATATATACATATACATATTTGTTAGTCAGTCATTTCAATCAGATCTGACTCTGTGACCCCATTAGAGGTTTTCTTGGCAAAGATGCTGGAGTGGTTTGCCATTTCCTTCTCTAGCTTATTTTACAGATGAGGAAACTGAGGCAAATAGGGTTGAGTGACTTGCCCAGGGTCACACAGCTAGTAAGTGTCTGATGCTGGATTTGAACTTGGGTCTTCCTGACTCCAGGTCTGGCACTCTATCCACTGTGCCACCTAGCATCACTTTGCTTCCCCCACTGAGCTGGTGTAGAAATCATATACTCCCTGAGCTGGTCCCCAGATGAGTTTATGGAGGGTGATATTTTGATCTCAGTTTGGGGGCATATGCAAGGGTTTGTGATGGAAAGAGAAAAGGAGATAGAAATTAACCAGAATGTGTATATATTTTATGTGTGTGTGTGTGTGTGTGTTGTGTGTGTGTTGTATTTCTATAGACATAGATAAAATGATATACATATATGCACACATGAGTTATTACTATTACCATATCTGAATTCACAGAGCCTCTTTAAAATGGGAAGAATAATAGTTACACTCTCTCTCTCTCGCAGGGTCATTGTAAGGAAAGGACTTTGAAAACCACATTATGCTACTGAAATATGAGCTAGTTATTCTTGTTACTGTCTTCCACCTGGGAAGCAGCTAGATAGGGGAATAGATAGAGTTCTAGGCCTAGAGTCAGAAAGACCTGAGTTTAAACGCATGCTCTGACACTTACTAGCTGTGTGACCTTGTGCAATTCCCTTGCCTCAATTTTCTCAACTGTAAAATGGGATAATAATAGCACCTACCTCCTAGGGATGTTGTAAGGAACAAAAGAGATGATATTTGTTAAGTGCTTAGCAAAGTGCCTGGCACACAGTAGATAACCTAATAAATGCTTATTTCTTCTCTCCCTCCCTCTTTCCCTCCCTTTCTTCTTTCCTTCCTTCTCCTTTTCCTCCCTCCCTCTTTTCCTTCCTTCCTTCCTTCCTTCCCTCCTTCTTTCCTTCTTCCCTTCCTTCCTCCTTCCATCTCTTCCTCCCTCCCTTTCTCTTTCCCTCTCTCTCATTCTGCCCTTGGCCAATAATGACCTAACTCCCTCCTCCTCCACAGAAGGCAGTTTCTAGGCAGGTGTGCATTTCTGTGTGTGCCCTGAGCCTGTCCATACTGGCCTCTCAGCTCCTCCCTGACACCCTAGGACACCCCACCTGGCCTGGAAACCAGCCTCCTTCCCACTCTGAACTGTACCATTGATCACCAGTGTTGAGACATGCTTTGGGGGGAGGTGGGGGGAGCAGAATGCTAATATTGTTCAGAACTGAACACCCTTCAGCATCACTGCTCCCGAATTCTGGAGCTGCTTTGGTCATGCATGTTTGCATATGTTAAAAATATTTAGTCCGCTGCTAAAAAAATATTATGCCCCAGAGTGCAGGCCAGCTAAGTATAATGCCATCTATGTGTCTAGTAGAGCGAAAGGCCCCAAGCACAGAGTAGCATTCTCCTGCTGCACATTTTAGCCTTGCGGGGGTTGGCTCTCTTCCACCGTTGGGTATTCAGGAAAGAGTGGTCCCTTGGGGAGATAAGTGGGCTTATTCAGGAAGCTTTGGGACTGAAGGCCATTGCCCTCCCCTGTTCTCAGCTGCAAGCTTCAGGACAGTTTACTGTCACTTAAGCAGATTTTCTCTTTATTTCCTGAGGCTTAGTTCCCTGCTCTGGAAAAATGGGAAAATTAATGAGTTCGATATTGACATAGCACATTTGACATAGCTGTTTTCAACAGTCTTGGGAGACGGGTAGAAGTGTGGTTGTCCCCATTTTAGAGATGAGGAAACTGAAAGTCTGAGAAAGTATTATTCATATTTACATAGAAAGTTTAAAAATCGCTTTCTTCACAGTGGACACTTTGTATAGCATTTTATAGAGATTATCTTATTTCTTCCTCACAATTGACCCTGTGAAATATCTACTGAATGTAACCTATCCCCATTTCACAGATGAGGAACCTGAGGGCTTAAGCAATTTGCACCCATAGTTGCATAGCTATTCTCCGAGGCAAGATTTGAACCCAGGTGTTGCAGACTCCAAGTCTAGTACTCTTTTCACCCCACCATACTGTCCCTGAGACTTAGGTAGACAAAAACCAAATGATTTGCCCAGGTTACACAACTAGTTTTTCAACTCAGTTCTTCCTGATTCTATCCATTAAGCCACCTAGCTGCCCAGGACACGGACTGGTTGTATCTCTCTGTCCCTTAAGGGGAAAGGCTAACGGAAATGCCCCGCCTGAAATGTTGCTCCATGCTCAGCCCACACTATGCGCCCCCATGCTCTCCACTCCACCTTGAAGAACTCAGTCAATTAAGTACCTACTATGTATGCCCCCGGCACTGTGCTAATCCCTTGGGATACAAAAAGATGCAAAAAGAGTCCCTGCCCTCAAGGAACTTGCAATCTAATGAGGGAGATAACATGCAAACAAATATATGCAAAGCAAGCTATGTACAGTATAAATAGGAAATAATTAACGGAGGGTAGGCACTGGAATTAAGCGGGAGTGGGAAAGCCTTCCCTTAGAACCTGCCTGCACAATCTACCACTGCTTTGGCCAACTCAGCCCTCCGGGCTGTGCATTGTGTGAGCCTTCTGTGGAAGGTAAGATTTTAGTTGGGACTTAAAGGAAGCCAGGGAGATAGCCAGAGAAGATGCCCAGAGCTGAGAGACGCCATGTCTTGTTTAAAGGACAGCCAGATAGCCAATGTCACTGGAGTATGTGTTGGGAAGTAATGTGTAAGAAAGCTAGAAAGGTAGGAGAGGGCTAGGTTATAAAGGGCTTTGAATGCCAAACAGGAAATTTTGTATTTCTTCCTGAAGGCCATAGGGAGACACTGTGGCTTTTTTTTTTGGTGGGGGGAGGAAAGGGAATGGGGTGTGTGTGTGTGTGTGTATGTGTGTGTGTGTGTGTGTGTGTGACATGATGGAATCTGCACTTTAGGAAAAGCACGTTTGTGGGGAGAGACTTGAGACAGGCAGACCTACCACCAGATTATTGAAATAATCAAAGTATAAGATGAGAAGCTCCTGGGTCACTGTCAGAGGAGAGAAGGGGGCATATTTGAGAGATGTTGCACAGGTGAAATTGACAGGCCTTGGCAACAGATTGGATGTGGGGGGCGAGAGATAGTGAGGGTTCCAAGATGACTCCTAGTAGGTTAGGAGCCTGGGGAACTGGGAGAATGTATTGCCCTCTACTTTAATAAGGAAATTAAGAGCCAGGAGAGGGTTTAAGGGGAAGATAATGAGTTCTGTTTTGCATATATTGACTTTAAGATGTCTACTAGATATCTAATTGCAGATATCTAATGGGCAATTGGAGATATGAGATTGGAGGTCAGCAGAGAGTCTGGGACAGGATAGGTAGATTTGAGAATCACCAGCATAGAGATGGTCATTAAATCCATGGGAGTTGATGAGACCACCAAGTGAAGCAGCAAAGAGGAAGAAGAGAAAAGGGCCTTGGACAGAACTCTGAGGGTCGCTTACAGTTAGAGGGTGTGATCTGGAGGAGAATTCAGTAAAAGAGACAGAGAAGGAACTCCTTTCTATATCTCCCCTCCAAACCCAGTAGGCACTGATCCTAATGTCACCTGGGTCAGGAGTGGGAAGGCTGGACAGACAAAGTGAAACTCTCAGGAGATGGAATCTGCTGGTCAAACTTTTTCATGAGTTCTGCCAGCCACAGGTTTGTTCCCTTGGACTACAAACAGTTGTCAGTCAGCACCTTTGGGAAGGAAGAGAAAGTGGGGAGAGAGGAGAAGCAAGAGGACACGTGACTAAGAGAATAAAAAAGAACTGTAGCAGCCAGGTGAGACCTGGAACTGAGATTCCCTTGCCAGCCATGATGGGTGGCCTTTGCCAGTGGGTGGGGAGGACATGCCAGTGTCCCCTTCACAGCCTCTCTTCTACTCGGGAATGGGCTTTGTTGGTGATCCAGAAAGTCTCCATAATAGTGTCCCAACCCCACCAAGAATATCTCCCTCCCCCATGGCCAAAAGACCCTTTTCTCATCCATTACCTGATTTCACAAGCAGGTCATCAGGTCCTAGATGTAAAGCAGAAAGGGATCCCAGAGATCAGCCAACCCAGCCTCCTCATTTAACAAGCCCAGAGAAATGAAGGGCCTTGAGCAAGGTCATGCACTTAGGAAGCAGAAAGGACAGGATTTGAACCCCACCCTGACTCAAGAAGAAATGTTCTGCCCATTGTCCAGATGCATTTGTCACATGGCAGGCTTCCTTCTATTTGATCTTCCCAACAGCCCTGTGAGGTAAGTGGGGATCAGCCCCATTTTAGAGATGAGGAAAATTGAGGCCCAATGAGGATGAAATGCTTTACTTATGGCTACACAGTGGAGTCACTGACAAACTGGAGACAAGAACACAGGTCTCTTGACTCCTAGTTTCATGTTCTTGACATGATCTTTCCCAGGGCTGATACTGAATTGGGTCAAACCATATGGCCTGAAAGAACCATAAATAAATTTGTTAATAAACATTTACGCATTATCTACTGTGTGTGAGGCACCACACAGAGTAAACACTGAAACTGACTTCCTAACCAGAGGTCCGAGAGTTTGGGGTTTTGTAAATGTTTTGATAACCTTGCTCTCCTTTGTAATCCTATGTATTTTATTTCATGCATTTAAAAACATGATTCTGAGAAGGCTTCACCAGACTGCCTGCCAGAGGGGTTCAGGACAATAGAAACTTTAAGGACCCCCACACTAAAACAAATCAAAGCATGTTGTCGCCCTGCTGCAGACTTCCCCAGCAACTGTAAGAACAGGCCGCACTAACCTGCCTGGTACATAAATTTTCAAGTTTGCAAAGCACTTAACATCCATCATATCATGTAAACCTCACAACAACACTGACCTAAGCACCATAGGTATTATTTTCCTCCTTTTACAGGCTAAGGAAAGCAGGTTCAGAAAAGTTAAGTGACTTGCTCAGGGTCATATGAATAATAAGTGTCAAGGGTAGAATTCGAACTCAGGTTTTCCTGACTTCGAAATCCAGGACTCTCTCCTCTCTGCCATGCAACTAAAAAAGTTAAATCTGCCCATTCCGACCAAAAAGAATGCATTAAGATATCTGCTATGTGCTGGGCTCTGGGAATACAAAAAGGAAACAATCCCTGTTCTCAAGGGGCTTACATTTTATTGGAACATACAATGTATTTGTATGTGTATACATTGTGTGTGTATGTGTGTATGTGTGTGTGTATATATATATATATATATATATATATATACACACACACATATATATATACATACACACACACATATATACACATACATATAAAGCATATGTACAATATATATTGTTTTTGTACATGTATGCATGCATACATATACACAAATAATCCATATATACACAATGTATATTGTATATTTGTATGTCTGTACATCTATACACATACACAATGTATCTAACACTGTCTAAGCATACGCCAAGGGTAGGTGACCCCAAGGTGAGGATTAGTATATTGTAGACACAAGGAGGGAAGCGTTCTGTGTGTAGAAGGAATGGAAAAGGATGGATGTGTGACCTTAGGCAAGACTCTTAGCCCTTCCCAACAGCTCTGTGTGTGTGTGTGTGTGTGGTGTGTGTGTGTGTGTGTGTGTATGTACCTGCTTTGGCCTCGTGCCTGGGAGCTGCAGAGAGTTCAGAACATCCTCTCAGAAGCAGAGTGGCCCCTCTGATCATCTCCCACCACTTTGCACTCACATCCCACATCAGTGCAGTTGGCACTGATGCTGGAGCCTCCTGGCTGCAGCTCAGCTGTTCTCTAGCCCAATCAGTCAGGAAGCTGGGATTCAAGCAAAGAATCAAAGAGAGAGACAAAGAAGGGATTATTTTTTTTCTCTACTCCTTGGCTAAGTGGGAAACATCATCCTCCTCATCCTCATCTTTTGTGCTTTCATAACATTTCAGGTTTAGAAAGCACTTCCTTCACAAAGGTCTTGTGAGATAGAGAGTGCCCATGTTATTATCTCAATTTACAAATGAGGAAACAAAGGCTGAGAGGTTAAGGGGCTTACCTACACAGTCAAATCCAGGTCTCAAACTCAGATCTCCTCCTGATCTTCCATGGAATGGCACAGCATAAATAACACTCAACTCAAGAGACCAGAGCCTCTTTCCATTACACAGACACTGCCTTGAAGAGCAAGAAATGACAGCGGACACCATCTACTTCTCCCATCACCAAAGCATTCACATCACTCTCTTTGGTTAAAAATGGAATGGAATAGGAAAGAAACCATTTATTAAATGTTTTCTATGTGCCAAGCATGGGAAATACAAATAGGAAGTGGAGACGGCCCTTGTTTTCAAGGTGCTCACGTGCTGACTGGGGAGATGACACATAAAAGGGAGGATGCATGTTTATATTTAGCTCGTGGCCAGGGGAAACTCTAGGTAGAGAAAGTCACAGGTCAGCTGGCAAGGCCCAGAAGATCTTGGGCAAAAATACCAAGAAAGTAGTAGAATGAAGGGTTCTTAGAGTAGAGTGGGCGTCTGAGCTTTTTCCAGCAGAGGGAGGGATCTAGCTGCCAGCATCCGTCTGGCAATCTCTACTTTTTTTTTTCGTTTGTTTGTTTTTGGCTAGGCAATGGGGTTAAGTGACTTGCCCAGGGTCACACAGCTAGTAAGTATTATGTGTCTGAGGCCAGATTTGAATTCAGGTCCTCCTGAATCCAGGGCCAGTGCTCTATCCACTACACCACCTAGATGTCCCACAGCAATCTCAACTCTTGTGAGTCATTTGGATATTTGCCTACTTGGTTAGGGAGTCATCCATGCTTTGGAGGTTCAGGTAGATGGTCATCAGTGACCTAACTTTCTTTCCCTGTCCTTATTCAGTTCAAGGGGTCTTCTGTTAAACCTCATCACCGCCATGATGTTACATCACATGGAGTCATCAGTAATCCCCAGGGATTCAATCAAGGGGCACAGGGCCAAGAACAGTGAGGTAGAACGGAAAGAACATTGGACTGGAAGTCAGGAGACTTCAGTTCTAGCTTAATGGAAGATATTGCTGGCAAGGACTTTTGAGATCCTTGGCAAACTATGGCTCAGGGCCAAATCCAGATGCAGCCTGTTTTTGCTGGCCTGACATTTTTGAATACACTAAAACTTTATTTAAAAGTGCAAAAACCATTCTTAGCCTGTGGGCCATACCAAAACAGGAAATAGGCTGTAAGGCTGCCAACTCCTGGTCTAGTCCAACAGTGAAGGAAACTGAGGCCCATAAAGGGGAAATTGTTTTCCCAAGAATACACAGCTTGTAACCAGAAGAGCTAGGATTACTCTGCCTCCAAATCCAGTAATCTCTCCTTTCTGCCTCACTTGCTCCTTCTAGCAGCTCAATCAACTAATTGGTCAATCAACAAACAGTTTATGAAGCATTTACTATGTGCCAAGGGAAAGGCAACGTGGTGTAGTACAGAGCTGGCCTTAAAGTCAGGAAGCCGGGGCCTCAATCTTGCCTCTGACACATACCGGCTAAGTGACCCTGGGCAAGTCATTCTCAGAGCTCCAGACCACTCTCTAAGACTCTTAAGTTGCAGAGAAGGTACCAATCTACATTAGTGGAGGGAGTTTGCTCACTGGAAATAACCTGTACCAATGGAATCACAGGTCTGGTTCATTATTCTATGTACTAGGCATTGTGCTAGCTAATGAGAATACAGAGATAAAAATTAAATAGTCCCTGCCCTCAAGAAGCTTCCATTCTGTTATACACATATACTGTGTAGTACATATAGCATATAGTTTGAATATCTCGGTATACAGAGAGAGAGAGAGGTATGAGTGTGTATATAGAGAGGCGGTGGAGTATTCAAACAACAAATGATAACTGCTTCGTTTGAATTGAGTTGTTGCATTCCTCTGCTCAGGAATCCTAGATGTGTGATCAGATAGAGTCCTGGGTGCTAAATATATGAGACTGAGATGGTTTAGGACTAAGAAATATCAGGAACTTCTTTCTCTTTGAGCCTATTTCTTCATCTATGTAATATCCCCCTCTCCTGGAGATTCCTCCCTCTATAACTGACTGCATTCATGGTTTAGGTCACCTAAGGGATGCCTACCCCAGCTTCAATGTACTTGGCAAGTACTCACTCTTCAAACTATAGCTCATGAGCCCCTAGTGGTGCATTTACCTTTAAGAGTCAGCCATTTGACATTTTTACCTCCAAGCAAAGGCATTTATTGCAATGAAACAAGATGAATAGCAGTAACAGAAACATTTCTCCAATAAATCTCCCACAAATACAGGGTTAGTGGGAAGAGTGGACACACACATTGCATTCACTAGTAGAGAGGCACACAAACATGTAGGGAATGCTCATGGACAAGCGACTCATTTCTCTTGCACCACAGTTTCTCAGGGTCTTCTCTCTACACGAGGTGTCCTCATGTGGCTTCCCTTAGGCACAGTATCTCTGCTGCCATGCCACCCCCCTGAGATCTTTGGGCCTACTCTTCCCTGCTGCTTAACTCCACTCCACAGCTCTACTCTCTGGGTTTATTCTCTGCTGATCGTGGCATTTTCTGCTGGACAAGTTGTTCAAGAAAAATCCCCTCCTCTACCTGATTGCACTCTGGAAGAAGCCCAAAGTAAGAGGCAAAGAATGAGTCCCTCTGAAAAGTCGGATTACATCTCTCTAACTGACTTTCTCCTTGACTGTCAAGGATGACTGTCTTCTACAAGCTTTTTCAAGTCACAAGGCCCATGGCTGAGCCTTCAGCCAGTCACTGGCTAGCTTCCCTATAACCTCATCGGACCAACTGACAAATCTCTCTAAAGGAGTAAAGAACCCCAAATGCTTCTTCACACTTCCTTTACATTGCCCCTTCAAAATCCGAAAGAAGCAAAGCCTTCACACCTCGTTTTCTCTCACCCCAACATAGTTGGGGGACTCACTTGATCAGTCTCTACTACATCTATGAGACAGAGAGGATGGATTAGATGACTTCCCCCTCATTCCTGCTTTCCCTAAATCTGTGATTCTATGATTCCACGGCTGAGTAGCTAACCCCTGGCTGCGTGCATTTCCTTCTTGAAATAGCACCCCCTGGTGTTAAAAGATTGAGTACGAAATTAGTTCAGTGGATATCCACCAAGTGCTTTTCAGCTTTTATCATATAAAAAAAAAAATCATGGGATTCACAGATGCAAGGGACCTCAGAGATCATTTTATAGATGAGGAGAATGAAACCAAAAGATGGGAAACCATTTGCCCAAGACTACACAAGTATTAAGTAAGTAGAGGTAGATTTTAATCTGGGTTCTCTGACTCCAAATGCCCTACACTGGAAATTTTACAGTGCCATCGATGTCCTCTTCCCTTTGAAAGCAGTCTCCTACCCAATTTTTATTGCTCAAATGAAAGGCTTTATGTCAAGGAGCCATGCAAATGGCAAAGGATATTTGGAAGCTTTTTCTCTCTTCCTTGTCTTTAGCTTTTAAGATAGTGTCCAGCAGCCAACGCTAGGAAGCAGATAGTGAGACATCTGTCCACCAAGGACCAGAGCAAGAGATCAAAGCTGAGCTCCACTAAGACTGCTGCTTCCTGACCCCCAAGTCATCCCTCCATCCACCTGGACTTATTCTAGTCCCTCATGGCTTAGGTTGGAGTCAGGGGTGAACAGTGACTCAACCATTACCATCAAATCTTGAGATAACAGACTAGGAACTGGGTAAAAGATTTTAAGCCTCTTAATCAGAATGTATTTTCACCAAAGCCTTAAAGAACCAAACTCTCTGTTGGCTAAACATTGTCCCTCAAGCCAAAAGTCAGGAAGGAATCTGTGGTGTGAGTCATAGCAGTAAAAGGAAGAAAGAAGAGCTTCACTTTTTTATTCTTTACTGAAGCTAAACTAGAGATGGTGGCCTCTGTTTGGGGAGGGCCAGAATAAATTAATTTGGGGGAAGAAATCATCTCAAGGAATCTTGTCATTTTTATAAGTGAATGTGTGAAGGTTTTGCTAACCAGGTACGGAAAGCAAATCTGTACACTGAAGTCATTCATTGCAAAACTGGGGGGCAGTGCAGGGGGTGGGGCGGGGAAGGACTGAAAAGTTTATACATGCACAGATGGTGGAGAAAAGGATAACTCTTGTTCACATTGTAGATCAGGGGAAAATGAGCCTGCGGTTTTGCATCTCCCCTCAAGAATATAAGTACATAAGAACACGTATCCATACTTGCATTTATGATTAGGAATTTTCCTCCTAATGGTCCCTGAACAGACCACTCACTGACTTGGCAAAATGTGAATTTGTAGTTATCTTTCAGAGACATGATTACAGGGGGGAAAAAACAGAATATAAATTACCCCATATAAATTGGGGCAGTGGGATTCTGTTGGGAATTTTTTAACAGCTCTGTGTGTGTGTGTGTGTGTGTGTGTGTGTGTGTGTGTGTGTGTGTGTGTTAGCTGAAGCGTTCACTTCAGGCTTGGATATGCTGTCTGCCTCACCACCATTCCTGCGGTGGGGGGGGGGGGGCGGGGAGGATGGTAGGGAGAAGAGAAGAGAGCAGGGGATGGAAGGGTAGTGATAGCTGAACCTCTGAAGCAGAGGAAAGCTGTGCCTCTCCAGCTCTGCTAATGTATTCCGATGGATGTTTTGGTGCACGGAGCCCTTGAATTCCTCAGCCCTGTGTACCACTGCATTTGGCTGGACCACAATGAAAGGTTTCATTCATGTCTCCAGCCTGGCCTTCTTGGATTACCACACCCTGGGCCTCTGCCTTTCAGCCTCTCTCTGTTTTCTTTTCATTAGTAAGATTCCCATATTGAATGTCTACAAGAGGTTGGGTAAGGGATGCCATGGCTGATAGTGTCCAGAGAAGGGAGCCAATAAACAACCAGCACCCTTGGTATCCTGGTAACTATGGGTCTCTTCCCAAGAAAAGCCAAAGCTTTCACTCTTAGATCTGGTTCTTAAAGAGGCCCCCTATCTTCATGGCCATCAAGCCAACCAGGGCATGGGCCTCACCTCAACGATGACTGGGAGCAGCCATGGAAGCAGGTGTATGACCTAGAACTGGCTTCCCACTCCATACAGTCACACCTTCCTTTTCATTGTGGGGGTTACCAAAGAAAAGGAGGAAGGAGACAAGCACTTATTAAGATGCTTACTATATGCTAGACACTATACAAGGATTATCTCAAACCCTGGCAGGTAGGTGCTATTAATTTATCCTCATTTTATAATGGGGGAAACTGAGGCAGACAGAGATTAAGTGATTTTCCCAGGGGTCACACGTAGATAATAAGTGTCTTAGACTGTATTTGAACTCAGGTCTACCTGACGCCAAGTCAAAATTCTATCCATTGAGCCACCTAGCTGGCACCAACATCCTTTAGGTTCTGTCTAGTTCGGCTCTTCGCCTTAGCATCACTTAATGTAAGAATTCCCCTAGCACATTAAGGTTCTCATATTACCTTCCTTACAATGATCATGGAACATCAAGCATTTTTACACACCATTCTACAGATTAGGAAACTGAGGCAGCATGACGAAATGGAAGGGATACTGCCCTCTGAGTCAGAAAACCTGGCTGCAAGTCCCTTACCTTGGATAAGATTTTTGAACATTTTGAGCCTCAGTTTCCTCACCTGTAAAATGGGTATAATAATATAACCAACAAGGTAGCTATGAGAATCCACTGAGGTGTGGATGCGAATGTGCTTTATAAACTATAAAGGACTATCCAACTATGTAGTTATTCTTAGGAGCTTTCCATGTTAGCCTAAAAGAGGCGGGTCCTCTATACATCTACATTCTTGCTGTAGAGAGACATTTTTGACCTCTTTTGCGCTATTTGTGAAAACACTAACTCACCCCTGAAATAATGCAAACAAATACTTTCTCAGAAGCCACGTAGAGAGCCGGGAAAAATCGAGAGCCAGCCTGGAGAGGTCAGTGGTGTGGATGTGGATGTCAGTGAGTCTCAAGGCCTCTGCCTGGCTGTGGGTCTGTGTCTCTTTGGATATGTGCCCAGTCTGTCTCTGGTCTTACCTTCCAGGCCAGGGCTGCAAGCATGGTAGGGTAGAGAGGGAGAGGAAAGTGAGGAAGAAGCCTGGGGAGATGAAGGAGCACCTGGGGGAGGGGGGCGGTGTGAGGGGATGGAAAAGGGACACCAATTATGATCCCACTCCCCAGATGTTCTTCCCTCCCCTCTCTTTAGCACACAAACCGTGTCATTTGGGATAGGAAGGACAGAAGCAAATATGCTTTAGATTTCTGACTCACGCACCACTGTTTGTCTGGCATGTCTCTATGGAAAGCCTCTTACACTAACATTGGCCGCTCCTGGGTTGAAAGCAGAGCATCCTTGAAGGCCCGGTTCCGCCCTACTCCCCCCCCTGCCCTCCCCCCCCCCAATTCTAGAGCCCTCGCAGGTGACATCCATAATGCTGGCTCCTCCAGGCTGTGACTGGTCCAAGTCCTGGTGGGGAGGGGAGGAAGGAGGAAGAGGGTCTTGGGAAAAGAGATCTCATTCACTTGAGAAAAATCTACCAAGAGCCAACTGCAATTTGGGTCGACTAATTTTGATTCTCTCCAGATGACAAACCTCTCAGCAGCAGCAAGGGCACCACTGATGCCGAGGCATGGCTGCTCCCCTCTGATCAGCAGCACTGCAAATTGATTTCCAGCTAGTGGTTTGAAAACTGAAATGCCTGGCAGCAAATACTTTTGTTTCATTCCTTCTCTGGGTCATTTTATCCCTTGAAAAGCTTTTTAGTTGCCAGAAAGGACTGAGCAGAAAAGCAGGGTGATAGCATGAAGACCACTGGACCAAAAGGTTCTGGTCCCTGCTCTGAGACTGACCAGCAATGGGGCTTTAGATAAATCAGCCTCTCTGACCTCAGTTTACTCTCTTTGTAAAACACTGGGATTGGGCAAGCGCAGGCCTCCCATGGACACATTTTGGGGAGTGGGAAGGAGTGTCCATGAACTGGGATGGAAAGGTTGCATTCTTATTTCAATATAATTGGTTTCCTTTAAAATCCTATGGGTGTTATTTTATGCATTTAATAACATTCTTCTGAGAAGGAGTCCATAGGTTTCCCCGGCCTGCCTAAGAGCCCCTAGATGCACAAAAATTTTTTAAGGACCCCTGGTCTAGCAGCTTTCTCCAAATTTCCTTCCAGCTCTGATCTTCGATGATCTTAGGATAATTTTACTGGGCCAATTCAGTGGTCTGTGTTCAAGCTCATGCTGCCTAGTATGGGTCCTTTCTGCTGGTGAAGTCACAAAAAACACTAGAGGAGTGGCTTTGCTACTCCCTACAGTACCTTAGGCAAGCCATTGAACTTTGTTGGGCCTCAGTTTCCTCATCTATAAAATGAGGGACTTAGACTGGCTCAAAGGTTCTTAACCTGAGGTCAGTGAACTCTTCTTAAAAACTGCTGCTACCAGGGGCAGCTAGGTAGAGCAGTAGATAGAGCTCTGGCCTTGGAGTCAGGAGGACTGAGTTCAAATCTAGCCTCAGACATATGACACTTATTTAGCTGTGTGACCCTGGGCGAGTCACTTAACCCCAGCTGCTTCACACACAAGAACAACAACAAACAAAAACTGCTCTTACTGCTGTCCCGACTCTTTGTGACCCCATTTGGGTTTTTTTTAGCAAAGATCCTGGAGCGGTTTGCCATTTCCCCCTCCAGCTCATTTTACACATGAGGAAACTGAGGCAAACAAGGTTCAGTGACCTGCCCTAGGTCACACAGGTAGTAAGTGTCTGAGGCCAGATTTGAACTCAGGTCTTCCTGACTCTAGGCCTGGTGCTCTATCTACTGCACTACATTAGCTGCCTCCCTTTTTAAAATATATGCTTTGATGACGAATGCATTTCAACATTAGTTTGCTTTGGAATTCTATGTATTTCCATTTATGCATTTAAAAACATGCTTCTGAGAAGGGGTCCATAGGTTTCACCAAACTGTCCCCAAAGGGGTCCATCACACCAAAAAGTTTAAGAACCCCGGAACTAGATGGGTTTTAGCTTTAAATTTATGAAAATCCGAACCAGCAGGGGGCAGCTGCCACAGCCCATCAGAGATTCCCAAATTTATTTGGCCTATTGCCCCCTTTTCCAAAAAAAAGAAAATTACTCAAGCCCCACCTAGACATCTACTTTCTTTAACCCTTTAATTTTTTTTTTAAATTTGCATCTTTTCAAACTACTGCTGCTCCTCCCTGCCCCCAATCATTCCAGCACCCCCCAGAGGGGCAGTAGGCCCTAGATTTTATTAGAAATCCTTGTCCAAGTCAATACATTCATTTTTTAGGTGCCTCCTGGACACTGAAAGGCTCTGGGGGAAATACAGAGATGGATAAATCACGGTTCCTGCTCACTCAAGGACTTTCCAGGGATGATAAGTAAAACAGGGGTTGCTGGGTAAGGAGGGGAGGAACAGGGGCAAAGACTGTCCTCAGACTGGCACAGACTTGAAGAAGTTGAAGGTATCGGATAAGCCACTACAGTGCCATCTACTGTCCTCCAGGGGGTACAAGCAGAAGTAAGAATTGAGGTAGGGGATGATATTATCAGACATTTATCTAGAACTCTTGCTAGCACCTGGTGCTGTGCTAAGTGCTTTACAATTATTACCTCATTGGATCTTCACAGTAACCCTGCAAGGTAGGTACTGTTATTATTCCCATTTTAGAGTTCAGGAAACTGAGGTTAAGACGTGATTTGCTCCGGATCACACAACTGAATCAGAATTTGAATTCAGGTCTTGAAGCACAGTGCTCTGTGCATTGTGGCGCCACCTAGCTGCCTCAGAAAGCACCTCAAGGGGAGAGACTGATGTTTTCATCTTTTTATCTCTAGTACCTAGCTCCCTGTCTTGTTGATACATTTTAATCATCCACTGCATACAGAGCCCTTGAGTTCCAGACAAATAGTTAGCATCAGAGATCTCTAGAATTCAGAATGTTGCATAATAAGTGCACTAGACAGGGGCCCAAGTGTTATGTGAGGTCTGAGCAGGAACGTTATCTCTAACTAGGAAAACTGCTGCCGAAGTTGTTTCTCCAAATAAATGTTCGTCTTGTTGAGGGCAGGGACTTTCTGTTCTTACTTCCCCTATCCTATAGTATCCAGCTCAGGGCTGGGCATGCAGCGAATGCTCAGAAAATAAGAACTGAATGGATGTGTGAATGAAGCAATGTTTATTCATTGGAAATGCTTGTCAAGGTCTGTTGGACCAAATGGGTGACAGTATCCTCCGGGAATTTCCAAGTATTTTTTTCATTCTTTCCTATCCACCTCTGGCTTTTTTATATCATGCAAAGGTCAGGAAAAAAAAGTCTTAGGAAAGCTGATGGGAGTTCACCTTCCCTTGATAGCTTAGGAAGTACAGCTGTAGGAACGAGCTTAGCTTCCTCCTGCTGGTCCCTTAAGTGTCCAATCAAATCCATCCATTGGGCTATGAGGGATTAGGATTGGCTCAGGTCCCAGCCTCATGCCACAGAAAGAGCCCTAAACTGAGAATCAGAAGGGGGTTGGGTCTCATCTCTGCCACTAATTCACTGTGTGAGGTTGGGTAAGTCCCTCTGCCCCTTCTCTGAGCTCCTCTTTCCTCACCAGCAAAATGAAGAAGCTAGACTCCATCCTCCCTAAGCTTCCTCCCAACTCTAGAATTCCTCCCAGAGCAAATGTCAGAAACTAGAACTCAAAGGGAACCAGTTAAATACAGACAAGGCCCTCTGCCAATAACCTGGCATAGTCACAGCCTTCCCTGGAACAGGGTCTAACCCAGACATACCTTTCACATTTTCCCTTCCGCATCTGGTGTACTGGCAGATTCAGGACCAGAAAGGTGAGCGTGTTATTACCTGACTGGTATGTGTGATTCCTACCCTTCCCCCTCTGTGGCTGCCCAGTTCTCCAAACATTTACAGCTCCTCTGGGATTAGAGAATCACCTTCAGGGCTCCCAAAGCTTCAGGGAGCTGGGGAGCAAGGCAGGTCAGAGTGTCAGAGATTCAGATGTAGACGGGACCTTTGAGTACCAAGTTATTTGCCTGTATCCTACACACACACACACACACACAGACACACACACACACACACACACACACACACACACCCCATGAGAATGTCACTTCCTTGAGGGAAGAGATCTTATTTTTGTCTTTCTTTGTATCCGCAGTCATGGAATCTATCCAGCACCTTTATTTTATTCATGGAGAAAGCTGAAGTTTTGAGATGTTATGACTTGCCCAGGGTCACAGAGCTAGTAATTGTTCGAGACAAGACTTAAACCCAAGTCTACTGCCAAACTCAAGAACAATGCTTTAGCCATTATGCCACACTGTCTCTCCAGATATTTGGTTGGAATCCCAAAAGATAGGTTATGAAGATACCGGAAGAGCCTGTTTAAGGGCTGACGAGCTGAGCCAAAGAAACTGACAGGGATCAGAGGGTGAGAGCTGGCAACTGGGCCAGAGGCTCAAGCTCTAAGACTCATGTTCTCAGTTGGTGGTTATGGGCACCTGGCATAGGCATCCAGCTACCAGATGGACAGGTGAATGCTGACTAGGTGCTCCATATACTTGTGAAACATCCCTATGAGTCTCTGCGGGGTTAGAACAATAATGATAAAGTAGTTAACATTGATATAGTACCTACTATGTGCTGGTCACTGTGCTAAGCATAGTGGGAAGGGGACTAATGTTTAATGAAGCTGAAAAAAACAGGATGAGACCAGATTGGGGAGTGACAAGGTCAGAGCTGTGATTTAGGGAAATCACTTTGGCAGGTATAGAGGATAGAATGGAGTCAGGAGAGACTTCAGATGGAAAGGCCAGTCAGGAAGCTGTTGTAATAGTCCAGGCAAAAAGTTATGAAGATCTGAATTAATGTAGTGGTCATGTGAGCAGAGAGATGGAACTGAATGAGAGCTATTGTGAAGGAGAAAAAAAATTGGCAACTTCTTAGGTTTATGAAGAGGAGGAAAATGGGGAGTTGAGAATAATGTTGAGCTTATAAACCTGGGAGATTGCCAGAATGGTGTGGGCCCCTTGACAGAAATAGGCAAGTTTGGGAAAATAGAAGGGAAAGAAAGGGAAGCTAATGAGTTCTGTTTGGGTAATGAACCTGAGATTTATCTCCAGGACCTCCACTTTGAAATGTCCAGTAGGCAGTTGGTGATCCTGGACTGGAGATCAAGACAGAGATTAGGGTCAGATATATTGATCTATGAGTCAGTTGCAAAGAAATAATAATTCAATCCACAGGAACTCAGGTGGTTACTGAGAGTATTGAGAGAGAAGAGAGCCCAGAATAATCTTGGTGTGCACCAATGGGTAGGGGAAATGATGGGGATGAGCAGGCAAAGGAGTCTGAGAAGAAAGCAGTCAGAGAAATAGGAAGAGAAGTGGGAGAGCTAATCAGCTCACAAAACTCCAGAGAGGTCAGAGAAGGGGTAGAGAAAATACATGTAGCCCTCTAGGTCCTCAAGTGTGGCTCTTTGACTGAATTAGTTACAGGATCCAAGAGCTTCAGAAGGTGGGCTATAGTGTCAAAAGCAGCAGATCAGGCAAGAAGGATAAAAGACCGTGAAAAGACCATCAGGTTTGGAGATCAAGAGATCGTTATTAACTGTTGAGTCAACTTTTCATTGAGTGACAAGGTCAAAAACCAAAATACAAAGAGTTGAATGAGGAAGAAGAGAATAAGCAAAGACAGTGATTTTAGACCAGTTTTTGGTTCGGTTTGGTGTTTTAGAAGTTTGGTTGACAAAGGGAGGAGAGATAAAGGATGCTAGCTTGAAGAGATGGAAAGGGGTAGGTTTGGTAAAAGGCACTATGTGACCCTTAGCTGGTCATTTCCCTTCTCTGGGATTCAGTTTCCTCCTTTATAAAATGAGAGGATTGAACAAGTTCTCACATGGAGTTAGAACTAAAAGGGCCCTGTCACCCATTCTGCAGAAAAGGAAACTGTGGCCCAGACAGGGCAAGCACTTTGACTCAAAGAGTTGTTGTGAAGAAAAGGTTTTGTGGTTCTTAAACTGCTTTAGAAATGTGAATTACAGGAAGAAAAGGAAAACAGAATTCTAGGAGCTTTGACTATGGGCCTTACTCATGCATGGGAAAATCAGGCAATAACAGGACACAAAAGTCTCACTTTACCAGAACTTCCTGCAGTTATTAACACTTCAATGCATCCAGGAACTCTTCAAAGTGGATAGGCCCTCCGTCTGTGCAGATTGCTCCCCCTTTCTTGGAGATTTTTCCCCATGTCTTTCAGTAAATCCTTCACTGAGGTAAATCGAGGCAATACGCTGATTTCACTTTAATTCAATAAGGGTTTATTGCCTGCTATGTACCAGGCACTGTACTACAAGCAGGGAACACTGAGTCTAAAATGAAAACTTCCCCTGCCCTCACTGAGCTTACATCTGCTGGGGGAAGACAGCATATGCAGATACATAAATAGATACAAACTAAGTGCAAAATAACTTCAGGGAGAGAGTCGGAGGAGTAGGAACAACTGGGAGGATCAGGAAAGGCTTACTCTAGCAAGTGGTGTGGGCTGAGCTTCGACTTTGGCACCGACGGGTGTCAAAAGGCAAAGCTGGGGAGCAAGAGAATTCTAGGCATAAGGAAGAAGCCTGTGCACAGGCCCAAAGGGAGGAGGCAGAATACAGGCCGGCTTGGCTGGAAGGTATAATCCTTGAGGAGGAGTGATGAGAAATCAGTCTGAAGACCTTTCTGGTTCTTTAACTATTTTGTGGCTACAATCACACAGCCAACAGCCCATGCATCCTCAAGGTGCTCTCATTCTCCTAGAGCAAGGGTTTGGACTCGTTTCTGTGTGCCAGACCCCTTTGGCAGTCTGAAGAGGGCCCCCTCTCAGAAGAATATTGTAAATGCATCAAATAAAATCCATAGAAAGCCAGTTATGATGAACATAAAGATGTCATTTTTTCTCATCTAAGTTTATAGCCCTTCTGAAATCTATTCTTGTTAAGAACTCCTGTTCTAGGGTGTTAGAACATGTATACAAGGCAGAGTGTGAAATGATTTGAGGGTTGAGAAAGTCCTTGATGTCAAGAAAGTGGTAACTGAACTCACCCTCGAAGATAAGAAACAAGCAAAAAATGTGAGGTGCGACCATTATGTGAAACTTTTAACCCATTGTGCCAGTATTACTTAAAAAATCATTTGTTACTAAACTGTCTTTGGTGCAAGATTAGGATGCATGGAATACTCATGAATATAAGTTAAAACTGAATATTGACAATGGGCATGTGCTAAGAATTCTAGGCTCGAAGCTCATAATACTCAAGAGATAAACGTGTATCCATATACCACTGGTGAATACATTGCTGCTGTGTTTACCTTTTAAGTGGTGTGACAAACAGAATTATGACATGTGATGATTATACAATGAAAAACCAATATTTTTTGGACAAAAAAAATAGGGCATGATGATTATGCAGTGAAATTCGGTAGTTATCAGATCACAGATTTGGAAGTAGAACTTAGAGCTGGCCCCACCCCCACCCTATGTTTTACAGACAAGGAAAATATGCCTAAAGAATTTAAATGATTTGTCTGAGCTCATTCACAGAGTAAGTGGTGGAGCTCATGTTTGAACCCAGGCCCTCTGCCTCTAAACCCAAGGCTGACTTCACTAGGCACCAGGCTGCCTAACTCGGCTCAATTACAACTTGTAGCAAGGCTCCTTCAATCAGCCTGACACTGGTTTTTATTCTGATCCTCACACACAACCTCTGGCTTTCAAGACAGCCGATGGAGAGCCCAGAAGAGGGAAAGCTTCACACAGAAATCAGCTCTGCTGTGGACAGATGTGGCTTTTGTCTTTCTTCATATCCCCAGTACTTGGCACAGTTCCTGGCACATGATAGACACTTGAGAAATGCTTGTTTGGGTATATGATAGAATGCTGTTGTGCTATAAGAAATGATGAAGAGAATGGTTTCCAAAAAACCTCAGAAGACTTGTATGAATGGATGCAAAGTGAAATGAACAGAACCAGGGGGACAATGTATGTAGCAGTACTGTAAAAACTTCGTAACTCTAATCCATAAAATAACCCACCACAATTCCAAAGGACTCATGATGAAGCATGCTGTCCACCTCCAAATGGAGCTCTGCTGGACTCAGAAAATGGATTGAAATATATCTTTTCCTTTCTTTCTTTTTCTTTTCTTTTGTGGCTAGGGGTGAAGAGCGAACATGGCTAACACAGAAATTTGTTTTACATGACTATACACACTTGTAATAGGTTTTGTTTTTCTTAATTATCTTTGGATGGGTAGGGAGGGAGGGAATTTAGAACTTAAAAAAAAATCTCCATGCTTTAAAAAATTTAGTTAAAAAAAAAAAGAAATGCTTGTCTCTTCCCCATCCACCCCAGATACACGTATTGATGGACAAACTCTATAGGATATCCATCCATGTGCCTGCCAAAATCTGGGAAACAGTCTTCATAATGTTAGATGATAATATCTTAAAAGTAATTATCTATATTTATGTAACACTTTTTTTCATATACATCATCTTCTTCGAAATTCCATGAGGTTTTATGTAGAAGTTGCAGCCTAATGGGTGGGTTCTTGGAAAAAATGTGTCTACATTAAATCTCTGTAAGTTGAAGTAGACTTTTATCTACCAGGTGTCTAACATTGGTGATGTCGCCTTGACAAGGTGGGGACTTGCTTTGCCAGGGGTAATTGGTAGCCTTCTGATTATACATCGCTGATGGCTGATTGATTGGTGCTTCATTATTAGTTTAAACTTGTGAGTTATAGACCCTTGGGCTCCTTACAGAGAGGTTAGAGAGCTGGGAACAGAGAAACAGAGAGAAGACAGATTGCACACAGAGACAGATTGGGTTCCTTGGAGGGAGGCCTACATATCCACACAGTCCCTCCAGGGAACCATGTGCATCAAGAAACTGGCACCAGATTAAAAGCACCAAGTGGAGAAGTTCCTGGACTATGCAGAGCAGAGGAAGTCCTGGCCTGCTCGGCTGCTATAGCCATGGAGCAGCAAGGAACAATGACATGTTCTGGGGGAGCAAGGCCCAGGCCTTGCCCTCCATCAGTACTGTGAGGGATATGGGTTGTGAAAGCTTTGGAGAGGAATGTTGACTCTCTGTTTACCCCAAGCTGGGACAAAAAATCAAGGTTTCCTTAATCCAAGGCCAGGGTTTTTCTTACTACCCCACATTTATTGGGCAGCAGAGTAGATGGAGTACTCTGGGCCTGGGTTCAAATATAGCCTCAGACACTGAGAAACTGTGTGACCCTGGCCAAGTCACTGAACCTTGTTTGCCTCATTTTCTTCATATGTAAAATGAGCTGGAGAAGAAAATGGAAAACCACTCCAGTATCTGCCAAAAAAAAAATGAAGTCACAAAGAGTCGGACACAACTGAAATGACTGAAAAACAACACATTTATTGCAGTCATCTGTAAAGTTCACTCAGGATGCTGTTCCTTTTGCCAGGAGTCCCCAAGCAGGGTAGTACTATAAGTCTAGAGAACTACAGAGATCTCTAGAAAAGTAGGTCTTGCCACAAGGGAGGGTTGCTTGACTCAGGAAACCCAAGTTCATAGTATTACAGCATGACAGCTATAGAGTTAGAAAGATCCTCCAATGCCTCCTAGTCCCTTTTTACAGACAGGGAAACTGAGGCCCAGAGGTTTTTTAAGTGACTTGCCCAAAGTCACACAGCTAGGCAAGATGTGAACCTAGGTCTTCTGGGCTCCAATTACAGAATTCTATCCACCTAGGTAGAGCTATAAATATGTAGGACTGTATTGTTTAGGTCTCTGGAGCATTCTACCAGAGAGGGAAGGAGAGGTATCTTAACTACTTGGGAGCTTAGGTGTGGGTCCTTTCCATTTTTGTCTTGGGATATTTGCTCAGAGGCAGCTGGGTAGTGTACAGGATAGAGTATTGGACCTCAGGAAGACCTAAGTTCACATCCAGCCTCAGATACTTACTACTGTGTGACCCTGAGCATGTTACTTAATCGCTGTCTTCCA
The DNA here is from genome assembly GCF_003287225.1 of Phascolarctos cinereus. NCBI lineage: Eukaryota > Metazoa > Chordata > Mammalia > Diprotodontia > Phascolarctidae > Phascolarctos > Phascolarctos cinereus. Next base: position 52,777,738 of record NW_027555625.1, on the reverse strand, counting down.
TGGTTTTCTCATCTGCAAAATGGGGGTGATAATAATAGCAGGGTTGTTGTGAGAATAAAATGAGTTAATATGTTAAGTGCTTTGCAAACCTAAAAGCATTATAGAAATATTAGTTGTTGGTGTTATTATTATTATTTGATGTTTTTAGTCTGAGTATATACATATATGCGTGTGTGTGTGTGTGTGTGTGTGTGTGTGTGTGTGTGTGTGTGTGTATCAACCGAGATCTTTTTTCTTTCCTGTGGAAATATGGTTTTCAAGGGAAAATCATGGGGAAGAGGGGGCAAAGCCAACAAAATTCTGATATTCTCAGGGGGAAACTTGGGAGGAGGGGAGCAACATGAGCCAGAGAGTATTTATTACTGAGCTGCTCCCAAGATTAAATCTAGTCTGTATAAACTCAGAATTTTGATTCTGAGCCATAGGTTACTTTTAAACGCACTGGGGCTGGGGGGGGAGGGGAAGGAGGGGCTTAAGGGAGTTCCTCTGCTCAGACAACTTGGAGTTGAAGGAGGCCCAAGAGATCATCTAGCCAAAGTCTCTAATTTTATGCCCATCGAGTCAGAGTGCCTCATTCTAGATCACACAGGGTATAAGGAGTAGAGCTAAGGATGGAGTTATCTACCTAATCAATACTATTTCCACTATGCTGTATTCCTTCCTTAGAGTCTCTAAAGAATCTTCTTCCCTACCGATTCCTGACTTCAGAACCAAAGAATGTTATAGCTAGAAGGGACCCTTGAGACCTAATCCAGCCCCTTTATTTATGGATAATAATAATTGTTCATGTAACATGTAATAAGGTTAAGTCAACAAGCATTTATTAAGCACCTACAGTGTGCCAGGCACTGTATGTTGAAGAAAGGAAGAAAGGCAAAAAACAGACCCTACCCTCAAAGAGCTCAGAGTCTAATGGGGAAGACAACATGCAAACAACTATGCAAACAAAACCCCTAGGAGGTAATTAGTGCAAATGTACTCTGCCTCTAGACATTACAACAGCAATAACTGTCTTGTCTAAACTTTGTATTTTCCCCAATGTCTAGGATCAAACCCTGTACTCAGTAGTACTTAATAAAGGCTACCTGCCTAATTTCCTTGACAATCCTCTATGGCTTCTATCTCATGGTGGGGTCAATCATGGGTGGCCATTTTAAGCCTCTTTGATTAACCTTCCTCTCTTCCCCTCACCCCACACAGATCTTTCTTTCATCCTTCTGTCCCCTTAGCCTGTCGGGATTTCATTCAAACTCCATTGCTTGGCCCATCTGGATATGCCACTGCATCCTGCTTCCTGTCGGAGTGTCCTAGAGAGACAATAAATTCCTGGAGGGCTAAGATGCAGAGCTGGTTGTAGAAATGTTATACTCTTAGGGCCTCAAATAGTTTGGGCTACCACCTTCTTTCCAGCAATGACATTGGCTGGCTGAGTTATCCATCAGCATCAGACTAGTCAGTGATGGCTTAAATTGCTTATGTTACTGTTTGTGGCTTAGCTGACATCCCAAACAGTTAATGAGAGGAGATTTAGGCACACTAGAAGATGCTAAATGGGAATTCTTCCCCTCCCCCTTGTAGATTCAAAACAATACTGGTTCTGATCATCAGTCTGAGGATGCCAAGTTCATCGGCTCATGTGATTTAGGGTTGGAAAGAACCTTGGAAATCATCTTGTCCAATCCCCTCATCTTTCAGATGAGGAAATGAAGGTCCAGAGAGTCTGTGGGCAATGACGTGCCCAGAGTTGCATAAGTAGTAAGTATCAGAGTCCACGTCTGTTTTGGCATCACCAGACAACTTCCAGAGCATTCCACAAATAGGAGAATGTCCCAGAATGATAAGGCCATGGCCTTATAAGAACCTTCATCAATCAATTACATGTAAGAAAAGGCACTGGATTTGGAGTTAGAGGAGCTGGAGAGATCCCAGCCCTGCTCCTTACTTGCTGTGTGACCTTAGGCACACCACTTCCTTCCTTTTTCTGGGAGTCACTTTGCCCAGTCTCTGAAATGAGGGGGGCTGTGCTAGATAACCTGAAATCCCTATGGGAGAGGGTGGACTCGGTGGCTTCTGAGGTCTGTTTCAGCCTTAAATCTATGTTCTGTTCTGTCCAGCTCTAAATCCGTCGTCCAGCCAAGCACTAAATGTTATGTATGATTTTCTTTTCTCAGGGCCTAGCATGTGCAAGAGAGGCTGACCCCCACCCTCAAGGAGCTTCTATTCCAACCTCTTCCTCTGAGGTCACCCCCATAGTAGGCTTCCAGGCAGGAGGAGCCTAACTTCCTCAGTCTCATTATATCCATCTGTAAAGCAGGTGTGTCATTGCTCCTTTCCCTCCCAGGGGTGCTCTGCATTTTCATTATTCCACCTCTCTCCTAGCCTTTGAGAGGCTCAAAGAAAAGCTTGTCTAAGTGCCAAATGGGCATCTTTTTGGCCCCTGGGTCTTTTTCCCCTGCGTCACAGTCACCAGTGGAAGGCACTTGGTACCTGAGAGACTCATAGGAAGAGAGACAAAGCAAACAGATAAACAATGAATTGAAAACCACAGAGATGGGATGAAACAGCTACCTTTAGAGTTGTGCTAAATCCAGCGTTTCCATATGCAAAACTGGGGCCCTCTGCCGGAAGTTAATATTTTTGTGGGGGCTAGGGGGGAGGACAGGGAGAGGAGAGAGGTGGCCCTGGGGAAGAGATGGGGTATATACCACTAATGGCATCTGAGGTCAGTAGAATTCCTGCTCTCTGTGGCTTAGGGGGAAGGGGAACCTTTCCAGCAGGAAGACTCTTCCCCACCCCCCCATCTCCACAAATGACTGGGTTGGAGGGATAGGAGAGGAGGGAATCACTTGAAAGAGACACGTTTTTTTTTCATCTATGCAAAAACTAGTTTTGAGGAGAATGGAGGGAGAGGAAATGTCTCATTTTGTAACTTAACCCGGGCAGTGCCCCGTTTTGCTAGAAGGCGTTTGGAAACCCTGGACATCTGATATTTGCCTCCCCAAGGGCAATCAAAGGCTCCCAAAAGCGCTCACTCCATTAGAGGCGATAGTTTGTCGCAGCTTTTCCAATTAGTGCCCTGCCCAAGGTTTCATTAAAGGGGCTGTTTTAGGGAACTTGGCAGAGTCTTCGGTTCACCCGACTCCATCCAGGCCCGGATCCTTTACCACCAGCAACAGCAACCCCCCACTCCCTGGTCCAATCCTAGGCAAGCAGCTCCCCACCCCCACCTCCGCCGCCTGCTCTCCACAGCTCTCCCCCCCCCCGGCCGCCTCCAACTTTCCACCCCCTGTCCCCTTTCTTTCTCCCCCTTGCTCTGAGGGGCAGATAAATCACTATGGGTTCAGCTCGTCTCGTCTCCTTTCCTCCTAACCTCAGTCCTGTGCGCTCTACTGGCTGCTGGGGCGAGGAGGGGGCGTGAGCTCCAGGCTCCGTGACTGTGGTCAGTAATGAAGCCTTCTCTTTTTATCCGCAGATTACTGAGGAGCTGCACGGGGCCCGGCGGCGGCGGCGGCGGCAGCGGCGGCCGCGGCCGCTCCAATTCCGGACTTGTATTTTTAAACGCCTCCGAGGAGACCGAAAGCGCAGCCCTGACCCTCTGCAGCCTTAGAATGAGGTGAGTAAGCGCCGATCCACCTCGTCTGCCCCCCCCACCCACCTCCCCCTGGTTTCTTTATCCGACGTGCCCCGGCTTCCCCTACCAGGGAGCTCACTTGGTTAGTTTGGGCTTTAAAAAGAAAATTGCAGCCGAGCGTCGGCGCACATGCCAGTCAGTGCCCGGGGGTAGCGACTGCTCGCCTACGCTAGGGCTGGGAAGTCGTTTGCAGCAGCAGCCTCAGCTGCCAGTTTGCACAGTCCTCCTTTCCTCACTTGCCCCAGCGGATGCCCGTTTCCCAGAGCTTGCCAGCCTCGGTTTCATTCAGCCCGGCCTGCTGGGCCCGGGAGCTTTGGCAGCTGGGTGGTGAGTGCCACCCTCCCTTGCCAATCCTCCCGGGGGCTCCGCCTTTCTCCCTGCAGCCCGGTAGCCGGTATTAGGAGGTGGAAACCTTCGGGAAGGTCCCAGCCTCGGAGGAGCCTGCCCGACACCAGCGGGCACTGCCTGGCATGGGCTGTGTCAGAGTGTCCAGCGGGAGGCGTCGGGGACTTTTGCTGCTGCCCAGGGTAGGATCGTCTCGGTTGGTCCCAAAGCCAAGAAGTGGATGCCACGGGATGGCTGTAAAAAAATGGGAACGATTCTGTGCCCCGGAGAGCACTTGCCTTATGCGAGGAACTGGAGGGAACTTCCTCAATCAGCTCCTGCTTCCCATCCTGCTGCCCTGGTAAAGCTGCCTTCCCCTTCCCCGGTGCCAGTGCCATTGGATGCTTTCCCTGGGTTAGTTTTTAAAGAGCAATCTTAAAGACACAGGACGGGCGTTCCCGTGCCCATGCATTGTGGCAGACCTGCTGTTTGAACAGGACCAATCCAAGCCTCCGTCTCTCGAGGGGACTGGTCCCCACGGGGAGTCCAGCTCTGTAGAGAACCCTGTCCTGACTGTCCTCTTTGACTGGAGCCAAGTCCCCCCTGGAAGTTTCGCGGGACAGACAGAATGCCTCGCTCCCCTTTTCATTAGCGGCCAATACAATCAGTCAGCAGTCCAAATGATCCCGTTGGATTCCGGGTCTCCAACCTCCATTCCAACCCCCTCACTGGAAAGGAGAAAATGATCCTGCTGCTCGGAAGGCCAGGATAATTTAAGTGACTTTCCATTTGCCTGCTAAGGAGAACCAAGAATCACGGTTTTCCATCTTTCCCTTGAATCTGGCGAATCTTAAAAACCCCCAGCCACTGTGGAGAAGCTTTCTGTTCCTGAAAAGGTGCGGGTTTCAGGGTGGGGAGGAGAAAGGGGGTTGCAGAAATGTAGAGGTTGCCAGGGAAGTGGGTTGGGTTTTTTTTTTCTTTTTAACACGTTTTCTTGGCCGCGTGCGGGTCTGGTCTCTGGGTGGAGTGCGTCTTACTATGAGTCGTCTGACACCGAGGGTGTGGGGAAAATGCACTTCAGGGTGGGTGCATACAGGGGTTCCCCAGCCCAGCCGACCGATCTGGGCAGCTTTTGAGCCGAAGCCCGAGCTGGAGCTAGAGCTAGCCGCGGGAAGACGCTGGGGGGTTAGCCGCGTCCAGCCTGCCCTCCTCTCTGCGCTCCTCAGCCGGCTTCGGGATGCTGGAGACTGGTCGGTCAGGCGGGGGTGGTAAAGGTTGGAATTTGTGGGACTGAAGGAACATACGGAAGAGGGACTCTCTCTCTCTCTCTCTCTCTCTCTCTCTCTCTCTCTCTCTCTCTCTCTCTCTCTCTCTCTCTCTCTCTCTCTCTCTGGAGGGGGAAGGGCTGGGGTTCATAGAAACGTACATCTCCTAGCCTTACGTAAGACAGCTGTGCCCCGGTCCTCCCAGCGCTTACCTACCCAGCTGCTGGGAACCTCTTACTATCAGAGGGGCTGTCACAAGTCAGGCCGATTCCCACCACATTCGTTTTCACTTTCTTTCCTCGGCTTTTCTGCCCAGGGAAGGGAGCAAACTGGAGCAGGAGACCTCGTGGGCCAGGGAGAGGGCTACAAGGAGTGGGAGGGTGTCTGTTTCCGTAATTAGCTGTGACTTGCCCCCTGACAAACGGAAGGCTGTGCATTTGAGGGCGTCTGAATTTGTGGAACTGCCCCGAGTGCCAAGTTTGCTTATAGGAGAGCTTTCAGAGCCGGCTTGGGCTCTTAACTCTTTCCGCTCAGAACTTTAGGCAGCTTTAGGCAGCAGCCGCAGAACTGGCCTAAGACAAGAGGAGATCACTTCCAGTTTTGCTTGAAATGCTTTGAATGTGACTCACACTTTACTTTAACTCCTACTGCCCAGAGCTTCTTGTCTGGTGGTCTGGAAACAGCTACAGGTGTTTCATTCTGGACATAAGACTGGCTGTAGGCCTGTGCAATGATGATTATGGGGGTCTTTGGTCTAAATCCGGGGTTCCTAACTTGCAGGTCCATGAACTTGGGGAAAATCTACATTTTTAGCATTTACTTCAATTATTTTAAAACATTTTAAGAGGGCCCCATAAGCTTCACCAGTCTGCCAAAGGGCACCAAGATACAAACAAAACCAAGAACCCTGGTGTGAATGGAATTTGCAAAGTAGAGATGCCTTCTTGATCTCATCTCCCCCTCCTTTTCTAATGCTCTTTTCTTCTGGATATTAATTTGTATTATTTTATGGACAGGACGTTCCAAAAGTCTTAAGCTGTTAAAGCTTAAAACTACACTAAAAATTTGGGGACACTCTGCATTTCCTCTTGGTCCCACCTGCTTCCCCCCACCCCAGTAGAATGTAAACTTCTTGAGGTCAGAGGCTTTCATTTCTGTCTGTGTATCCTCAATGCCTGGCATATTGTTATTCAAGCATGTCTGCCTCTTCCTGATGCCATTTGGGGTTTTCTTGGCAGAGATACTGGTGTAGTTTGTCATTTTCTTCTCCAGCTCATTTTACAGGTGAGGAAACTGAGGCAAACAGGGTTAAGTGACTTCTCCAGGGTCACACAAGTAGTGTCTGAGGCTGGATTTGAATTCAGGAAGATGAGTTTTCCTGATTCCAGGCCTTGTACTTTAATAAATTCTTATTACATTGAATCTGAAGGAGGTTCTGGCTATTGATTTTTATTTTAAATAATTATCCTAGCTAACTAGATGCTAAATTTTGAAGCTTCTATACTGCTAAGTCCAGTGCCTTCATTTTATAGATGAGGAAAGCAAGGTTTTGCCGAAGTCTTATGCCTTACCCACTATGCCATGCAGCCTTTCTTTGGTGCAAATGATAATGGTCTCCAGGTTTCCCCAATTAAAACACCTGCCTCAACCCCCACCCTTCAGGTAGCCTCAAGCCCCCTGAACATATTCACTGAGACTTGGCCTTGTAAGTTTGACCAGCCAGACCAAGCACTGATATGGTTAATTTCCTTCCCAAATAGGTCTGTTCTCCCCAAGCCACCCCCCCCCAAAAGAGCAAGTGAGTTGTGTGCCTGAATTATCTGATGGGGAGGGGGGTGGGCACAAGCTGACCATCTTGCTGATTGTTATGGCTGTAAGTGAAGACACACATGGCTACAGACTGGGCAGACAGACTCCTGGGGTACAGCCCAGACTGCATCCTCTGTAGCTAAAAGGGGCTGGTTGGGTTTCTTTGCTGAGTCCCTTCCTGTTCCCTCTAGTTATTCCCTGGAATCACTGTGGTTAGAAGGAAGCTGCTTTTGTTTTTTAGACCATGGTCTAATCCTACAATCAACTTGTCTTAGAATCCAGCCTTCCTTTACATATTGTCTGTGCCAGTGAATAAAAGACGATAGAACAGACTAGCAAACACTTACAGAGCCATGAATGAAGAGTCCATGGTTTGTTTAGCCATTGTTCGTGTTCCAAGTTGGGTTTCCGTTCCCCTGAACTTCCTACATCTGTAATTGGCATTAGTCGTGGGCACAAAAATAGGAGTGTGGGAGGTCTGCTCCCTCCCTCCCCCAAGGTATCTGAAATTTCTAGCTTTGTATTTCATTCCTTCTCCACTATGTCATAAGTAAACCCTAAGATCTTAGATGTAGAGCTGGTGGGAACCTTGAAGATCATTTAGCCCAACCCCCTCATATTTTATAGGGGAGGAAACTGCAGTCTGAAGAGGCTAGTTGATGTATCCAAAGTCACACAAGTAATAATAACAATATCAGTGATAGCATTGATATAGCACTTGCCTTTTACCAGGCATTGTGCTAAGATTTTACATATTCACATATATTTACATATTATATATTTACAAATACATATTACTATATGTATATTTACAAATACAATCTCATTTGACATTCACAATAACCCTAAGTGGTAGATGCTATTATTATCCCCATTTTACAGTTGAGGAACTTGAGGCAAACAGAAGTTAAATGGCTTGCCCAAGAGGGCAGATTTGAACAGCTAGTGGGTGGTTGAGGTCAGATTTGAACTTAGGTCTTCCTGACTTCAGTAGGAAGTAATAAAGAACGGTAAGTTGTTTATCAGTTATGTTTTCAGTCGTGACCCCATTTGGAGTTTTCTTAGCAAGTATCTTGCCATTTCCTTCTCCAGTTCATTTTACAAATAAGGAAACTGAGGCAAATAGGGTTGAGTGACTTGCCCAGAGTCACACAGCTAATAAGCGTCTGAGGCCAGATTTGAACTCTGGAAGTTGGACCTTCCTGACTTCAGGCCCAGTGCTTTATCTACTGCAGTGCCACCTAGCTGCTCCAACTAAGAAAGTAGTAAGGAGCAAAGTCAGGATTGGAACCCAGGTCCTCTAGCTCCAAAAGCAATGGCAATCTTTGCACTATGCTGCTGTGCAATGCATTTTACATGCTGTAGATCATGTTCCATTGTCCTAATTAGCTGGAAGGGAGCAGGGTTATAGAGAGAGGACTGGGGGACTGAGAAGCAGTTTGCAGATAAAGCATGCCCTGAGATCACTGAAACTCTGAGGCAGAGTTGAGGTCAGCAACATATTCCACCCTCTCAAAATTGTTCTTGGCCACCAGGCTCCACCTCCCCAAGCGTGGCCCCCCATGGGTTTTTTCACTTGTGGTTATCTCCAACCACTCTTCCATATGTAGAATCTGAGATCATTGAATAAGCTAGCGGCCATGGAAGGGCTGGGATACCAGCACTGAATTCTCCCTAGAGGCTTGTCATAGGCTTATTTATCAAAATCCTCTTCTTCAAGACTGAAGAACACCATTCTATTGTCTTTATTATTTATATATTGTGCTAAACATAAATATTACCACGTGTCATTACTTTATTGTCATTAAGTTTCTTGATATTATTCAGAGATTTTTGAGAAGCAGTGTGGTATAGCGGCTAGAGAACCAACTTTGGAGCCAGGAAGGCCTGGGTTCAAATCCCAGGGCAACCCTGGGCAAGTCACTAGTGCTCTAGGCAACTCCCTAAGACTAACTTGCCTAAGAAAGTTGCTGACCTGCATTGGTAGAGGGAGTTTGCTCAACTAGGAAGTCCCCATACCAATGAAATCACACAGATCCAGTCCCTATTTCTTAGCTATTTGCACATAGTAAGCACTCAATAAATTCTTTTTTGTGCATTGTCAATGCTTCTATTTTGTTGGGTCATTTCAGTAGTGTCCAACTCTTCCTGACCCCATAGGGGTTTTCTTGTTTTGACACAACCTGTGCATCTCGAATCTTTCTCAGGACTCTCTCTCTCTCTCTCTCTCTCTCTCTCTCTCTCTCTCTCTCTCTCTCTCTCTCTCTCTCTCTGTCTCTGCCTCTGTCTCTCTCTCTGTCTCTCTCTCTCTCTCTCTCTCTCTCTCTCTCTCTCTCTCTCTCTTCTCTCTCTCTCTCTCTCTGCCTCTTTCTGTCTCTCCCCTATAGCTTACCAAATAAACTCAATTCAATAAACATTTATTAAGCACCTACTATGTGCCAGTCCCATATTTAGAGGAGAATGAGGTTGTATGATTTTATTCTGTGGAGAAAAGGTGAGCAAACGTCAAGAATTTCTCCTTTGCACAGGCCAAGAATGGTGATGGTGCTCACCACAGACATGGAAAATATGTTGACAAATCCACAGTACTGCCACATGGTCATTCCTTTCTTTGGTGTCAGTGGCATCCCTTCCATACCTTACCATAGGATCACAGATCTGGAGCTAAAAAGGACCTCTGGCTCCATCATTTCATAGATGTGGAAACTGACACACAAAGAGGTTTAGTGACTTGGGCACGGTCAAATAGGGAGTAAGCGTCAGAGGTGAGATTTGAACCTAGGTCTCCTAACTGTTCAGAGCCATAGTTCTTTCTGCTTCACTGCACTGTGTCCCCTTATCTTCCTGTGTGCTTCATATCCAGGTCTTTCTGTGACTCCTTTGTTGAGGATTTGCCCAGTGCGCTGAAAGACCATTCTCTACATCTTTTAACGTTTCAGGCAGCTAGGAGGTGCTGTGCATAGGGTGCTGGATTTGGGAGTCAGAGAACTATGAGATCAAGTCCTCCTCCCTCAGATGATGATGGGCTGTTTGAGCCTGGACTCTCATGGTCTCAATTTCCTCCTCTCCAAGATGTAGATAATAATAATAGCACTATAGTGAGGATAAGGTGCTCCATAAACCTTAAAGAATTTTTTTTGGTGGGGCAGGCTGGGCAATGGGGTTAAGTGGCTTACCCAGGGTCATACAGCTAGTAAGTGTTTTGTGTCTGAGGCCGGATTTGAACTCAGGACCTCCTGAGTTCAGGGCCGGTGCTCTATCCACTGTGCCACCTAGCCGCCCTGAAAGGATTTTAATGTATACATGTAAGCAATTAATTTCACATGTACCAACCAGGGCAGCTAGGGAGCACAGTGGGTAGAGCACTGGGCCCAGAGTCAGGAAGACCTGAATTCAAATCTGACCTCAGACACTTACTAGCTGTGTGACCTTGGGCAAGTCACTTCACCTCTGTTTGCCTTAATCCACTGGAGAAGGAAATGGCAAACCACTCCAATATCTTTGCCAAGAAAATGCCATGGGCAGTATGGTCCATGGGGTCATGCAGAGTTGGACAGGACTGAACAGCAACACCACCTAGTGCAGTCCTGGTGTTCAACAGGGGCTGTCCCTCCTTTTGGATACACAGCTGACATACATTCTTTTCTAGTGTCAATAGGTACAGTTCCTGTCTGCTCGCTGTTTGCATTTCCTGACTGAAGAGTCAGTTTGTCAACTAGCATTTATTAAGCACCTACTGTGTGCCAGCACTAGGGATACAAAGAAATCTTCCCCCTTCCAAAAAAAAAAGGGGGTGCTGTCCTCTAATGGGAGAGACAGCATACAAGCAACTATGTAAAAAGAAGCTTTATCTGGGATAAATTGTAGAGGAACTCAGAGGGAAGGCATCAGCATTAAGACGAATCAGGAAAGGCTGCTTGCAGAAGGTGGGATTTTAGCTGGGACTTGAAGGAAGCCAAGAGTCAGGGATGAAGAAGGAAAGAGTTCCAGACATAAGAGACGGTGGAAAAAGTTCAGTCAGAAAAGAGAGTGCCATGTTCAAGGGACAGCCAGGAGGTCAATGACACTGGATGGATAGATAACAGAGTATGTGGAGGGAAGTAAGGTGTAAGAAGACTGGGAACTGAGGAAAAGGCCCGGGTTACAAAGGGCTCTGTAAGCCAAATAAAGAATTTTGTCTTTGATCCTGGAAAGAACTAGAGTTTATGGAATGGACTAGAGGAGGGTGGAGGGGGGACATGGTCAGACCTGTGCTTCAGTAAGATCAGTTTCAGAGCAGAATGGAGGATGGATGGTAGTAAGACTGGACTGGGCAAGACTAGAGGGAGGGAGACTAACCAGCTGGCCAATGGAGTGTAGTGGAAAGAGATATGGGATTCTGTACCTAACTTTGTGACCCTGAATACAGTGATGTTTCTCTGGAGCTGGAAAGGGCCTCTGAGGTCTTCTGGTCCAGCACCATCACTTAGAGGGGAAGTGACTTGAGCACAATCATCATCTGACTGATCTCACCAGATGACTCATAAACTCGTAGATTATATTGTAGTTTTGTCATGTGTGTTTTCTTTAGCCTCTCCAACTAGATTGTAAGCTCCATGAAGGCAGGGATACCGCCTCCCTTGCCTTCATCTCAGAGGGCCTTACACATAAATATGTATTCAGTACCAAACCCATTCCGTCTTCTCTTGTCTCTATGTTTTTCCTTAGGCCCTACTTTGCATTCCTTCCATCCCTGAAGGCCCAACTTTAAATATCTACTCCACCGTGAAATCTTCATTCAGTCAACAAGCTGACATTACCTGCTCACTCAGGATACTTTGTGCCCTTGTTATGCATTTAACACAATCTAATTTATATTGTAGGTATTCAGAACCATAGCTTCGCTTGTGCGTTAGTCTATCATCTTGAGAGCAGGGACCATGTGCTATTCATTGTTATATCCCCACCATACTCAGCACGGAGCTCCATATATAGCAAACACTTAATAAGATAGAATAGAATTAATGTCTGGAAAGACGGGTGATGTTTCGCTTTTTTCTCTATGCCTAGTGCCTAGCTCATAGCCTGTATATCACAGGCTCGTTCTAATAGAATGGAAGCTCTCAGAGGGCAGGTAATGATTTGTCTCTGCATACACAATGCCTCGCACAGAGCCCTATCTATAGTAGGTGGATAAGATAGAATGTAAGCCCTTAGAGGGCAGGAAATGTTTGATTTTTGTCTCTGTATACACAGTGCCTAGCACAAAGCCATATCTATATTTGGCACATAGAATAGGCCAGAATAGAATTATAAGTTCTTAGAGAGTGGGAAGGTTTCATTTTTGTGTTTCTATCACCAGGGCCTAGTCCAGTGCCAAGCACATGTGCTCTGTTTGCTGACTGATAAGTATAAATCGATGTGTAAACTGGTAGATGCCATGCTTTAAGGCAGCCTTGCCCTCTGCAATCACTGACTTCCTTTCCCCTCAGATTTAACACAGTGTGTGTGTGCTGGGTTCACGGTCAGTAAGTAACATTCCCCTGAACAATTGACTCAAATACTTGAGCAGTGACTGCTTTGATGCCACCATCCATGCATGCTCCTTGAGGTTGGGCCAGTGCCAAGGGGAGTGGAATGGAATACAGGGACGTTCCGTTCATCCTCATCCCTGGCTCACAGACCTCAACCCTGTCCTTGGACTGACTCCGCTCGAGGATGGCTTCCAGAGCCAGAAACCAGACAGTGTTCATATTCATGAGTTACCATTGAGGTTTTCGTGACCGGTCTGCAGACTCCACCGCCCCACCCAGCAAACTCTGCAGAATGTGACACTTGGGGAAACTCCATGAAGTGGCATTTTCTGCATGCTTCCAGGGCTGGCTCCTGCCGAGGGATCCCTGTGTAAACAGAGGCCTGCTCCCTCCTGAAACAGCTACCTCCTGGTGCTCCACGAGATCAGCCAGGAGCCTGGTAGGGGCCCTGCAGCTCTTTTCTGGGGTTCATCAAAAGATGCTAAGTCACAACTTTGAATGATTCACTGAATTCAAGGTATTCAGCACCTAGAGAGGAAGAGGAGAGAGAAAGATGTACAGAGAAGAGAGAGAGAGATGGGGAGAGAGAGATGGGGAGAGAGAGCGAGATGGAAAGAGAGAGAGATGGAGAGAGAGAGAGAGAGAGAGAGAGAGAGAGAGAGAGAGAGAGAGAGAGAGAGAGAGAGAGAGGACCAGCCTGCCATGTCTGGAGACACATCATAGATAATACTAGTATTGATAGAATGTTAAAGAAGCAACATGATAAAGTAGGTGGAATTCAGGACTTGGAGTCAGGAAGGCCTGAGTTCAAATCCTGATTCTTACACTTCCCATCTGTGTGACCTTGGCAAGTCACTTAACTTCTCTGTGCCTCAGTTTCCTTATCTGTGAAGTAGAAATCAAAATAGTACCTACCTCCTGGGACTATTATGAGGATGGAATGAGAAGATATTTGTAAATGTGCCTAGCACAGTACCTGGCACAGAGTAGGGGATTACTAAATTCGTGTTTGCTGTCTGCTCTTTTCCCTCTGATCTTTTCAGAGAGGTACCACAGCTAGGGTTGGCCTAATTATGCAGCTGCTCAGAACTTTTTTTTTTCACCTGTGCCACATTTATCTTGAAAGTGTCTCTGTTACATGGATGTTGTAGGACAGAGAAGGGAGTGTTTCCCTTCACAGAGGAATTGGAATCCTCTGAAGTGATGGAGATCAATCCTTACCTGGACAAAACCATTCCCTCTTCAGCCTACCCAAGTGATCGTTGGCCTCTTTTTAAAGACTCCTAATAAAGGACTACCACTTCTGCAGATGGCCTATTCCATTTCTGGACAGCTCTAAGTGTTAGAAAATTTTTCCTAGCATCAAAAGTAATCTGCCTTGGGAAGCTAAGTGGTACAATGGATAGAACGCTGGCCCTTCAGTCAGCAGGACCTGAGTTCAAATTCACCCTCAGACATTTACTAGCTGTGTGACCCTGGGCAAGTCACTTAACCCCAGTAATCTACTTTCTTTGTATCTTCTGCCCATTGCACCTGGTTCTGCTCTTTAGGGCCAAGTATTATGCTTCCACAAGAAAGTCTTTCACATACTTGGAGAGAGCTCTTATCTCCCTCTCCCCCTCCCCCCCATCTCTGATTCTTCCTCAGACTCTTATTAGCTGTATAATTCTAGCCAACTCACTTTGCCTTTATCTGCCTCGGTTTTCTCTTCTATAAAATGGGGATCATTATAGCATTTACCTCACGGGGTTGTTGTTAGGATCGAATGAGATAAAGTTGGTAAAGTGTTTTGCACATTTTAAAATGCTGTATAATGCTTGTGTTTCTCTGCTGCTGCTGCTGTGGTTACTGTTGTTTTGAAATTAAACCTCTTTAATCCAAAGCCCTCCACCATCCTGTGATCCACGAAGGCTTAAGTCACTAAGGTAGCTGGTCACTTTCTTCTCTTTGCTCCTGGCGGCCTCATCACTGTGGCAGGTGTGTAGGTGAGCTCCCAGCTGCAGGGAGGTCACTGGAAGGGGAGCCAGGCAGGGGCCAGCAGGAGAGCTTGATTGAGTTGAAAGCCTACAAATTGTCACCAGATGATCAAATGAGTTTCAGTGGGCACCACAGGTCACAAGGTGCCAGGAACAGAGCTACTAAAGATTCTGAGGTAGTTCTGTACAGGTCTCATCAACCTGACAATTTACTCACACTTCCTTGCAATCTAAAACATGCCCATTCCAAAAAGAAAAAAATATCAGAGACATTTTCCAGCAAATTGGAGCTTGGTTAGTTTGATGATAGTAATAATAATATATTTTTAGATTGTGCTTTCAATGTTTATAAATTTATTTATATTTAATATCTCATGCAATCCTCTGAATAACTTTGTCAAATGAAACATCTAAGTATTATTTTTTTCCATTTCACAGGAGAGGAGTCTATGTTTCAGAGGGCCTCTGGCTTTCTTTCCAAAGGTAGTTATAGCTGGAAGGTACCTCAGAAACCATCTAGCCCAACCCTTTCATTTAAAAATAATAACTTTATTTATTTTTACAATCATTAATGATCTCTCCTTCCCACGCATTCACTAGGCAGCTAAGTGGTTAAGTGGACAGAGTGCTGGCATTAGGAAGATTTGAGTCCAAATTGGATCTAGCTTTGTGACCCTGGGCAAGTCACTTAACCTTTGCCTTAAAATAACAGCCTTTACCTCATTTGATCCTAACCAGTTTCCTCAGCTACAAAATATAAATAGCACCTAAACTCCCTAGGTCGTTATAAAGATCAAAAGAGATAATATTTGTAAATTGCTTAGCACATAGTAGGTACTTAATAAATGCTTGTTACCTTTCTTCCTCCCAATTGAACAATAAATTTGTTTTTGTTTTTGTTTGGGGGGGGGGGGGGGGGGGGGGAGTTGGGAGGCAATCAGGGTTAAGTGACTTGCCCAGGGTCATACAGCTAATAAGTGTCTAGGGCCAGATGTGAACTCAGGTCCTTCTGACTCCAGGGCCAGTGCTCTACTCATGAATGATAACTTTAAAAGCAAAAAAATAAAACCTCGGTAACAAACATGTATAATACAACAAAACGTTCCTATATTAGCCATGTTCAATAATGTATTTCATTCCGAATTTTAAGTCTACCACTTCTCTGGCAAGAGGTGAGCAACATGTTTCATCTTCAGTCCTCTGGACTAGTGGTTTATCATTGCCTTGATCAGAGTTCCAAAGTCTTTCAAAGTTGTTTTTCTTCTTCAAGTCATCTTGCATACATCTTTCTTCTGGCTCTGACCATCTTACTCTTCGTTAGTCCATAGAGCTCTTCCCATTTTCTCTGAAGTTGTCCAATCAGGGTTAAGTGACTTGCCTAGGGTCACACAGCTAGGAAGTGTCTGAAGTTGGATTTGAACTCAGGTCCTCCTGACTGCAGGTCCGTGTTTTATCCCCTGTGCCATCTAGCTTCCCCTTTATTTCATCATTTCTTATGTGGCAAAAGTATTCCATTAAATTCGTATACTATAATTCCCCAATAGGTGGGGACTCCGTTAGTTTCTAACTTCTGGCTACTAGGAAAAGGGCTATTATAAATTGCTTTGTACATATTTAACCTCTTCCTCTTTCTTTGATTTTTCATGGACATGGGCCTAGGAGTGATATAACTAGTTCCAAGGGAATATACAATTTAATCTAGATGTTTTATGGACACTCTTATTTTACAGATGAGGAAACTAAGGCTCAGAGAAGTTGTGACTTACAAGTTTGTGGCTCTTCTTTGAAGTCTATACCTTAAAGTGACATTCTTTTGGCATTAAGTCCAATAGCCCTCCTGAGCATCAAGGAGAATTCGTGTTTCCCCCCTGCCCCCCTACCTAGGGTGGGCTTCAGTCACTTCAGAAACCTGTCCCCCTTCTCAGCTGTGCCTCCTATCATCCCCACCAGTGGCATAATTAGATGGTTACAGTGGATTTTCCTGGTTCCAAGGGCATGTCAGCAATGCAACCTTATTTCCCCTCCCACAATATTCTTTCTTCTGGATTCTGTCTTTCTTGTCTCCTCCTCCTCCTCTAATTAAAGGGACTTTTGTCTCCATGAGGTATCAGACATGTGCCTCTTCCTCCTCCTCCACCTTCTCCTCCTCCTTCTCTTCCTCATCCCCTAGTCAAAGGGACCTTCCTTCTTCATCAGATATGCCTCTTCCTCCTCTTCCTTCTCCTCTTCCTCTAATCAAAGGGACCTTCCATCTTTTCTGTCAGGTGTCAGACACACACTTCTTTCTCCTCTTCCCTTCTCCTTCCTCCCTCCCCCTCTCCAGAGCATCCTTGATTGGACAAAGTAACAGGTGGTCAACGAACCCCTGCCCTGACCCTACAGTTCTGCTCAGGCTACTTTGTCAAGAGAATTTGCAACTCATCTTGGGGACAGAAGGCTGGCTCTGGATTCCTTGCTATCTCTCTACAAGTGTAGAATACAAAACACATGTTTTTCATGACCTCCACCAGGACACAAAGAAAATCCTGAAGCAAGGATTAAAGCAAAGACTCTGGGACTGGATCCTTGACTGTGGCCCTGGTTTATTTGCCAAGTATTTGAGAGGAAACACGGTGTGATGCAAGGGCACTGAATTTGGACGCAGATTTGAACCCTAGTTTTGCTGTGTATTTGCTGGGTGACCTTATACAAGTTACTCAGACTCTAGTGACCTCAATTTACTCGTGTGATGTTAGATGATTTCTGAGGGTTATATTTTTTCTGCTTAGCCTCAGGGGG
Source organism: Phascolarctos cinereus (assembly GCF_003287225.1). Lineage (NCBI taxonomy): Eukaryota > Metazoa > Chordata > Mammalia > Diprotodontia > Phascolarctidae > Phascolarctos > Phascolarctos cinereus. Next base: position 52,760,442 of record NW_027555625.1, on the reverse strand, counting down.
AGGAGTTGTAGTGAGACAAATTTGAGCTGGATTCAAGGAAAAGCTTAACTATTAGAGCTATGCAAAAGCAAAGTGGGCTCCCTTGGAAGGACATAGAAGCAGGGAGATGTGGGATAGAGCATTGGGCTTGGAGTCAGGATGATCTGAGTTCAAATCCAGCCTCAGCTGCCTGCTAGCTGTATGACCCTGGGCAAGCCACTTAATCCCTGTTTGCCTCATTTTCTTCATTTGTAAAATGGAGATAATAACAGCACCTACCTCCCAGAGTTGTGAGGGTCATGTGAACTAATATTTGTAAAGTGCTTAGCCAAGTACCTGGCACATGGTAGAAGCTATGTAAATCCTTATTCCTTTCCTTAATTGATATTGGATGACCAGTTGTTAAGGAGACCTGACATTTCTATCGAGTTTTTTAGGCATTTTACTTAACATTATGTCTTCTGATGAAATAAGTAGGACCTATAGATTAGAAGGGAAGGTCCAAGTAGGACCAAGGAGGCATTTGGTATGTGGAAAGTTGGGTTCAAAGGACCTGAAAATTCTGATGACCTGATATAAATCACTTGACCTTTCTGGACCTCCCTTTGCTCACCTACAGAATGGAAGGGTGGGCCTAGGTGATCTCAGAGGCCCTTTCTAAATCTATGATTCCAGGTATTGAAGGTCCTTTTTAACTCTGGAGATTCTGCCCTTCCAGCTCTAAAATCTCTGATGCTGTGATTTCTTATCTCCCAATCCTGGTAGAAGTACCATCTGGGTTAAGGGAAGTGAGTGGGCAACAGTGACTAGTATCTCTGCCCCTCCCCCATAGGGCCTGTGACCCTGCCTCCCACCACCACCACACCATGACTCACACACACCTCTGGGTGTTCGCAGGGGATGCTCCCCTAACAGTTCCCGGCCCAGCTGTTCTTGAAAGAGCTGTCTATTTAAAGAACTGGTGTTGCAATTGCTTGTTGAAAAAACCTCATTGGCAGGGATTGGCTTCTTTTATTTGCCTTTGGGATACAGAGAGATTGGAACTAAAGCCTCCCGTTGTCCTGGCATCAAGCAGCGCTCATGCAATAAATGAGTGCGTTTTTTTCTTTTTCTTGCTATGACCAAACCAGACGGTGAGCGTTGCATTTTGCCCCGATCAGAGGCAGCCCCGTCCATCACCTGTGTCGAGGACCCCGGGAAAGCACAGTAGATGAAGCACAAATGCATCTAAGCTCCCTCCCTCACCAGCTGATCCAACATAACAGACCCTGGCTGACCAGCTCCATCCCCGTCAGGACAAATATGGAAGGGGGGCGGGGGGGGGGAGTTTCTTTCATAACAACAAAGCCTTAAACCGTACTTCAAAGTTCAGTTTCCGGGACCGGGCATTCCTCTTAAAATAGCCTCGGCGGAGGAGCCCAGCGTCAGATGGATTGCACGGGAGGGAGGGCTCTCGAGGCATCCAGCCATGTGCAGCCGGACCGGGAGCTGAGGTTTTGCCGAGGGCCCACCCTACATTCCTCAGGAGGCCAGTGACGCAGGCACAGAATGTCAGGCATCCAGGGATGCTGCCTGGCCCCGGAGCCTCAGGACAGTCTAGCTATTGTCTCCTCTCCCGGTGGCTTGTCTCCTGCTTATAGTTATCTATCAGAATGAAAAGCCGGGGAACGCAGCTGACTCCGGTTTGGCAAACCGAACGAGAAGCCATTAAAGTTGGTGTAGCTAAGACGTTGAGATAATAAGGTGGTAAGATTTGCCTGTATTTATTTAACACATAACAGCTGGCTGCAGCCATGACCCTATGAGGTAAGTGGTGTGTATGCCTCAAACGGGGGAAGCGATTTGCTCAGTCGACAATCATGGAGTCTGATTTAGAAGAGACTTTTCAAAGACATTGAGTCCAGGATTTGCTTGAGAATATGACTCTTGTCTACCATCACCCTGACCTGAACATCAAGCCTTCACTTTGGAGTCAGCCTGGTAGAGCGGGAATGAGCAGAGTCTTCTGCTTATTACCTGAGTGACTTTTCTAAAAATGATGGAGTGAAGGCAGCTAGGTGGTGCAGTGGAATCAGGAGGATCTGAGTTCAAATCCGACCTCAGATACTTACTAGCTGTGTGCCTCTGGGCAAGTCACTTAATCCCTATTGCCTCCACAAAACAAACAAAAGAAAAAAAATGATGGGGTGGGAGTGGGTTACTTTCATTCAATTAGCATTCTTTAAACATCAGCTCAGTGCCTGGCACTGTGAGGTGCCAGAGATACAAAGACAAACACAGTCCCTGCCCTCAAGGGGGTTATATTTTATTGACCATCTGATCTCAAACTTCCCTTCTTGTCAATGTGGGAAGAGCTCAGATTAAGTAGGTAATCAGTAAATAAATTGAGTCACTTTTCCCCAGGGGCTGACACTTCCAACTCAAGATTTTTGGATTCTGTAACCCTGAAGCTATTGTGGGAGTGGCATAGGAGACAGAAGACTTACCTCTACTACTCAGTGGATGGCTGAGTACCCTAGGGTTTCAACCCTCCTTGGGCCTGAATTTCCTCATCCATAAAATAAGAGGGGTAGATTAAAAGGCCTCTGAGTTCCCAATTAACTCTAGAGCAGGGGATCTTAACTTTATTTGTGTCTGTGGACCCCTTCTCAGAATGCTTAAAATACAGAAGATTATAAACCAATCCTATTGAGACCCTGTTATCTAAAAACAAGTTCATGGACCCCCAGGATAAGAACCCCTGCTCTAAAGCTGTGATCTTGTGATCTGTGATTCCATGGCCCTCAGTGACAGGGAACTCACTACCTCTTGAGACACTATTCATAGGATTAAGAACTTAAAAAGACTTTTGAGGTCATGTAAATCCTAACTGAAGGACTGGGAAATTTAGATTGTAGAGACAGGGTTAGGATTGTCTTTTTCCAGTGACCACAATAGGCAGCAAGTGCTTCACAGATCCAGAAACTGAATCCTGGTCCTGTGATTCTCAAGTCTAGCAAGCAGAATGAAAAGTTAGAAGGGACCTGACACCCCATCTAATCAATCAAAGTCCTTGAGGGGCGAGGACTGGTAGTGTCTTTACATCCTTGACACCTGACATGGTGCTTGGAATAGAGCAGGTGCTTAATAATTGCTTATTGATTGAACCTAGTCCAATTCCCTTTTTTTAGAGGGCCGGGAGAAGTTGCATGACCTGCCCAAAATCACCTCAGGAGTAGGTAGAGGATTCTGTGGGTCATACTTTTATTGTCTCAGTTGCTCCCTGGTTAGGTCTCTTGGAAGGAAGGATGGAAACAACATTTATTAAGCAACCGTTATGTGCCAGGTGCTGTGCACTATTATCTCATTTGATCTTCATAATGACCCTGGGAGGTTACCTCCCAGAGTTGTTGTTACTATTTTATTTTACAGTTGAAGAAACTGAGGTAAACGAAGTTAAGTGACTTGGTCATACAGCTAATGCATGTCCAGGGTCAATGAACTCCAGTCTCCCTGACTGCTCTTATCCAATGCACAATAGCTATATCTGCTTTTTCAGGCTAATTAGCTCAATCAGGACAGTGGGCCATTTCCAAGTCATTGCAGACGTGCAGCTTTTAGACAGCACAAGTCTATGCGATAGCACGGTCAGATGTCTGCGATCACCCAAGAGTTGATTAACCTTTGCTGGTCAGACTTCAGCTAGAAGATTGTATTCAGTTCTATGAGTTGCATTCTAGAAAAGTTTTAGGAAGGACATTGATGAAAGGATTGAAAAGCTAACCTTTGAAGGAACTTGGTATGCTTAACAGGGTGAAGAGAAGCATGAGGGGAAAGGTATGACATCAGTCTTCAAGCATTTAAAAGATTGTCATCTTCCCCCAACTCTCTTCCTTTATCCACAAGGTGTCACAAATTGCACAAATTTTCAGACTTTTTCAATGTATCAATCCTTTGTGCTGACTTTTTTTTTCCTTTCAAAAAAAAAATCCCTTGCCATAAGGGATGACTCTCTGGGAAAGGGAAGGGGAAGGGAGGGATTGTTGGTGTAACTATGGTGATTTAAGCACCAGAAAATATTTTTAAAGACTTAGAAAAAGAAAGATTGTCATAAAGATGGGTCTTGGTCTGAGGGCTGAACTAGGACCATTGAGAAGAGGTTGAAAGAGTAAATTTTGTTTTGATATAAGGAAAAGCTTCTTAATAAAGATGCCCCAAGGGTTGATGGGCTTCCTCATCTAGTAATGAGCTCTCTAATCACTGACTGTATTCTAGGAAAAGCTGGATGGTGATTAGTGTCAGAGGTTTTCTAGAATATTCCCATTAAAATCTCTGTTGGCCTCTGAGGTGGGTGTATATAGAGATGGTTGGAAATTTATCATCATGTGGGCAGATACTAATAATGTGTTATCACTGTAGAACATTAAAAGGTCTCCTAAAGTTCCTCTGTTAATTCCCAACTTTTTTTATTGGTGAGAATAGAAATAGTGTTGTGAAGCTTGGAGCGCAGGAAACAAAGGAAAAGGCGGACATTCAGTGAGCCACGAGGCTTAACCAACATTTAAATAGTGCTTGCTATGTGCTAGGTTTTGTACTAAGTGCTGTGGATACAAAAGAAGGGCAAAAACAATCCCTACCTTCCCTCAAGGAACTTACATTCCACTGGGGAAAAACAACCCGGTAATACTTAGGTACATACACGATACATGTGGAGAGGACTGAAGGTGATCCCAGAAAGAAAGACACTAGCCATTGGGGGCATCCAGAAAAGGCCTCCTGCAGAAGGTGGGATTTGGGCAGTCTTGAAGGAGGCCAGGGAAGCACGGAGGAAGAGGTGAGGGGGGACTGTATTCCAGGCTTGGAGAAAAATGCAGGCTCGAAAGTAATTCATTAGAAAGTAAGATAGAGCTGCAAATTAATCCAACAGTCAGCCCTCTCCTCTATCGATGGAGAAGAGCCAGAGAAAAGTGAAATGCTTTGCCCAACATCAACCACATTGTTGAGCTAAAATTTAAATTGGAGATCTCTGACTCCAAATCAAGTGGGCTTTTCTCTTATACCACCCAAGACTAGCAGGGTCAAGTGTGGGGACTGTGAATCACAGAGGCAAGAGCTTAGGTCCCAGCAGGAAGGGCCCTGAGGCCGGGATCTTACAAGGAGAACATGAGCAAGCAGAGGCCTCCACAAGTGGGCTCAGGTCTGGGGACAGAAGCAAGGCACTCTTTTCCCTATCTGGGCTGATTTCAGAAACCTTTAATGAAAAACTGGCTAACATTGACAGTGAGCTGAAAACAGAATGGCTTTCCTCAAAGGGCAGTGACTTATTGGAAGTCCTTAAGGGGCAGCAGCAGAGCAGATATTAATGCTTCTTCTTCCATATTATTTCTGCTAATAAAGTGATATCGTTTCCCAACCATTTGACAGCACCAAAGGCTTTGGGGGCAAGAACTGTCTTTTCTGGTCCTTCAGTAAGTGTAGCTTCTTCCGAAGCAGCTGCAAGCTGCCCCTCTCCAGATGTTTCCAGGATGATGGCTGAGGGCTCTGGGCTGGAAGCCCTGCTATTCCTGAGGCTCTTAGGCTCAGAGGCCTGGGTTGTCTACATCTGGGTCTGAGGGGAGATGCTGGTAGTGATCTGACTTGACTGGCATGTGTTATCCCTAAGGATGCCTTGCTACTTGAGATGAGCTAGCCTGCTGCTCGGTAGGTAGCAGCTGGTGGGGATGGCTGGCCCCTTCTCAGTAGCGCTGCTTCCCCAGATGATGGCTGTGAGGGCTGAGCTTGAAGCAGGACCAGTGTTCTGGGGTGGGGGGGTGCAGCTCCCAGAGATCTTATGTCTATCCACCTGTTGGTGGTCATTGGTCAGCAGTTATTTCTTGTGGTGATTAGGAAGGTGGGCCCCTTCTCCACAATCATCTGTCCCCTCAGTGATTTATGCTTCAGAAGTCAGAGTAGGGGACTTCTGAGTTCTCTCCCAGTTCTAGGTAATAGATCCAGGGTTCTTATCCTGGAAGATGTGAACTCGTTGGATTGATAACTGTTGTTATTTTAACTGGTTTCCTTTGTGTCCTGTATATTTTATTTTGTGCCTTTAAAAACATGATTCTGAGAAGGGATCCCTAGTACTCTCCAGACTGTGACCAAAGGGTCCAAGACACAAAAAACTGCTAAGGTCTCCTGTTCCAGATTCTATGATGTTGTTACACAGTTTGCTAAAGGTAGGGCAGCCCGGAGGCCCAGATCATAACCTCCAAATGAGGCTTCCTTTCCAATCAGTTTCCTGTAAAATCACAGACGTTTGGCGTTCAGAGGTAGACGGTTCATAGATTCATAAACAGAGACTTTGAAAATCATCAATCCCCCCACCCCAGCTTCATTTCATAGATGAGGTTAGAGGCTTGTCAATGAATCCTGACCCTGACTGATAGTAGGGCAGAAGTGCTGAGATCAGCGCTGTAAGTTAATCAGAATATTATGTCATCTATATGCTGCTTCAAGGTTTGCAAAGTGCATTACCTATGTCATCTCTTTCGAGACTCACAGCAGCCCTTGGAAGTAGGGGCTATTATTATCCCCACTTTACAGATGAGGAAACTGAGACTGAGAGAAGTCAAGTGACTTGACTAGTCAAGTCATACAGCTAGCCATTGTCTAAGGGAAGATTCAAACTCAGGTCTTCCCAACTCCAAGTCTGTCCCTTTCCCCACTGAGCCACCTACATCCTCATATGACTCTTTTGTGTGGTTGTCAGAGGCCTTCTAACTATAACAGCAGCCTTCGTAAATACACACTCTAAACTGTGACCAGCCTGCCCTGCTTGGGTTTTCCCCACAGAACGCTCTGCTAGCCTGTGTAGTGACAACAGTAACAATAATAATTCCTGTTTCCATAAAGCTTTACAGTTTTCTCCTTATGGCAGACCTGTGAAGTAGGCAGTGCTGCTATTCCCATTTTATAGATTAGTAAACTGAGGCTCAAATTATATAACTCTCCTTTATAGTTTGGAGGCTAAGTACTCTAATTCTGGTCTTCCAGTTCTAGGTCCAGCATCCTTTCTATTCTGTCTTTCAACATGCCTGTCACTTGGAATGCATTTAGTGGTGTCTTTGGCATGGTGAGAATACGTTTGTGCCACTTCATCTACCATCTCTGGCTGAGTCTCTTGCAGTGAGCCCAGGCACCAAGAAGATCTACATTTAGGAGAGCTGGCTTGGGTTAGGGACCCAGATCACAATTACAGAACACTAACTGCTGTCCATGGGGCTTGAGCCACAGTGACTTTGACCTCTGCTCCAGACCCCCAACTCTCTGAGCTAAGGGAGCTGGACACCTATTAGATGACAGATTTCATTTCTTGTTGGTTCAATGCAAAAACGTTTTAAAATCAGTTATAGGCAAGGCAAAGTCTTGGGTGTGTGGGATGCCACTTGCTTGCTTGCCTGGAATCTGGAAGCAATGATTGTAGCCAAGGTTAATGTAAAGCCTTTTAAGAGTCTGCCCACCTCCATATTTTCCTTTGCTTCTGGCTGGTATGCCTACCTCCCAGCCCAGGCTTTCTCATGCCCAGCTCAAATGCTGCTTCTTCCAAGAGGCCTTCTTCACCCTCTAAGCCAGTGTGGCTTTCTCCCTCATCAAGCTTGGTTTATGCCCCAATTATACCATTCATAGTCTGCCTTCAGTTAAACATCTCATTCTAACTTTCATTTTCTTTAGTATATTTTCTTTGTTAGAATGACAATAATGAGACAACATACCAAAACTTATGGGATGCAGTGAAAGCAGTTCTTAGGGGAAGTTTTATATCTCTAAATGCTTACATAAATAAAATAGAAAAAGAGGAGATTAATGAATTGGGCATACAACTAAAAAAACTAGAAAAAGAACAACTTAAAAATCTTCAACTAAACACTAAATTAGAAATATTGAAAATCAAGGAAAAATTAATAAAATTGAAATTAAGAAAGCTGTTGAACTAATAAATAAAACTAAGAGCTGGTTTTATGAAAAAAACAATAAAATAGATAAACCTTTGGTTAATTTAAGTATATTTTGTTTGTTTTTAACTAAATGTATTTTTTCAATTAACAAGCATCTCTCTCTTTCTCCCTCTCCCTTTCTCTCTCCCTTCCCCTCCCTCCCTCTCCTCTCTTTCTTCACATTGAAAAAAGAAAAAATAAAAACAAAACCATGTAACAAATAATCACAGTCAAGCAAAACACATTCCCTACATCGGTCACACCCGACCCTCTCTCTCAAGAAAAGGGTTGTGTCATTCTTCATCATGAGTTGGCCACTGAGCTGATCACCCTCCTCAGGTCTTTCAAAGGTGTTTGTCTTTACAATGTTGTCATTGTAGACTCTCCTAGACTTGTCCCTTTCGCTCTATTACATTCATAGACTATAATTTGCTTCAGCCGTTCCCCAGTTGATGGCACCCCCCCTTAGTTTCCAATTCTTTGCCACCATGAAAAGAGCTGCTATAAATAATTTTGCACATATGGTTCCTTTCCTCCTACTTTGATCTCTTTGGGGTGTAGGCCTGGTAGTGGTATTGCTGGGTCAAAGGGTATGCACAGTTTAGTAATATTTTGGGCCTGGTTCCAAATCACTTGCCAGAATGACTGGACTAATTCATGGCTCCATTAACAGTGCATTCATGGTGGAATGAAACTCTATATTTAATAAGGTTCTCTCTTCACAACAGCTCTATGAGGTAGGGAATACAAGTTTTATTATTCCCTTTTCATGGAGTAGAAAAACTGAGCGTCTCAGTGGGAAGTGAATTGTCCACAGTCACAGAGGCAGTAATCAGAGGCAGGCTTTGAACCTAGATCTCTTCTGCATCAGGGCCTGCATTCATTGGATGTCTCCCCCATACAAATGTGCAAGATAGATCTCCCCAACCAAGTAGGATACAAGGATGGTGGTTTTATTTCCACACCTACTTAGCATATTTCAAATTATTGATGAATATTTGTCATTAAAAATGAATTGGATATTTCCTTGAAGAGGTCCTAGTAAACCAACTTGCTATTCCGTCCAAGCCATAGTTTTCCCTAGCGAGTACGTATGCTGGGGCTGGGAGAGGGAAGAATCATCCTCTGACTTAGTTTACTCAGGAGATAAACTGGCTTTAGCACATGCCCTTATTGTGAATTAGTTTTTCCCCCATCTCCAGATGCAAGGGACCTTTGACCTAGGCCCTGGTCTCGACTTTTGAGATATAATTTTGGTATCCACTGGTTTTTTGACAAGTAGCTCCAAGTTCAAACTTCCCAGTTGTGTGGAGCTGAGGGGATGGTAGCTCTTGCTAAATTCCAGATTCCCTGTACTCCCTCCTAAATAGTAGAGGAAATGCCAGAGAGGGAATAAACAGAAGTCAGAGGAAACACCAACCCAGTTGCCTACTTACTACCTACATACTAAATGACCTATTAAGAAAAAATGTCCCTTTTCAAAGCTTAGCTCTGGCATCAGGAAAGCCCAGATTGGCCATGGTAAAGAATTTTGGTTAGATTTATTTTTGGATTTGGTTTTTATCAAAGTCAAAGGCAGAGATATTGAAGAGAACGAACAGCACATTTCTGCCACCTCTGCTCATTTTCCTGCTTCCAGCATGGTCTGCTCAGTGCTCAGAAAACCAGATGTTGGCGACTAGCATATGCTCCTTCCTGCCATATTTAAAGCATTACATTAGAGGAAAAAAGGTATTACAGAGACCTAAAGAGATCCTCTCCCACACACAAGCCTCTAGCTTTCTCAAGGTTCTCCCACTGCCTAACACCTTCCAATTGCCTCAACTCCCCTATTTTGCCATGAATTTGAGCCGTCAGAGAAAGTTACTATCCTCCTCTTAAAAGTGCCCTCAAGGGGCAGCTAGGTGGCGCAGTGGATAGAGCACTAGCCTTGGAGCCAGGAGCACCTGAGTTCAAATCCGGCCTCAGACACTTGACACTTTGTTAGCTGTGTGACCCTGGACAAGTCACTTAACCCCATTGCTAGCCAAAAAAGGGGGGAAAAGTGTCCTTAAGAGATGCAGCACTGCCCTCCTGTCCCATAAAGAAATTTTAAGGTCACAGGACACAATTAGTAAGTAAGCTGTTCTTTCTATCTAAGCTGAACACCTCCAGCTACTGGTAACACCATTATTCATTGGTCTCTCTATGCATAGGATCATATGTTCAGAGTTGAAAGGTACCTTGGGTTCATCTCACTCAATACTTGCATTGTACAAACGAAGATATTGAGGCCAAGAGAGATAAAGAATGGAAATGTGAAATTGCCACTTGAAAACTGTCAGGTCTACCTCTCAAGCTTTCATCTCATAACCTTATAATCCATTAGCCAAAATTTCAAGAGCTTTCATTCTCTCTATCTCTATATCAGTTATAGTCTGCTTTAATATATTATATATATGTATATATATATATACATATACACATACAAACAAACACACACACACACACACACACACACACACACATCAAATATAGTCCCTTTCTCAGTTACATAAGTCTTCTTGACCTGCAGTCAAGATCTGAGTTTGAATGCAGCCTCAGACACTTGGTAGCTTTGTGACCCTGACCACCACTAGAAGCAGGTGGTACAATGCATGGAGTGTAGGAAGACTCATCTCCCTGACTTCAAATCTGGCCTCAGACACTTATTAGCTATGTAATCCTGGACAAGTCACTTAACCATGTTTGCCTCAGTTTCCTCTTCTGTAATATGAGCTGGAATAGGAAATGATAGACCACTCCAAGAAGATTGCAAATGGGGTCATGAAGAATGAGATGTGACTGAAAAATGACTGAACAACAAGACCTTGACCAAATCATTTATCCCTTGGTCTCCATTTCTTCGTCTGTAAAATGGGGATGATAATAGCACCTATCTCACAGGGTTGTTGTGACAATCAAATGAGATAATATATGTGAAGTAGTTTAAAGTTTGCAAAGTCCTGTGTATTAGCTTGCTAAATCTTATTTTATTTTTTTAATGCATCCTCAAAATATGCTTATAAAAGTTGTTGTTTTGTGTTCCACTAGGACACTCAGCTTGTTTTCAGCCATACTTGCACACAGCTAGGTGTCCCTTAACTTACTTTAGCCATATGTTTTCTACCTGTTGAACTTTATCCTGTTAGAACTCATCTATGTGGCCACTTGTCCTGTTGAATTCCATATTCTATGGTCCTGATTGTTATCTATAGGCTTAAAAAATCTCATCTAACCTTTTTCATCTAAGAAAACTGGGGTCCAGAGAAGAAAAGCAACTTGTTGCAGATTTACAGTGAATTTGGGGGACAGTCAGGATTGGAATCCACTTCTCCTCACCCCCTTTACCCCTTCCAGTAGTTTTTTCGTTACACTCTATTCCATTGTAGAGCACCTTGATCTCTATCTCTGCCTGGGCATCTGTGTCTAGGTGTCTTACATAGCTGGCCTCCCTCTTGAAAGAGCAGCCCAGAAGCAAGAAGTGGAAGTGGTCTCCATAGTACCATGTAACCCAGCCAGATGTTCACCTCCAGGAGACATCTGTCCTCGGGCAATCATTGGCATGTTTAGAACAGCCCATTTGCCTTCTTCCTAGTCCATCGTTGTGCTTGAGATTTTACAGGGTCATTCGCGCCCACTAAGCTAGGAAAAGCTAGCAAATAGGCATCGTCCACTTTCCTCAATCCCCCAGTTTTCCCCCTGCAACAGGCCAGGGGGCAAGGGGAAGAGGAAGAGTGGGAAGAACGTCAGGAGCTACTTTATAGCTATAGCTAGCACTTACAAAGCAGTTTAAGGTCTCCAAAGCACTTTTCATGTTACTCATTTGCTACTAATGGCAACAGTCAAATACACATAATCGCTTTTACCCCTCAATTGCTGCTTCCTTGGAATTGAAAATGACTTTAACTCTTCCCTTCCTGGCTACCATATATGGTATGAGAAGGGAGAGGAGGGGAGAGGGGGGAGGGGAGGAAAGGAGAGGGGAGTAGGGCACAATGAAGAGTGTGTCCCTGGGCTAACCAAGCCCTATCCCCAACGAAGATGTACCTACAGCTGCGTGTAACCAAGTAGTTGAATGCAAATCTCTAAAGACACATCTCCTTCCACAGAGATAAAGTCCAGATTCCTCTACCAAGGCCATGAAACTCCCTGCCATTTAGCCCCATCTTCCCACTCCAGCCTTATAGCCATCTTTTCCCCCACATTATCACTCCCGTTCTATTGTTCCCCTACATGAGCCCACATCAAGTATGCCTCTGGATCTTTGCTCACACTCTTAGCCCTACATCACATACCCTTCCCCGTCTTCTCTCCACCACTACAAATCCTTGTACTTTCTAGAAAGTGGAAATTTGGAGGAAGAAAGGAAGGAAGGGAGGGAGGGAAGGAAGGGAAGGGAAGGGAAAGGAAGGAGGAAAGAGGGAAGGAAGAAGGAAAGAAAAGAATGAATAAGAATGAGTATGTAGCATAGCATAGAAAGGAAGGACAGGCCCAGATGGGATCTGCACAGTCCTTCCATAACTATCTGGGTCCAGGGGCCCTGGAGAGCAGCACATCTCCTCAGATGCCATGGCTGACAGGCATATGTACCCCAGGTCTGTTAACAAATCCCAAATATATATCAGCGCACGCTCATTTAGACTCAAGCCAGGCCTTAAGTCAGTGGTGCCTGGACAGTTAAAGGAACAAAGTCAGGGATCCTTTGTTTTGGTCTGACATCTGTTATTACTCTCCCATGGGGAGGGAAGAGAAGGGGGTGTGTGTGTGTGTGTGTGTGTGTGTGTGTGTGTGTGTGTGTGTGTGTGTGTGTGTATGTAGGGGAAAGTGAGGAACTCCAAGGTTAGTTTAGTCTCGGTGTTTTTTTTGTTCAAAAGCAGTGCTACTACGGAGCTCCGATTGCTGTCTGAGATAGCTACATCCTGACTTTCCAGGCCAAGGAAGCTACATTTAACTGTGGGAAGAGCTCTCTGTATTTTGTATGCTTTTCTTGGATACTTATGCTGTGTTTATGCGGGACTGGTACCCAGGGAGTAATTAAAGCCTCCAGGGGCCTCTGGGAGAAGCACATCTTCCATTGGCTTATATGATTTGGTGCTGTCTCCTTGTGACTGAGCTAATGGCCAAGGCCAGCATATTGTCCCTAAAAACAAGAGAAGCTTAGGGCGGACCCAGTGGCAGCCAGGCCAGGATGAATAGGCAAGGCTCTGTGGCATCCTGATACAATGGAATCTGAGGACTTGACTGCCTCTGACGTTTATTACCCATGTGACCTTGGGCAGATCATTGAAATCTCTATGGGCCTCAGTTTACTCATCTGTGAAAAGCAAAGGTTGGACTAGATGACCTCAGAAATTTCTTCCATACTTTAATTTACAATCCTGCAGCTTTCAGCTAGGACAGTAAATGTTGGTCCACCCATCATAGTGAAGTATGTCTGGGAGCTTCTGATAGAGCACCAAGAGGAGACATTGGGATAGAGTAGAAAGATTCAGAATCCTCGGAACTGGGTTCAAATCCCAGCTCTGCCAGTTACTGACTAGGTGGCCTTGAGTAATAGTCTTAACCTCTTTGAGCTTCAGTCTGTTCATCTTTAGAGTGAGGAGACTGGACTAGATGAAGTCTTCCAGCTCTGCACCTATGACCCCATGATATTCTGAGCCTCGTTTTCTCCATCTGTAAAATGGGGATAATATTCCCTACCCTGCCTGACTCATGAAAGTTCTTGTGGGGATTCATGAGACAGTGTCTGCAGAAGCAAAATATGCACAAAAGATTAATAGTATTTTTAGAATTATTATTCATGATCCCAGTAAATTAGGGTTTATGCATGAAGTCAGGACATTGGGAGAAGACAGCTTTGAAAGTTTTTATCCAGGAATTTGGTGATCCCTCTCCAAAGAGGCCTACTGGAAGAGAATCTGTCGGGCTGCTCCATCACATCCCAGTGCTCCATGGGAATGACCATCCCAAGCTCCCCAGACTGCTTTAATAATGTAGCTAGTAGTTAGCCTCCCCACCCCACCCCCAATCCTCCCCAGCCCCAGTGGGAGCCAGTGGCTGCCAGATGTCCTTACACTGACCTTCCTGCCACTGCTGCAGCTGCTAACAAATGTTAATGAATTCAGGCAAATTCTAGGTGTCAAAGAGGCAAATGAGGATGAAGCATTGGCCTCTCCTTCACCTGAAATTGCTTTTCTGTCCTGAGCTGAAGCATGGCTCTGCTAAGGAATGGTTCTTCTAGTGCGGCCCCCCTCCCCTCATCACCCAGGGGATGCTCTTACACCTCTCTACTGCCCCTAGCCTAGCGAGCTTGCCAGAGGGCAGCTGTGGCAGGGACATCTGGCTGCAGAAGAGGTGTGGAAAGTCAAGGCTGGGGAAGGGAGGAAGGTCTCTGGCATTAGCCTCTTCAGGAAGACTTAAGTTCAAATCCTGGCTCAGATACTACTAGCTCTGTGACCCTGGGGAGGGAAGGAGGGAGGAAGGAAGGAAGAAAGGAAGGAAGGAAGGAAGAAGGAAGGAAGGAAGGAAGGAAGGAAGGAAGGAAGGAAGGAAGGAAGGAAGGAAGGAAGGAAGGAAGGAAGGAAGGAAGGAAAGAAGGAAGGAAGGAAGGAAGTGACAGAAGGAAAGAAGGAAGGGAGGGAGGGAAGGAGAGAAGGAAAGAAGGAAGGAAACAAGCATTTATTAAGCACCTACTGTTGTTCCAGGCACTGGGCTAAGTACTTTACAAATAACATTTCACAACAGCCCTGGGAATTAGGTGCTATTATTATCCCCATTTTACAGAGGAGAAAATTGAGGCAGACAGAGGTTAAGTGGCTTGCCCAGAGCCTCACAGCTGATAAGTGTCTGAGGCCAGATTTAAACTCAGTCTTCCTTACTCCAAAGCTGGCTCTCTTATCTACTCTGCCACACTGCCTTCCATATCATTGTTTTAACTAATCATCATAAGCGCACCGTAGGACATTATGCAGGCAGAGAAGACATGAATGAGACAGGAAAGCCCTCTGGACTCCCTGGGTTAGAATCTCAGCTCTGTTCTGGATTAACTGTCACCGCTCTGAGACTCAATTCCATCCCTAAAATCCCTTCCTTAGTCAAACCCTCTATGATCTCTGCTCTGATAGAGCCCTGGACCTGGAGTTAAGAAGACTTGAGCTCAAATTTGGCCTCAGGCATTTCCCAGCTGTGTGACCCTGGACAAGTCACTTAACCTCTGCTGACTCAGTTTCCTCAACTGTAAAACAGGGATAATGATATGACCTACTTTGCAGGATTCAAATGAGATGATATTTGTAAAGTGCTTAGCACAGTGCCTGGCACATAGTAGGTGCTATATAAATGCTTATTCCCATCTCTATTTCCTTTCCTTCTGCACTTGAGAAACTTAAAATTCTAGCTGAGATGACAGGGTAGAAAGGACACCAAATGTTCTTCAGTGCAAAAGGAAGTCAAAGGGAGGGGAAATGTGGTATAGTAGGCATACCCCCCAACACCTAGTTCAAATCTTATCCCTCCTTCAAGACACAATTCACCAGTAGTAACCATAATAACAGTATAATGATACTAACATCTCAGTTTATTCTTACAACAGCCTGGGGATATAGGTGCTATTTTTATCTCCATTTTACAGAGGAGGAAACTGAGGCCAAGAAGATAAGTGATTTGCCCAGGGTCACACAGTAGGTGTCTGAGGCAGCATTTGAACTCAAGCCTTCATGACTCCAGGTCCCAAGTTTCATCCACTGTACACTCAGCTGCCTGTACCATATGGAGGGGAGAGGGGACCAGAGATGGTGATGGTGATCGGAGTCAGGCATTAGATGGTTGATGGTCCATTTCCAGGAAGAGGTGGCAAGGGGACAGGCAGGAACAAGGAGGCAAGGGGCATTGCAGAATGGTATTGTAGTGGTGGCTAGATGTAATGAGCTCTCACCAGTCAACAGGGTGAGGGGTAGCAACTGCCAGTCTGGTTGGGAGGGTGCAGGGCAGAAGGGGAAGCTGAAAAGGAGGTCAGGCACCATGTTCTACTCATTACTGTGTAAACAGTAGATGTTCAATCAATTGTTACTGAAACAACCAATAGCCAAATGTGGATATGGAAGGCTGACCAAAAAATTTCTCTCTACTGCTCCACTGAATTTGTTATGTGCAGATCAGAGATGTTAGGAGATCAGAGCAATAGGGTCAGTGAGTATCTGTAGACTGTCCCTCTGGGGACAGGTGAGAATGCTGGAAAAAAAAAATACTGAGCCTCCCAGCCCTCCAACCTTCTACTCTTAAGCTGTGGGGTGAATTGGTGATTTGTCGGAGTCAGATGTTGCGAGGAGATGACAACTAAGCAAACCGAGCATGCCTCCAACTAGCTGCATGACCTTGGGCAAGTCACTGTCCACTTCTGAGACTCTCCTTTATCTGTAAAATGAGAGGTTTGGATTTAGATGTTCTCTAATGCTCCCTTCTAGCTCTACCGTTCTTTGCTTTATGGTCCCTCCCAGCTCTGACATTCTGTGCTCTGTGGGCCTTTCCAGCTCTAACATCCAATTCTAAGTGCCCTTCCAACTCCAGTATTCTACATGTTAAAGCACCTTCCAATAGATTAACAAGCATCTGTTAGGTGCTCACTACATGGCAGTCACTGGCAAACACATACAGAGAAGAATGAAACAACCCCTAATCTCCAGGAGCTTTTATTCCAGCCCTGACATTCCATGTTCTCTGTTCTAAGGTCCTTTCAGCTCAGTGCCTCTATTTCCTTCCCTGTTTTTCACTGTTGCCCACATATTTTGAATCGCCGCCTCCCAGCTCTAGAGATCTGACTTGGCTGTTTTCAAAGATATTCCTGGTGCCACCTCAGTTTTCCCAAAGGGCTCTGGTATTGCCGGGGTGGGTCATTTATAAAGCCTGACATTTGATTTCACTGTTAATGTGCTGGCCAAGTCAGGGATTAAAGCCCCTGTCAGCTGTACATGGCGCCTATATATTTCTCTGATTGATTAGTAAATTACAGCTGTCACTAAACATTAGGGCAGCAGCTCAATTGCCCCCTCGCTCGGCTTGACAGTTCATTAGACCATTTTCCCCACCCGGAACTCAGGGCACTCTGAGCCTCTGAAAAAGCTTGGCCTTGGAGCTGATGAGTGCGTCGATGCTGGGCCAGGGAGAGGGATACCCTATCTAAACCGTTCTGTCCCAGTGCACCTAGGGATACGTGAAAATGAACCCGAAGAATGACTCCCCAGGTCACAGCCTCGGAATCAGTCGTCATCTTGGCAAACCAGCAAGGGCAGGGGACCCGCCTGCATCTTTGCACCTCCACCGGCGTGTCAGCTCTTTCTGGGTGAATGCAGTACCGGCGCAATTATAAACCAGGGGATTCCCAACAGTAGCCCCATTTGAAGAAGTCCATGCCTTCTCTTAATCCGAAAGTAAACCTCCTGTCCCCCCTGTCAGCTCGGATTTGCAACAATATTCGGGGCATCTGTTTTTCATATGATATGTGTAATACAGAAGATCTGTCTGGTCCTGCTACTGCCCAGAGCAATTCAGCTGGGGCTTGACTAGTGAAATGAAAGTTCATTATGTCGGAAAGGAAGTGATCATTGAAATGGATGAAAATGGAAAGTAACAGCTGCCGCCTGCATTTCCACGTGTTCCTGGGGAGGAGGCTGAGGCCAGAGAGAATGAGCCTGAGGCATTTTTCTAATATTCCCAAGACTTGAAGGCTGCTGCAGGTGGCTCTCTTGGGCAGAACGGAGAGAAGAATGGGTTTCCGCTGCCTCCGCCTTCACCGTTGCTGCTCAGAGCCCTAGGCAGGGATGCAATTGGGTTGACAGCATCGTAAACGACCCTTCGTGGGGCCCATTGGAATACAGCAAGGGTGTCCAGCCTGATGAGTCTGTGCAGTATAGGGACATGCAGTGGAAAGAATATTGGATGTGGAGTCAGAAGAACTGGATTCAAATCCTAATTCTCTACAACTTAACTATGTGACCTATGTGACCCAAAGCAATCATTTTACTTTCCCCAGTCAGAGGCAGTGAGTTGATGCAATGGCTTAGAGTGAGGAAGACCTGAGTTTAAATCCTATCTCAGATATTTACTAGCTGTGTGACCCTAAGCAAGTCACTTAAACTCTCTGTGCCTGAGTTTCCTCATCCATAAAAAGAAGGTTGGACATGATGGCCCCCAAAGGTCCTTCTAGCTTTAAATCTAAGATCCCTTTCTGTACCTCAGTTTACTCATCTGTAATATATAAATTGGACATGATAGTGTTAAAGATCCTCTCCAGCTCTAAAGCTATGTCCCTGTGAGTTGAGAATCATAATTGACAGCTAGCATATAGCACTTTAAAGTCTGCAAAGCATTTTGCATAGATCGTGTGAACCTTACCACAAGCCTTTGTAGTAGATTTTTGGTCAAGGGGTCCTAACCAAAATTCCATTAGAATGGGGAACTCCCAGTTTGGAAACTACCTCTGCTGATGAAAGCTGCACATTTTAACTTGTAGTCTGAAAGAAATGCCTGGCCGCACTGAGGAGTTAAATGATTTGCCAGGGTTGATTGAATAACAAATCAAGAATTACTTATTATAAGTTGACTATTTGTGAGAGGCAGGGCTTGACCCCATTTCTCCTGATACCAAGGCCACTCCTTTGTTCATGACATCATGTTGCCCCTTATGGTAGGTACTACAGGTATTACTCTTCCCATTTTACAGATTCAAAAACTAATTGACTTGCCCAAGGTCACATGACTAATAAAGGTCAGAGATGGGATTTGAACCATCTTCCTGACTTCAACTCAAGGACTATGTTCAGGTTGCTATGCTGCCTCACAGATCTGCCGGAAGATGGGATACACGAAACACTGTGTGTCTGTGTGTGTCTATGTGTGTGTCTGGGTGTCTGTGTGCATGCCCATTCAGCCATACACGCATATGGATCTATTCTTATAAGCATTATGACACAGATGTCTGCAAAATAGATTATGCTGCACTAAGGGGTTTTATTTTGCCCAGAATTTTGCAGGACTATGCCCTCCCTCCAAAAATTCTCCAAGTGTTTCATAAAAATCAACAGATGCTAGGATAGGTGGCAATTTTCCCAAAGTTACCCAGAGTCCCCTGACCACACTTAACCAGCCCAGAAATAAAACAGCCACACTAACCACAGTGCCTGGATGCTATGGCACCCCTGGTACCTCTCTCAGCTCTGGATACCCTTTGGGAACTCCCCTTCCTGGAGATGTCACAACTTAAGGGAAAGATTTGGATTCAAAAGACCTGGGGTCTCAGCCCACAGCTCTGCCTAAAGCAGTAAGATTTTAGGTAAGCCATCGCCCTTTCTAGGCTTCCTCTAGAAAATGGACAAGATTGAATCAGATGACCCCTAAGGCTCTTGCCAAATCTAAATCCAATCCTATAGGACCATATATAATAAGGTCACCTGTCACATACTCGTATTGTGGCACTGAATTTCCACAGAGTTGGCATTCTGACTCGGGAGAAAGGGAAGAGAAAAAGAAAGTGGAAAGATCCCTGGACTGGAAGTCAAAAGACCTGGGTTCAAGTGCTGACTCTGCTCCTAAACTGCCCTGTGACCTCTCTTCCCTGTTTTCTCACCTATAAAACAAGGAGGTTGAACTAAGTGATCTCAAAAGTCTGATATTCTGTAATTGTATGATTGCAAAAAGAATATGACAAGTTCCTTCCTCCTCTCTTCTTGGTAATAAAATATGTGAAAGTACATGGTCAGTGGAAAGGTACCAGATCTGGATCAAAAAACCTAGGTTCAAATCCCGCTTCTGATCCTTATTACCATGAGCAAGTCACTTAATTTCCCTCAGTTTCTTCATCTGCAAAATGAGAGGTGGGGAATGGACCAGATGGTCTCTGAGGTACCTTCCAGGAGAGAGTAATGCATAGAGCGTAGAGGACTGGATTTGGAGCCAGCAAGATCTGAGTTCAAACTCTGCCTCTGATGTTTATCAGCTATGTGACCATGGGCAAATCAGGTAATTTCTTTCAACCTCATTTCCTTATCTGTTAAAGAAAGGAGGAGATAATAATAGTACCCCCTCCCCAAGTTGTTGTGAGTACTAAATAAGATAATATTTGTAAAGCACTTTGTAAATCTTAAAGCACTATATAAATGCTAGGTATTATTATTATTGATATTGTTGTTATTATTGTTATTAGATTCATTATCCTGTGATCTTAAAAAGCAAAGCCTGCTCCTATTCTATGTCTTAGAAGAGTAAAATCTCAAGTGTTTTCCTCTCTTTTCCAATGGCTATGATGGTATAGAGGATATTTCAAAACATCTTCATGCAATTTTACATTTTGCTAGCTTAAACAGCTTTTTTGTTATTTGTCATTTTAGTTGTGTCCGACTTCATTGTGTCTGACTCTTCATGACCCCATCTGGGGTTTTCTTGGCAAAGATACTGGAGGGGTTTGCCATTTCTCTCTTCAGCTCATTTTATAGATGAGGAAACTGAGGCAAACAGGGTGAAGCGACTTGCCCAGAGTCACACAGCTAATAAGTGTCTGAGTTCAGATTTGAATTCAAAAAGGTGAGTCTTCCCAACTTCACGCCCAGTGCTCCATCCTCTGTATCACCTAGTTGCCTGTAAATAGCTTTGATAGCTTCAATTTTAAAACTACACTAAGATTTTTGGGACCCTCTATGTGTCGATGGTCAATGGAAAAGCACTGGACTTAGGGTCAGAGAATCTAGGTTAAAATCAAGCATCTTTCATTTTTTTACCCTTGTGACTTGTGACCTTGGGCAAATTCATCGATCACTTCTGGACCAATGCTTCCTCATCTCTACAATGAGGGAGCTCCCCTTAACAGAGTGAGTGGTTTATGCAGAGAATGGACAGTATTTGTCTAGAATATTATGGGGAAGAACTCTCACTTTGGGTGGCTCTAAAATCTGTGCCTCTGTGGTGGGAGTGTGATGGCAAAGAAACATGTAAAGGGACATGAGTTGAGGACTGTGCTACCCTAACTCATATGAATGAAATGAAATTTGCTGTCTGTATACACGCACCTTATTACAATCAGTGATGGTCTGCATGGTATGGGGCTCAGATGGTGCTAAATAACACCATCTCCCCACCCCTGACCTAGTGACCTGAATAAATGAAATGGCCTTGCTCCACTACCATTACCATGATATGATCTGGGAAGTTAGGTGATACTGCAGTGGATAGAGTTATAGGCTTGGAGGCAGAAAGACTCACCTTCCCAAAGTTCAAATCCAGCTTCAGACACTTACTATCTGTATGACCTTGGGCAAGTCATTTTACCCTGTTGGCCTCAGTGTCCTCATCCGGAAAATGGGCTGGAGAAGGAAATTACAAACCACTCCAGTATCTTTACCAAGAAAACCCCAAATAAAGTTACAAAGAGGGAGACACTACTGAAAACAACTGAGCTAATGAACAACTGAAATAATGACATGGTCTGAGATCTAGGAAGAAAAAAGCCCACTACTAAGAATAATCATATGAAATAAGTGAACAAAAAAATTTAATTTAATTAAAAAAAAATGAAATAGAGGGCAGCTAGGTGGCACAGTGGAAGGAGCGCTGGCCCTAGAGTCAGGAGTACCTGAGTTCAAATGTGGCCTTAGACACATGAGACTCAATAGCTGTGTGACCCTGAGCAAGTCACTTAATCCCAATTGCCTCGCAAAATAAATAAACAAATACGTAACAATCTTGACAGGCAGTGCGATGATATAGTGGAATGGGTGTGGAATTCAGAGTCATAGGTCATGCTCTGCTTGCTGCTCACAACCTGTGTGACCTTGAACAAATCTCTGTCTCTCTAGACCTCAGTTTCCTCCTTTGTGAAAGGAAGAGGTTGTATTAGATCAGGGCTGCTTAATCTTCTGCATTTCCTGAACCCCTTTGGCAACCTGGTAAAGCCTCTGGACCCCTTCAGCACAATGTTTTTAAGGAAACCGATTTTATTAAAATGCAGTTATCAAAATATGTGTTCTTAAGTTCTCGAGCTCCATGTTATAAACCCCTAGACAAACTCCCTTCTAGCTCTAGACCAACTGATCCTAGCTTTTCCCTAATTAGCTTCTTTTCTGATCGAGCTAGTATCTGTAGACTCCTGTTGCTGGGAGACAGGGGATTGAACAAAATGACTTTCAAGAGCTTTGTCATGACCTGTAATGCCTAATCTGCCTCAATAATGAGTTAGCCCAGTCTTTACCCTTCCTGCTAGAGTCCAGGTGGACAGATTTTTCTGAGCTTGGAAATTTCAAGACAGTATATTAGCTCTGTGGACAACACTGTGACTTTACCGTGCCATGAGTGTCAAAGAAGAAAAGCACACCACTAATTCATTTCCTATAAATAAATAAATATTTTTTTTAAAAACAATGCAAGAGGAAATGATTTCTCCTTCCTTTCCTAGTGAGGCTCCTCCAGGATGAAGCCTTTGATTCCCCCTCCTGATGTTATCTCCTCGGAAGCCCAGAGCCCTTTGATCCCCACCATTAAGGGCTTCACGTTGTGCCTTCAGCTTCTGGGTTGTTTAGTGGGGTCAGGAGTGGGGGGAGGGGAAGAGAGAGAGAGTGCATTTTAGGTTGTTTTTTTCATCTTCAGTATTCATCATCTTTTGGTCAATGAATTCAGGCCCATAAAACTTCCCCTGGAAGGGGGAGGGTTGATAAAGGTACTGCCCAGCTTGATGGGAAAACCAGCTGAGGGATGGATTGGGAGAGTTTTCAGAAGTCCCAGCGTCTGATGGCTCTGGCCTAACAATCCATTCAATCAGATTTGGCTTTCCTACAGGCTGTCAGGAATTCCATGTGAAATCCCCAGGCTGTGGTCTGTGGTCTGTGCTGTTTTAGGGGGTGCAGAGAAAGATGGCCCTGCCTTGCAACTTTCCTCAACCTGCTGCTGAGAAAGCAGATGGCCAAGTGATCCCACTTCAGCTGGCTTGGCTCCTCATGAAGCGCCTTCTTCTTCCTGATCTCCTGAGATGTTTCCTTTGTTTTCTTGCCTTCTCTGATTGGATGTGGGGGAGAAGCAACTAATTCAACAATCAAAACCTGAATTTGTAATGCTACAATATAAACTATGAAACCTGGTCAGAGAACCAAAAGGCAGCAGAGCCAGATAGGACCTCAGAGATTACCCATTCTAACCCTCTTATTTGTAAGAAAAAAACATTCATACCTGTTTTTATTCATTCATTTTTATTTTGCTATTCTGTCTGTCCAGCTATTTATTTATTTATTTTTGTGGGTTTTTATCATCTCTCCTTCTCATTGCCCCTCCATTCCCTATGGAACATTTTTTAAAAACCTCACAACTAACATGAATAGTCCAATAAAACAAGTTGCCATATTGGCCATGTTCAAAAATTCACATCTCATTCTTCATTTAAGTCCATCACCTCTCTGGCAGGGGTTGAGTGGTGTGATTCATCTTCAGTCCTTTGGACACGTGGGTTATCATTGCAGTGATCAGAATTCTAAAGTCTTTTGAAGTTGTTTTTCTCTATAATGTTGTCATTGTAGGGCTGCTCACTTCACTCTGTATCAGATCACAAAGGTCTTCCTAATTTCCTCTGAAACTGCCATTTTGTCATTTCTTGTGGTGCTATATTATTCCATTACATTCATATATCTTACTCATTCTCCAATACTCAGGCACCCCTTTAGGTTCCATTTGGGGACTACTATGAAAAGAGTTGCTATAAATATTTCTGTATATAAAGGTCTTTCCTTTTTTTCATCTCTATGGTATATAAGCCTACTAGTGGTATAGTTGGGTCCAAAGGTATGCCCACTTTAGTCACTTTTGTGGTATACTTCCAAATCACTTTCCAGAATGGCTGGACCAATTCACAGCAAAGGAAGGAGGGAAGGGAGGAAGGAAGGAAGGAAGGAAGGAAGGAAGGAAGGAAGGAAGGAAGGAAGGAAGGAAGGAAGGAAGGAAGGAAGGAAGGAAGGAAGGATATATTAAGTCCTTACTATGTGCAAAGCACTGCTAATGCCTAGAGATACAGAGGGAAAAAAGACAACCCCTGTTCTCAAAGAGCTCGCATTCTAATGAGGGTAACAACACATATATAAGATTTCAGCTTCAAGTCAGATGGAAAAGTCCCATAGCCCTTAGGGTACAGCAGCAAGGCAGATGTTAATGCCTCTTCCGTAATATCATTTCCACTGATACAGTGATATAAAGATCAGAAAAAAATCAAAGAAAATGATGAGGATGAGGATGATGATGATGATGATAACTAATTTCTGATGCTGACTTATCTAACAATGCCAAGGAGTTTGGTGGCAAGAACTTTCCTTTCTGGATCTTCAATAGAGGTAGCTGCAGGAGCAGATGTCTGCCTGCATCTTCACGAGGGTTATTTGCCAGGATGATGGCTAAGGGCACTGGACTGGAAATATTACCATTAGCAAGGCTGTTGGGCTCAAAGTCAATGAATTAATGGGCCTGTTTTTCTGTAGCCCCTCCAACATCTGTCATCTTCCTCTTTTGTCGTCTTCGTCCATCTCATGAGTGTGAGGTGGGTCCTTAAAGTTGCTTTTCTTGGTGTTTTGTTAGTGATTGGGAGCATTTTTCATGTTTATTTAAAGCTTGGATTTCCTTCTTTGAAAACTGCATGTTCATATCCTTTGACTATTTACCTATTGGGGAATGGCTCTAAGTCTCATAAATTTGTGTCAATTCCATATATATCTTAGATATAAGACCTTCATCAGAGAAACTGCAAAAGATTTTCCTCAATTACCTATTTCCTTTCTAATTTTAACTGTATTATATTTGTTTGTGTAAAAACTTTTCAATTTTACATAACCAAAATTGATAATTTTATTTTCTATTTGTCCATTGCTCGTTTGATCATGAGCTCTTCTCTTGTTCATAGGTCTGAAAAGTAATTACTTCCTTGCCCCTCTAATTTGTACATGATGTCACCTTATATGTCTAAGTCAGGTATGCATTTAGAGTTTATCTTTGTGTACAGTCAGAGATCTGGGGTATGTTTCTGCCGAATTGCTTTCCAGTTTTCCCAGAAGTCTTTGACAAAAAGCAAATCCTTACCCTAGTAACCAGGGTCTTGCTAATCTTCTCCTTGTACAGTAAACCACAAGTCTATTACATTCTAGACAAGTGCTTGTCTATCCTTTACATAAACACCTCCAGTAACAGAGAGCTCAAGACCTCAGAAGGTTAGCCATCCCAGCACTAGATAACTCTACTTTTTAGGAAGTTCTTTCTCTTATTTTATTGAAATTGGCTTCTCTTAGAGGCATTACCCATACCAGAAGATCAAGCAAACATGCAGCAAGAGGTGGGATACCTCCAGTTTTTAGCTTGGTGTGCATGGGTGGCTTGAATATGTTCAAGAATGGCTTCAAAACACTTACTCTGGGGGAATAATAATAATTCTTCACAAGCAAACCGGTGGTAAATCCCCATGCTACAAATGCAAGCCTCAAAATATCCTTGAGAGCTCAACAAATAAACTCTTCTGGTACTGGAGCATTAGCAGATAAAACGTGGACCGACATTGACTTGAACCACAAAGATTTAAGAAAAACATTTTTAACAGACATTGGCTTACTGATCACTGGTCACTTCTTAACTCTATGGAATGAAGAGCTTTCAAAACAAAGACCTAATGGAAGAAATCAAGATCCCATGGGGACAAGAAAACAGACAGATGGATGGAGAGACAGATAAACAAATAGACAGATAGATGTAGGTAATAGATTAATATAGATAACAGACATAGATGAGAGAGATAGAGAGACTGTCATAGGTAATAGGTAATAGATAAATACATACATAGATACATAGATAGACACAGGCAGAGATAGTAGATAGACAGACAGACTTTACTTATTATCTGAATATATGAATATGAAGTTTCTTTCAGCATGTATATAGAAGATGATCAGCCATTTTAACCAGCTTTGCAACAGTTCACTGGACACACTATACCCAGAAGAATAAGACTGCTATAGTGGCTTCCCCCAGGACTGTTTCTATGTAAGCTCTGTTGAATGTCAAGATCAAAAGAATCAAAGAAATGATGATTATGATAACTAATGTTTAATAGCATTTTAACCTTCCCAAGCACTTTACAGAATTAGCTATTTAGGTTCAAACAACCTTGAGAGTTATTTTTGTCCATATTTTACAAAAGAGGAAATTGAGGTTTAGTAAGGTGAAGTGATTTTCCCTAGCTAGTTATGTGTCAGAGGCAGGATTTGAACCCAGGACTCTTATGACTCCAAGTCCTGTGCTCTTTCTTCTACAGCATGCTGCTTCCGCCATTGGTAGTCCTCACTAATCAACTGAATCATACCCCACAGCTTGCTGTGAAACTCCAAGTGACACAAGCATTGCCTGGGTGACAGGAGAAACCCATCATGCATATTCCCCTCTTCGATACGCTGTTGCTCATCTCAGGGTCAGAACCTCGGGGTCCAGCCCAGGATTTTTTTAGTGCCTTGTGAGGTTCTGCTATCAGTCTCGTCCCCCACACCCAGGCAGTCCATCCATCATGGACTCCACTGCCAAACTGATCCTTCTCAAACACTTCTTTCATCATGTTACTGCAGAGCTCAGCAGTCTACCCTGGGTGACTCCTTGGGTGCCAAATCCAAACTCCTGTCATGCATTGAGGCCTTTCACAGTCCTCCCTGCCTCTCCAACCTTCAGGGCTGGGGAACCTGCAGCCTCGAGGCCACATGCGGCCTTCTAGGTCCTTGGGTGCAGCCTTTTGACTAGTCCAAGTTTTATAAATCCTTTTATGAGGGGGATTTGTTCTGTGAAGTTTGGATTCAATCAAAAGGCTGTACTTGAGGACCTAGAAGGCCACATGTGGCCTCGAGGCTGTAGTTCCCCACCTCTGTCTTAGACTCTCTGCTGCAGGCTGAGATCTCACAGTCCCCTGGACTCCTCTCTCTTCCCCATGCTCATTACTGCCCCTCTGCCTTCATTTCTGCTCTCCTCTACTCTCTACACTGTCCCCTCAGCTCCTCTGTTCGACGAAATCTAACTCATCCTTCAAAGACTCATTGAAGCTTCTCCATGGAGCCTTCTGGGATCACTCCTTCCTCTTCTGAAGTCCTATATTGCCCGTGGGCTCACAATCATTCCCTGCCTAATATTGCTAAGCATATGCGCATCTTGTCTTCCCAACCAGACTGGCTCACAGAGAGCTGGAAGGGACCTAGGACACCATCAAGTTCAACCCTTCCCATTTTATAGGTAAGAAAACTGAGATCTAGAGAGCTGAGGTGACTTGCTCAAAGTCAGACCCATAGAAAGTCAGTCTCAGAGCTGGACTCCATTCCCAAATCTCTGGCTCTAAATCCACCGTTCCTTTTATTATAGCATTATTTCTAAGCTTCTTGGGCGAAGGGATGATGCTTTATATTTTCTCCATATGACCTATAGAATGGTATGTGGTACCCTAGACGCAGCATCTTGCCACATGGGCTTCTGGAATGGGACGTTTGACTTGAGAGGACAGATGGGAAAAGCATACACACACACACACATACACACCTACACCTACACACCTGTCATTAGCCTCCTCCCCACTTGCCAGTGATGCCTGGACCTCGTCCTGACCACACTGGCCCCAGCCCATTCACCCAAGTCTAGAGCTCAAGGTTCTGTCCCTCCAGACTTTGTCGCTAAATAACACCAGGGCTCACATGCTTCATTCTTGCAGTCTTCTTGCTCTTCCCACACTATGTCACATCAGTCTTGGCCACCATAGCCAGAAGCACGATGCCTTGACCGTGACCTCATGATTCCAATGCCATGAACTAGGCAGTCCACATCCAGCTTGCCAAGAATGGTCCTACACATCCTTCTCTCATGTCAGAGCCCTCCTTGCCACCTCTAGGCTCTCACAGCCTGGCTGGCTAGGAGTGGAAAGGTCGTGGAAAGAGTTGGATTCTAATTCTGGCTCTAGCCCTCATTAATGATATGATCTTGTCTCAACTCAAACTGATTTAGTCATGACCAACTCTCTATGACCCCATTTGGAATTTTTTTGGCAGAGATACTGCAGTGGTTTGCCATTTCCTTCTCCAGCTCATCTTACAGGTGAGAAAACTGAGGCAAACAGGGTGACGTGACTTGCCCAGGGTCACACAGCTAGTAATTGTCTGAGGCTGGATATGAACTCAGCTCCTCCTGACTTCAGGGCTGGAGCTGCCCTATGACCTTGTCTCAAGCTCCAGCTAAAATCTTACCTTCTACAGGAAGCCCTTTCTGACCCCTTAAGGCTAGTAGTGCCTTCCCTTTATCTATTAGCCCCAGCCCATCCTGCCTGTGTCTTGTTCGTTTATGGTTGTTTGCATGTTGTCCTTGTGAAGGCCTTGAGAACAGGGCCCATCTTTTACCATTCTTTGTCAGTGCCTGACATACAGTAGACATTTAATTAATGCTTTTTGGACAACTGACCGACCTTAGGCAAGTCACTTCACTGCTCTGGGCCTCAGTTTCCTCATCTATAAAATGAGAACAAGAGCACCTGCACTCATTATCTCATACGGTTGCTGTGAGGTTCAGACGGGCTCCCAGGATTGTAGATTGACATCTCAAAGGGATGTTAGAGACCATTCAACCAAACTCCCTCATTTTATAGATCAGGAAATACATCTGCATCTATCTTTCTATCTCTCTCTCTATCTCCCTCAGTAGCTAGGGAGCTAAGTGGATATAGTGCCAGGCTCAGAGTCAGGAAGACCTGAGTTCAAATCTGGCCTCAGACACATACTAGCTGTGACCCTGGGCAAGTCATTTAACCTCTGTTTGCCTTGGTCTCCTCATCTGTAAAATGGGCATAATAATAGCACCTACCTCCCAGAGTTGTTGTGAGGATCAAATGAGATAGTTGTAAAGTGCTTAGCACAGTGCCTGGCACATAGTAGGAGCTATATAAATATTAATTGTTAACTATTATATTCTTTCTCTCTGTCTCTCTGTCTCTCTGTCTCTGTCTCTGTCTCTCTCTCTCTCTTCTCTCTCTCTGTCTCCTCTTCTCTCTCTCTCTGTCTCCTCTTCTCTCTCTCTCTCTGTCTCTCTGTCTCTCTGTCTCTGTCTCTGTCTCTCTCTCTCTCTCTCTCTCTCTCTCTCTCTCTCTCTCTCTCTTCTCTCTGTCTCCTCTTCTCTCTCTCTCTCTGTCTGTCTGTCTCTGTCTCTGTCTCTCTCTCTCTCTCTCATCTTCCTACCTTCAAGTCCATCTCTCTATCCATTTCACCACATTGGAAAAGACTAACACCTTCTATAGTATTTGCTGCTTGTGCCAAAAACCAAACCAGTTGAACCCATAGAAAAACAGCTTGCAGCCCCACTTTGCCATGGAGGTAGAACTAAGGCAATGCAACAAGTGTACGTGCACATAGCATCCCCCCCAAGGGTGCCTCCTAACTTGAGATAAATGTCAGATGATGGTCTGGAAGGACAGGGGTGAGCTACTTTAATGCCCTCTGCTGGCAAACTAGTGAAGAGGAGAAAGGCCCACCAAAGTATTGCACCCTATCTAGGATATCCCCACCTGGTCCAGCTCTAAGATACAGCCATGTAGAGAGGAGACCCCTGCTTTTGCATTGGGTTTTGGAAATTAGGAGGAGCAGGAAGAGGAACATAGTATCAGAGGGCTTAGAACTATAATTAATGAACCTTAGCAATCACTTATTCTACCCCCACTCATTTTAGAATAATAACTTGTGTATCTATTCTGCCTGAAGGTTTACAAAAACCCTGCAAAGATTAGCATCTCCATTTTACAGATGAGAAAACTGAGGCTCAGAATGAGGAAGTGACTTGTAAAAGTCACCAAGCTAGCAAGGAGTAAAGCCACAAAGCAAACCCAGATCCCCGGGTTTTGATTTCCACTGGATAAAGCACCACCTCTGGTCCTCCGAACCTCATCTAGAAATGAAAGAGAGGCTTGACCACCTCCTGCCAGCACACATATTCACATGCACACACACACACAAGGATACACATACATACACACATACATACACACATACATACACACATACATACACACATACACACACACATACACACACACATACACACACACACACACACACACACACACACACACACACACACACACACACACACACATACTCCTTGGGTCCCATTTCTTGACTTAGCTCCAGTGCAGAACTCCAAGGCATACCATGTCTGCTTTTCCCATTCCCTCATTGTTGAGAGCTCATGGAAAGTGACTCTGAACAGACATTTTTAGTTTCTCAGCTGCTGGTGGATACATTGATTCTGTTGTTTCCTACCAAGGAGGATGATATTAGAAGAAGGGGTGGTGTTGGGAGATCAGAGGTGAAGTCAAATTTCTGAGCTAGGAGAGGCTTAGAACACAATGTCAGAACTGAGAGGGAGCTTAGGACATAGAACATCAGAGCTGGTGGGGGGAACTTAGAACACAGAATGTCAGAGCTAGGAGGGAACTTAGAATATAGAACTGTAGAACTGGGAGGGAATTTGGAACAAAGAATACCAAAGCTGGAAGAAGACCTTAAAAGATAGAGCCCTTAATCTGGAAAGGGCTGTATCATTTCTCTTCTATGAACATTCCTCTTCTATAAAACTTTTAATTACTGCTGCTCTGTGGCAGTTAGGTACTTGGAAATGGTTAGATGAGGGGTTCTCAACTCACCATCACCACCCTAATCGAACCTTTTCTATAAACTGGCATCATGGGAACCCACCCTTATTGGCCACAAACGGCTTCTCAGAGCCAATAGCAATCTGATAAACTCCACCCGGGGCAAATGGGGAGGTGACAGGGGAGAACAGAAGGTCCTTCCTAAGTCTGTCCCAGCCCCACCCAGAGAAGAATATTAGAACATAGAATGTCAGTGCTGAGAGGAACCTTAGCATGAGAATGTCAGAACTGGAAATAAGCTTAAGGATTCATAGATTTCAAAATTGAAAGGGTCCTTAGAACACAACTTCAGAGTTGGGAGAGACATTCAAATAAGGCATGTTAGAGCTGGGATGGACCTTAGTATATGGAATGTCAGAGCTGAGAGGAACCTCAGGACATGGGATTACAAATTGGAAGACTCCTTAAATGATTCTGATAATGATGGCTAGAGCACTTGAAGGTTTGCAAAGCAAACTTTACATATAAATAAAGCGCTTTTCTTATGTAACAACCCTGGGAATTAGGTGCTGTTATTATCCTCAACTTACAGATGAGGAAACTGAGGCAGGCAGAAGTTAAGTGACTTGTCCAGGGTCACACAGCTAATAAGTGTCTGGGGCAGGATTCCAACTCAGGTCTTCTTGAAATCAATGCCATATAATCCAAAGCCCTCAGTTTACAAAGGAGGGTACAGAGACCCAAAAAGAAACGACTTGTTGTACAGAGCTGGTAGGTGGCAAGCCCGGCCTTAACTCCAGGTGGTGTTCTTTCTGGGTCATCATCAGACACCCCTAATCCTAACCAGAGTGGGAGGAATGAGTTATACTTATATTGCACCTCTGATCCTGCCCCCAGGGTTCTGGTTCCAAACTCCTCAACCAAGGACAGAGTAGAACCAGCTTTTGACTTCTAGGTGACACCATCTGCTTTCTGCACGTCCTGCGCAGTCCTCTGGGCGGCTGGGGAAGGGCCCTGAGCAGAAATACAAAGGATGTCACTAGAGTTTTGGGGCCTGCCCACCTTTCCTTTCCGACCCTTCCTCTGAGCTTTAGGCATCTCCTCCTTCCCCTAACACCAGGTCCCATGGCAGGCTAGGGAAAAAGACAAAGATGCCTTTAGTTCTTCTCAGATCTCATCTCCTAGGAAGGCTTGATATGGGACCCCAGAGATGTCTGCTTGTCTTAAGAGTGCAGCCTTCTCTGGGGTGTGCCGACTGCCTTACTTGGCAGTGGGCTGAGTTACTCCTTGGCCAGTAGGCATCAGACAGAAGTCCCATGAACTCTACACCATCCATTTAAAATTCTCTCTCCCCATGCCACACCCCCAGTTCAGTTGTACAGATAAAGGCCTTCAACAAATTAGGGGTAAATAAGGGAATTCCGTGAGAGGAATTCCAGCAAGAAAGGAGTTTTTGGCTGTAGTGGGGAGAAGGTAAGGGGTCAGGGAGTCAGTCAATCCTAAAGCTGCCCAAGTCATAGTGTGTGTGTGTGTGTGTGTGTGTGTGCGCGCGCATGTGTGTGTGTGTGTGTACCACAGGCTGGTGTTGGCACCAGGTATCCAGTATGAAGGGACTTCCCTGATTCTTTTTCATTAAATCTAAACTGGAAAGTTCCAGCTCCTTGGTCAGTTTTGAGAAGAAAAATTGGACATGAATGTCAGGATGCACCAGAATGGATATGTTGTTCATGGCCCTGGAATCCTCAGTGCAGATACGAGGGAACCTCAGCTGGTGTTACTCATCAGAGCACCAAAGAGGGCAGAGGGCAGACGTCACGCTCTGTGTCCCCACCTTACCCTTGGCGGAGGAGGAACACAGACCCTCTCGGCTGGACTTTGCTCCTGCTTGGAGGAGAAGTCAGAAGAGTCGTGGGTTGGAATCCCACCTCTGAGACTCACTAGCCTTATGACCCTGGACCTGACACATGATGTTGGGCTTCAGTTACCTCACCTGTCACGTGGAGAGAGCAGCTGAGATCCATTCCACCTCCAGCCTATCACCTTGTGACCTTCTCGAGTCTGCATTTGCAAAGTGAAAGCAACTTACATACCCCCCATCCCACAGATTGCTGAAACTACTGACTTCAATGTGCATTAAAGTATCCTATAAATGTCCTTTACTGTTAGGTGATCAGTGAGGCTAGGAGAGTTGGATATCTGTCCACCTACTTACCCTCCATGTCTAGCTTCCCCCAAATTCGATCCTGAGCATCACCCATCATCCCGCATGAGGGAACTCCTTTAAAGACTTCTGATGGGGGCAGCTAGGTGGTGCAGTGGATAGAGCACCAGCCCTGGATTCAGGAGGACCTGAGTTCAAATCCAGCCTCAGACACATAACACTCACTAGTTGTGTGACCCTGGGCAAGTCACTTAACCCCATTGCCTAGCCAAAAAAAAAAAACTTCTGATGGCAACAGCGTCTCCACCCGTGGTCACTAGGAGCTTCTGAAGGGCCTCCCCTGTGAGTGAGACTTCTGTAACCCAGTGTTCCCCGAGGACCCAGAACTGGCCAAATGCCAAGAACAGAAGTTCAGCATGGGTGGAGAGATCTGAGGCAGGCATCGCTGGCAAGCAGGGAGGAGAAGTTTCTCGTCAGCACGTGCACTGCTGATATCAGGACCCTGGAAGAGATAGATGTCTTGGGAGCTGCAGGTTACTAGATTCATTGACCCAGTGAGGAAAGAGGCTTCCTTATTCCAGCTCTGCCATGTCTGCTGAGTACACGTGAGGCCTGTCTTGGCTCCCAATCTCAGCAGTCGGGGGTTGAGGAGATGGACCACTTTTCTAGATCCAATTCCTGTGAAAACAAGTGAGAGGCAAATAAATGCCCTGTAGTGGAGCTTGGTTGCGTGGCCCAGGGAGGACAAGCTGGTGGTGGTTAAGTGTTGCAGTGATGCTGGTCAGCATAGACTCAGCCCCTGCTCACAGCCCTCAAAGGCCTGGCAAGATCTCCAGGGGACCTGCCTGTCTCCTTATCCGTCACTATGTTTGGTGCAAGACTCCTAGATACATGAGGAGAACCATCATTAAAGTTCATCCAACACTTGCTCAAAGCATCTTGGAAGACAGAGAGTACAGTACATTTAACAGATGGGAAAACTGGGGCCCAGAGATACGGAGGGACTTTGCAGGATCTTAGAGGTGGAAGGAATCCCAGAGACCCTCTGATCCAACCTGGGCTTGAACAGGAATCCCCCCCTAGCATACCCCCAACAACTGGTCATCCCATTTTCAAATAAAGTCCTCTAGTGAGGAGAAATCCTTTAATGAGGTTCACTCATGGCAAACCATTCCACCTTCAAATAACTCCAAGTTTTTGGAAGTTTTTTTCTTCAATGAAATCTAAATTTGCCTCTATAATTTCTACTCCTCACTCGTAATTTTGCCAACCAGAATGAGCCCGAGCCCTCTCCCTATGATAACCCTTCAAATACTAGAAGGTAAAAGATAACTATCATGTCCCCACCCCTAGGCCTTGTCTTCTCCAGGAAGAAGCATCCTTGGTCATATCAGCTTAGCAGAGTTGCTTCTCTATCCCCTGACAATAGGCACATAGCAAGCATTCCCATTTCTAGAGCTTTGAGGGACCTCACAGGCCACTGTTCTGGTCCCCTCATTTTACAGATAAGGCAAGAGAAAGGAAGAACTTGTTCAAAGTGACACAGGGAATAAATAACAGAGGTAGGATTTGAACTCAGCTCCTCAGACTCCAGAACCAAATCGATACTCTTTTCATCATATCAAACATCATCTCTCCAGGGATGACTGCAGACAGTCAAGTGTCCCTCCCTATGGTCTAGGATGGAGCAACGAGAGGAAGAGACAGAGACAGAATTACAGAGATAGAGAAAGAAAGAGGAAAGGAGAGAGGCAGAGAGAGAGGAGAGGGAGGGAGGGAGAGAGCCAGAAGAGAATGGGAAGCCAATAAATGGTTAATGCCACTGATGATAGCTGATGGAAAAACAGCCCCAAATTGCGGTCACATAGGAGCAACCCAGGTCCCGGAGCAGGTCTGCATGACAGCACATGCACACACGTGGATTCCCACCCAACTTCAGGAGGAAAAGCAGCTGATGTTGCAGAAGGGAAAGTAGAGAAGGGCCACATGTCACCTGGGTCAACCTTATTACCCACAGGCCTGGCCATTCTTTCTCCCCAAGCTCATCTCTGGCTCCGCAACCAGCATTTCAGATGCTGAGAATATAGAGGCTGACCATCTGTGAGGTGAACTCCCTGGGGCAACTTCTCTCCTGTTCCCTGCAGAGAGGGTAGGCGATCAGGGTGAGATTCCTCAGCCCATATGATACCCCAAACTCATTTGAGTTATCCTGTAGTGTGATCCTTAGAGAGGGTGATCAGACTTGAACCCTGGTGACTAAAGCTGACCCACTGGGGCTGTGCTTTGGGTAGGGACATGAGGCATGTCTCACTTAGGACACAATCCAACAACAGCTAGCTAGCTACCCAGGCAAGAAAGATTGCTAAAGCAGACATCCTTCATTAGCTGAAGTCTGAAAAATACCAAGAGACAGTATAGGGTGGTGGAAAGATCACTGGACTCAGAATCCAGAAGACCTGGGTTCAGATACGGTCTTATGTATTTACTAGCTACGTGAACCTAGGCAAGTGAATTAATTTCTCTGGATCAACTTCCTCATTTGCACAATGAGGGGGTCTGCCTCTGAGAGCCCTTTTAGCATGAAATCTTCTAGCCTGTTCTGAGGAAACCACACAATTGCTAGTTCCTCGAGGCCATGGACTGCCATATTTCTTTGGATGCCCCTCTGGACCTTATATGGCTTCACTGAAAGTGTTCGAACAAAGCCTAGATAAACATCTGTCAGGAATGCTATAAAATTGGCCAAATGACCTTGAAGGTCCCTTCACCCCTAAAGTTCTGTGAGTCCAGGAGTGGGTAAAAGTTGCAGATGGACAAATGTAGTCTTGAGGATGAAAATAATTTCCAATTAGAACTATCCTAAGGTGTAATGGGCTGTTACAGGAGGTGGAGGGTAGAGCACCCCTCTTTGTTATTTATTTTTTACTTTTTTTATTTATTTTTTGTAGGCAATTGGGGTTAAGTGACTTGCCAGGGTCACATAGCTAGTAAGTGTCAAGTGTTTAGTCTGAGGCCGGATTTGAACTCAGGTCCTCCTGACTTCAGGGCCTGTGTTCTATCCACTGCGCCATCTAGCTGCCCCAAGGCATCTCTCTTTGAGCAAAGGTTAGATGGTCATGTAGAGAGAATTCTTGTTGATGACTTGGAGTTGATGGCTTTTGAAGTTTTTTCCAACTAAGATTTTGTGATTCTGTGATTCTTTCTAATAGGCGCTTCATAAATATTTATTTGGATGGATGGATGGGTTAATGAACTATTGAATGAATGATTGAGTAATGAATGGGTGAAAGTGTGTGAAGAATGAGTGAATGAGTGGGTGAATGAAGCCATTGTGCAGGACCAGTCTGGGAACTTAGGACGTGCCCTCTTACAGGTGGCTTAGGCACATTTGATTGGGTGTACCGGGAAATACAGAGCATTGAGCAAAACCTGTGGTTCTGCCTTGTGAGCTCAAGGCCAAACAGACCAGTCATATGCCCCTGCTGCTTTCAGCTGGTCAATGAAAGGAAAAGAGCCCTCAGCTCACCTTTTGTCAGGGCGCAGCCTTCCTGGGCACAGGGACTTTCTGCCTACACTACCATGACCACTGTCACCCTCCCCTAGGAATGAGTCATCATTCTAAGGGTCTATGTCTCCCTGGCAGGCTGATAAAGCCCAGTACATAAGTGCCACCATGACTCACTCCTTCTCCTTGCAAAGTGGCTGATTTATGCTGGCTGCCAAAGCCAGAGAGATAGGAATCAGCAGCACTCTGAGGTCATTGGAGGCAACAGTCCCAATTCTCACAAATACATTCCCAGCCATCTCTGGGCTGACGGTGAAAAAACCTCATTCTGCAGAATGGATGGCTTACCCCTCTAGAGGAGAGATAGAGAAACTGGGGGGAAGTCCTTGAGCATGGAGAATGACCCTCTCTCTGCAGCTGGAGTGAGGTTGACAAGTACTCTGTGTGGAGTAGGGAGCCAACGAATCAGCTTGTGCTAAATGCTGACCAGACGACTAGCAGAGCACTTTAGAGTTCAATATTTGAGAGACAACCCTGGACCTGGATTCCGGAAGGTCTAGATTTGAATCTAGCTTCAGGCACTTAATAACTGTGTGACCCTGGGCAAGTCACTTAACCTCTGTCTGCCTCATTTTCCTCATCTGTAAAATGGGGATCATAATAGCACCAACCTCACAGGGTTGTTAAGGATCGAATTAGGTAATTAGATGAAAGAAATAAGATGAAAATAAATGTCAGCTATGATAATAATACTTATGATTTTATTAATCCATCGCCATGATGCATGAAATGAGAGGTGACATAATTGAGAAGGGATTGAGAACTCATCTCAAACCATGAAGACCCTATGTTCTATGTTCTAAGGTCCCTGCTGGCTTGGGTGTTATTTGTTTTATGAAAATTCCAGAGAGGGAGGGGCTCTCTCTTACTCCCCAGATAGGTAGTTACGAAGTCAATAAAAATACAATGAAACATAGATAATATTCCATTTTAAAATGAAGTCATCATGCAGTCCCAAGGGTCCTTATGCACAGGCCAGTGGGCCCCATTTCTATTTGAGTTTGACATTGGCATTGACATTGCCTTAGATTAGAACATAGAACTGTCAAAGCTGGACCAAGGACCTTAGATTATCAAATGTCAGAAACTGAAGTAACTTTAGAGGTCATCTCTTCAGCTGTATAATCATCTATGGGTAAGGACCAAGTTAGCCCCTGGCCATACAAAGATGAAAAACTATATATTCTATGCCCTCAAGAAACATATAGGCTTGTAGAAGGGATAAACTATATTTTTGTGTGGCTTAGTTTTTGTTGCTGTTGTTTTGAAACCCTGACCTATAAGTTCATTGATGGAGGGTCTCCCCAGAGGAAACTTCCTCTACCCTACACAGAATGGCCCCTACTTCCCATGTACCCTATGATCTAGCCACACTGGATTACTTGGCATTCCTCCTACACAACAACCTTCTATCTCTCCTCTCCCTACCTTTGCACTGGCTGACCCTCATGCCTGGAATGCCATCCCTCCCAAACTGATGATCTTCAAGCAAAGTGCTCTAACAATATTTGTGCATGCAGCTAGGTGGCACAGTGGATAGAGCTCCAGCCTTGGAGTCAGGAGGACCTGAGCTCAAATCCGGCCTCAGACAGGTGACACTGACTGTGCGACCTTGGGCAAGTCACTTAACCCCGATTGCCTAGGGGGGCCCCCCCAAAAAAAAAGAATATTTGTGATCAGAGAGATCCTTTTCAGTTGGGGGAGGTAAGTGGGAACCGTTCAGATAAGGCTTCAAAAAGGTCCCTGTATTGCTCAGGCAAGGATGAGGAGGGAGAATCGCTGGGCATAGAAGGAGCCCTTTTAGATTGTAAACCCAGTTTATAGTCAGTCCCGTTTGTCTGTGGAAAAAAATGATGTAAGGCTGGAAAGGGAGGTTTCAGCCAGATGGTGATCAAAGGTAAATGCCAGGGTGAGAAGTTTAATTTTCTAAAATTCTGGAGATATTAGGAAGCCATTCATCTCACCGCACCCCCATTTTACAAGGAAGGGGCATCTTTATAAACTCAGAGATTTAAAGCTGGAAGCAACCTTAGAGGCCGTAGTTGAATCCCCATTTTACAGATGAAGAAACTGAGGACCACAGAATTTAAATGCCTTAGCCAAGGTCAGTCACACTGAGAGTGAATGGGAGAACCAGAAATTGAACCCAGGTCACCTGACTAGACTCTCCCCTTTCCTTCTGTGCTGCAGTGCCTCCCAATACTGCGAGCCAGAGAATGTAAATGATTTGTGTTGAATGCAGAAAAGTACCCTGGGCCAAAAGGGGGGCTTATTAGGGCAGGTGTAAGGAACCATAGGCCCTGGGACATTCAGAAAGCTGTACGGTCCTTCCTTCAGTGACCTGAAGCCGACACTGGATCCCCCCAGCCCTGAGGTCTGGTGGGTTTATCTGCCAAGGCCAGTGGAGCTCTTTGCAGCCACCCCTCTCCCAAGCCACCTCAGAGACACCCTCCCAGCATCCCCTGCCCCCAGACCCCAATTCGTGGCTGCAAGGATGGAAAAGCCAGCCGTTTAGTAGCCGAAGATGGTTTCTGCAAACCCCTTCTTCCCCTGTAGCCTCCATCCCCCCCAATCCAACACACACAATCAAAGTCTCTCGGCAGCTGATTAAGCTATAACGTGGCTGAATTGCTTTGGGGGACTTTGAAGAAAACTAATTAAAACCGGCTGAGATGTTAAACTTTGGAAAGTGGCTGCTTGCCCAGGGACAACTTTCCATAGGGGTTTTCAGTATGTGAACCTAATACATATTCACTCAGTATCTATAAGACACATTTGTCCAACTCTGCCTAAGTACACAGCTCTGTTCTGGAAGAGATTGGAACAGCCCGAATCAGCCAGCCCTTGGAAATTGTGTGTGTGTGTGTGTGTGTGTGTGTGTGTGTGCGCGCGCGAGCACGTGCGTCTGTGTGTCTGTGTCTCTGTGTGTGTGTGTCTGTGTGTGTGGATCTATGTCTTTAAAATAAGCTACCCCAGCATGCCCCAAACTTAGCCCAGACACCCCGATGCTTCATCTTCAAAGCTTCCTTGGAACAGTTTCAGATTGTAGAGAAAAGAGTACTAACTTGAAGTCAGGAGACAGTCTCTAAGTCCTTATTCAAATCAACAAGCATTTATTAAGTGCTTACTGTATACCATATGCTGTGCTTTTGCCATGAAATAGCTGCCTGGTCTTGGGCCCATCACTTCTCTCTGGGCCTCAGTTTTCATATTTCCTGTCTGTATCAAAGGAATATGGGAAGAATCAGGCAGCTAGGAGGCACAACAGATAGAGTAATGGACTTGGAATTAGGAAGGCCTGAGTTCAATTTCTACCTCAGACACTTACTAGCTATGAGACCGGAGACAAGTCACTTAATTTCTGTCTGCCTCACTTTCCTCACCCTCATCAAATGGAGGTCATAACAGCACCTTACCTCCCCAGGTTGCTGTGAGTATATGATGAGACAACATATATAATGCACTTTATGAGCCGAGCCCTAAAACTCTCTGTAAATGTTAGCTGTCTCATGGGATAATGGTTGTGGTGGTCAAGACCTGGATTCCATTACTACAGGGAACTAACTCCCTCTACCACTTCAGATCAAGCTCAGCACCTGCTCTTTGGCTTAGAGAACACATACTTCAGTGACTTGCCCAGGGCCACAGAGGCAGTGAGGTCTTCCTGGGTCTTCCTGGCTTTGCAGCCAGCTCTCTAACCAATATGCCAGGCTCCCTGTTGAGGCTGATGGTAATTGTTACAATTTTCCCCAATTATAGACTTTGTTGTGGGTAAACTGCCTCTAAAGCAGAAAATGCACAATTAAAAATACACTCTATCAGCCTTACAAGAGGAAGGAAGACTTTATGTAAAATTTTCCTAAGTCCTTTGTAGGGTCATCTGAGGGTATCCTTGAAGGGCAGGTCCTAGCAAGCAGAAGAAGGCCAATGTTAGTTGAAGGTCATTTTAAAAGGACAGTAGGCCTGGTCTGGAAATGAGCAGGACCCAGATGTCTCAGCTCTGTCCATGACTAGTTGTGTGACCCTTAGCACTTAAGTCATCTCCATCCC
Organism: Phascolarctos cinereus; assembly: GCF_003287225.1. Taxonomy (NCBI): domain Eukaryota; kingdom Metazoa; phylum Chordata; class Mammalia; order Diprotodontia; family Phascolarctidae; genus Phascolarctos; species Phascolarctos cinereus. The sequence goes on along the minus strand of NW_027555625.1, from coordinate 52,720,057 downwards.
CCACCCCAACTTTAACCTCAGTTTCCTCAGCTGCAAAAAGGAGAGGAGTGGTGAGATGGACCTGAGGATCTCTGAAGACCCTTCTGGTCCAAATATCCCCCCTCATTCCCATGAGAGGCAATGTGCCATCATGGATAGAGAGCTAAGGGATATGGGTTCAAGTCCCACCTTGGAAACTTACTGGCCAAGTCACCTTGAGAAAGTCTCTCAGGGAGGAGCATGTGGAAACAGTGTTATGTGAAAACGTGGCCTCTACCATCTTCCTCTAGGTTCCCCCCCCAAAAAAAATACCATCACAAGGAAACACCAGTCCTTCAAGCAAAGTGGAAATGAGTTATAGCCAATTCGCTTCATGCCCTGCAACTCTCTATGGCTCTAAGTAGCAGAGAAAGTGCTGAGCTGTGTTGGTGGAGGGCATTTCCTCACCTGGGAGTTCCCCAGAGCAATGGAAGTCTAGGTTCCATCCTTATCGCCAATTCCCATCTTGCTTACCCCTCATTTCTTCCTGGCCCAATCTATTTTAGACAACAGGTGCTAGGGTTTGGGGTACTTGGTACCCACAAGGGTGCTTCTGGGTCTGTCATTTTGACTTTGAAAAACTCTCCTTGGAGTTGGCTCCGAGGGTGGGGCAATTCTGGCCGGGAAGTAAATGGAGAAAACATATGTAAGGAGATTCCCAAGTGTTACCTTGCCAGAGCCAACATTCAGGCATGAACGCCTGTTCAATGCGCCATCTGCTGGAATTCCAAGGAGTGGCACAGAACAAGAGTTAGCAGAGGAAGTGAAAGTCCTCACCCAAGGCTAAATCCAGCGCACATTTATTAAGCCCGCGCCTTGTGCAGTTACCTCCTAGAATATAACAAGAGAGACATAGACCTCACCCTCAGGGCACTAACCATACAATAGTAACTGCTAGCTTTCTTATAGCACTCTACATATATTATCGCTTACTAAGTGTTTATTGATTTGAATTTCATTTTTAACCTCACAACCAGAGAATAAGCACGTATTTGTCATCTATGTGCCAGGCACTGAGCTAAGCACTGTTGCCAATATTTTCTCATTTGATCTTCTACAACTCATGAAGTAAGTGCTATTATAACCCCCATTTTTCAGATGAGGAGATTGAGGTTGCAAGTGATTTGAACTCATGTCTTCCTGATTCCAAATCCAGCATGGTATCCACTGTGTCACCTAATACAACAGGACGGACAAGTACCCAGATAACCAGGGGGGATCTGTGTTGTAGGGACCATAGCTCTGAATGTAAAGTTGGAAGGCAGATGAGTACATGTCCTGTTTCTATCACTTGGGTGACTTGGGTGACCTCAGACAACCAACCCTTCTCGGGATTTTAGTTTCTCCACAATAAGGGGGTTAGAGCAGATGATCTGTAAGGTTCCTTTAGATCTTGGCCCTGTCACCTACTTGTGTGACATGTGTGGGACCTTGGGCAATTCACTCCTGGCCACTCTGGGCCTCAGTTTCCCCAGAATGGGAAGGGGGTGGTAGCCCTGGATAATCTCTAAGGTCCCTTCCAGTTCTAAATCCTTTGGAATGAGACAAAGAAAGGTGAGATCAGTGAAAAGCCAAGGGGAAAAGTATCTGATTGCTCAGCGGAGGAGGAAGCTGCTTCCAAGAATGTAGCTTTTGTGGTCGAGTCGTGAAGGGCACAGACCTACAAGAATGAAATCTGGTCAGAAGGTGTGTGGGAGATCCAGCTGAGGAAACACGTAGTATTTACGGAGCACCTTCCCAGCTGCCCCTAACGCGCCTGAGGGAGGAGAGGGAGGGAGGGCAGACAGGTGTGATGGTCCCGGGTAAGGCAACCCAGAGTAATTGGAAGCAGATTGGAGTTGGTGTCAGAGCCCTGGGCTCAGATCCTGGCTCCCAGCACTCGTTTGCTGTGTGGCCACCTCATGTCCCTAAGTTTCAGTTTTTTTCTCCCATAAAATAAAGAAGTTGCTCTAGAGAGATTCAAAGATCCCTCCCAGCTCCAAAATCTGATGATCCTGTGTTTTTCAAATGGGGTAATGGAAGCTCAGAGAGAAGCTGTGACGGCCCCAAAGATCACAGAGTCATCAAATGTCGGAAAGAGGACTAGAAACTCTTATCCTTTCCTTCAGCAGATATTGTTTGAAAGGATTCAACTTGGGGCAGCTAGGTGGTGTAGTGGTTGGAACACCAGGCCTGGAGTCAGGAGGACCTGAGTTCAAATTTGGCCTCAGACACTTGAAACTAGCTGTGTGACCCTGAACAAGTCACTTAACCCTGATTGCCTCTCGAAAGAAATACACACAAACTCCAGTTCCTTTCCAAAATCTTCACCTATTAGCAGCAGCCCCCTCCCTCTCCCCCAGAGAGCCATTCAGTGCCCCCCTAGACTGAGGTGTGGTGCCAGTGCAGAATTGGGAAGTCAGTAGTTTGTCTTTGGGCACACCTACCTACTTTTCTTTAGCCTTTGGAGCAAACCCTCCCCCCACTCCTACAAACCATGTACCCACTACCTTCAAGCTGCCCAGTCCCTGCCCAGGGCATTCCACTGGGGATCCCCTAACCTAGGCTACTCATCTCCTCGACATTCCAGACGTTTTCCTAACTCTCTGCATTGCAAAATAACTGCTATCTGCCAGACTAACTCACCCCTGCTGAGGTGTTAATGACTGATAAAAGGATAGAATGTAACCCCTGCAAATGCCTGAAGGCAAAGGCTACAAAGCTGTAACAGTGGGACTTCTAGGTATGGGAGGGCCTGGAAGGCGGGACCTGTCGCCTTTGTCAAGGGGACTCCCCTCACTCCCAATACTGTTAGCTCCTTAAGGAAGGGGATGTTTTCAGCTGTGTTGGATCCCAAGAGTGTGGGATAGCTGCTGCTTACATGCTGTTGAATGGAATTGAATTTCCCAGAAAACCCTCAATTCACGTAAGGGGTTTGATTTTCTCCCATTTCAGCTTTCCAAAACTAGAATGTGCTCCCTGAGGAGGCAGTGAGCTCTCTGTCACTAGGAGAAGGCTGACTCAGACTGACCAGGTGGTAGACAGGCTAAGATGCTTATCCTCTTGAGTGATTACACCCACTGTCATGGCCAGGGGTGCACCCTTTGGGGGAGAGGCTGGATGAGGTGACCCCCTCCTAAGGTCCTTCCAATCCTTTTGGGATTCACCAGTTCTATGAGAGGTAGTGCAATCTGATTTTTGCTCTATGCACAATCTGCTAGAGCAGTAACCATCGAGCCAGTCAGTCAGTTAATAAAGGGTCACACAGCTATGTGCCAGGAACTGTGCTAAGCACTGAAGATACAAATATGATTTTTAAAAAAACAGTCCTTGCTCTCAAGAAGCTTCCATTCAAATTGGGGAAGACAACATGCAAGAGGAAGCTGAAAGGAAGAAGGAGGTCCTGGGCCCAAGGACATGGTGAAGTTCAGTCCAAGGAGTAGAAGCTGGCGGGAAATGACACTACCTATCTGTGTGATACCAGGCAAGTCACTTAAGTGCTTCCTGCCTCAGTTTCCCTAACTGGAAAATGGGGGCAATAGCACCTACCTCCCAAATACAAGAAGCTGCAGTACAGGATCCTCCCTAACCTCCCAAACTGGAGAGGGGTTCAGTTATTGCCCCTCTGTAGATAAGCCCTGAACCACTTGTGAGGTTCTAAAGATGCAAATGATCTTCAGCCAGATGGTTGTCCCTCCTACACTTAGGGAACAAGCTCTGTGATTGGTTGGCTCACAGGACTCCTCTTTCCTAGCCCCCACTCACTTAGGGAAGAAAAAAGGTGGGAGAGCCAGGAATAGAGGGATTCTGAGAGACACACACAAAAGGAACACGATTAGGACAACACTGGTGGTTCCCAGTGCCTGGATCCTCTTTCACAGAGAGCCTATGAAGAGTCTGAAAGGGCTGGGAGGATGGATTACGGCTTGTGTCTGGCTAGGAAAACTTGGTCTTTTCCCAGGACCCAGGGGGAGTTTGTGTGAATTCATCTGGCCAGGAAGCCCCAGAGTAAATTGGTGCCCTTGTCACGTCCCCAGCCCCCCTTTCAGATCCTCCTCTATCTCTAAGTCCAATATCAGCAGGTAATCGATGGTTCATGGCATAAACATCCCGGGCCCCAGCTCCTTGAGCCAAATAGCATATATGGAAACCATCCACCCAAGCCCCTTTAGGGGAAATGGAAGGATGAGGTCATCCTGTGTCCTTTCTAAATGTACTAGGGCAATAGGCCTGGGTCCAGAGCTGTCAGGGCTTGGGGAAAGGTTCAGAGTCTCCCCAGTACTTCTCCTCTCCATCCCATCCCTCTGTTTCCCTCCTTCCCATGGCTGGGAGGCCTGGGAGAGGCATGGTGCCTGCTTTTGGCCAGCCACAGAGTACAGAAACCCATACCTATTGTTTGGTGGCTTCAAATCCCTGAGGGCCTAGCATGTGGAAGGGGTGTGGCCCCAAGAGGGCAAAGCCAGGACTCCCATACGAAAATTACTCCTAGGCAGACGAGCTCAATCAATAGAAGAGCAAAAACTTATGAGGAATCGTAAGCAGAACCGTCCAAGAAGAAGAGAATTACTTACCTGGTACATTCATAGAATCGTAGTGGGATTGTAGAGTCATAGATTCTAGTCCTTCCAGTCCAACCGGTTCATTTTATGAATAAGGAAACCAAAATCCAAAGAAATTAAATGTCTTGGCCAAGGTCCTGTGGTTGACCCAAGCTGAAGGCTTCCAAGGAGATGCCATTGTGTTGATGACTCAGAAATCAGAGGTGATCATTTGAATCCTGCCAATGGGTCACAAAGCACAGAGTTGAGGTACTGAGTCCTCCCCACCCTCCCATCATTAGAAGTCTTCAAACAGGCTTGATGAGCCCTTGATGAGGATTTTGGTGGAAAGGGAGAGAGATTTCTGCTGAAATAAAGTTTGAAATACATGATCTCTGAGATCCCTACCAGCTCAGAGATTATCAGATTCTATGAAAGAGTTAAAAATATGATCTTGCCACATGGCCTGGACTTGTAAGAAATCAAATTGGATCAAAATCAGGGGTTATTGACTGGTTTTGTGTCATGGATCACTTTGGCAGATTGGGGAAGCCTATGGACCCATTCTCAGAATCACATTGCTGAAAGAATAAAGTAAAACACATAGGATTAAAATGAAACCAATTACATTGAAATACAGTTAATAAAATGTTTGGTTTCTGAGCCTATGATTATTGCCTTATCAATGACCTTGACCTAGTCTATCATCATTTAATAGTCTTTAGGCTTCCAAAACCACTCAGTTTCCTCTGATGCTTTTAGGGCTTTCCAACGTTTGGGTCCTAATTGTTTGGCCAACTAGTTTTGGTGAAGCCATAAATTCAGGCTTGTTCTGAGCTAGAGTTTATCTCAAAGGCAGCTAGAGGGTACAATGGATAGAGTTCGGGACCTGGAATCAGGAATACCCATCTTCCTGAGTTCAAATCTGGTCTCAGACACTGACTAGCTGTGTGACCCTGGGCAAGTTACTTAACCCTGTTTGCCTCAGTATCCTCATCTGTAAAATGAACTGGAGAAGGAAATGGCAAACCACCCCAGTATCTTTGGCAAGAAAACCCAAATGCAGTCACAAAGAGTTAGACACAGCTGAAACAACTGAAGAAGGAAGTTTATCTTGGATTTGTTACCCACTCGTTCCACCTGTTCATGCCTATCTCCCATCACCTTCCTCACTTCAACCTCGACTAGACTGCCAACCCCCTTGGGGCAGGAAGGGGGAGGAAAGTCTTCTTTGCTATGCCCTTCCAGCACCTGACATGGGGCTGGGTGCAGTTAGAGCAAGCACTCAGTAAAATGCTAGTGGAATGAGACAGGACTGGATGCACCTCCTAACCTCTTACCCAGAGCTTTTGCTACAATTCCTAAAGACAGTTGCATCCTATAAGGACAAAAAAAAGATACATTTCTATCAAACACTTGCCTTACAAACAAGTATTATTATCTTCATTTTGCATGTCACTCTTTCAATCAACAGCATTTATTAAGAGTCTACTACCTACTTTCATCTTGCATCTCATGTTGTTTATTATACATCTCACACTAGATGTCCTATAGAAATCTTAAAATTAGCGTATCCAAAACTGAAATCATGATCCTTCCCCAAAAAGCTCTCCCCACCTCCAAACTTCCCCATTAACTGTAAAGGATAACACCATCCAATCAGTTCCCCAGGCTGATAGCCTAGGTATCATCCCCAACTCCTCATTACTTCTCACCCCACTTATCTGATCTGTTGCCCAAATCTGTTAATTTCACCTTTGCAATATGTCTCAATACAATCCCTTCTCTCCTCCGACACTGACACCACCTGGGTTCAAACCCTTGTTTCTTCATGCCTGGACTATTGCGATGGCCTGAGGCTGGGTCTGTCTGCTACAAATCTCTCCCCAATCCACTCAGTCCTCCATTCAGTCAGCAAAGCTATTTTCCAACTATGTCATACAACACACACACACACACACACCTCGATAAACTCCAGTTGTTCCCTGTTACCTCTGGGTTAGATATAAAATGCTATGTTTGGTATTCAAAGCCCTTTATAACTTAGCCTTGCTCCCTCTTTCCAATCTTCTTATACTTTACACTCTCCTCCCCTTTGCAATCCAGTGACATTGGCATCCTCGCTGTTCCTTGAACAAGACACTCCATCCCTTGGCTCCGGGAATTTTCACTGACTGTCCTCTATGCCTGGAATACTCTCCCTCCTCATCTCCACCTCTTGGCTTCCCTGGCTTTCTAGTGCCAGCTAAAATCTCAACTTTACAAGAAGCCTTTCCCAATCTCTCTTCTAGTGCCTTCCCTCTGTTGATTAGTTCCTGTTTATCCTGTATATAGTTGGTTTGTACAAAGTTGTTTACATGTTGTTTTTCCTCATTAGACTGTGATTTCTTTGAGAACAAAGATTTCTTTTACCTTTCTTTGTATCAGCAGGGCTTAATACAGTGCCTGGAACATAGTAGATGTTTAATAAATCCTTATTGACTGACTGACTACATATGCCTCTTAGTAAATACAAGTAGCACATGTTCTGAGGGGACTCTCCCAGCTCCCACACTCTATGATAATGTGGGTCCTTTGAATGTGGCCGCTACATCCTCTCAAGTCTCTAGCGGTATCTATCCCTATAGAGTTGGGGAGTGTCTTCTCATGAGCCCCCATCAGTGTACTTCCTGCCATGATTATTAATTGAAAATCAATTTAGTCAGTCAACCTCAGGTAACTTTTTGAAAGGAGTGTTTACTAAGGTGGTTCAGTAAAAATGGTTGGCATAAAACATCCCCCTCAAAAACTCTGTGACATACTCTCCTACAAATATATGTAGTGTACAAGGGATAGCAGGCTTAAGCTTAGAGAGCATTTGTAGCAAAGGGGTAAGTCACAGTTCCAGGTTGCTAGAAGTCTGATTTTCCCCTTTTTGGGGTACTTAAGAAATTCCCCTTAGCCATGATGTAACTTCTTTGATTGGCTCTCTGTGGATTATGAATGTATAAGTTATCAGCTCTTGGCTCCCAATGTAGACATAGATGTCGGATGATCTAGGGATACTTCTAGAACCCCAATAAGAAGATGGGAAGTCCAAAATCCTCAGGACTCATTGAAAGTCACGAGGATCTAATGCAGACCTGCACAACTCTGAAGTAGGTAGGGGCCAAAATTAAAATAGGCTAAACTCCTTCAGGCTGCAGATAGGTTAGACTAGAGACAGACTGACTATGGTTGGTTGCTGCAGGTCACATGACAAGCAGGAGAGAGTGCAGTGCAGTGGCAACACTGCATTTTTCAAGGGCCACCCAAAATCCTTTGGCAAGCAGCAAGCAGCTGAGGGCTGTATGTTGTGCAGGCCTGATCTACTGTGGCCAAAAGTAGGATAGGGGTAGGGGGAGGAGGGGAGAAAATCTAGGCTGAGGCCAAATCTGAAGCCTCCCCTTCCCTTTCTCTCCCCCTCCCACAAGCAGTTCTTCCTCAGGGGCTTTACTGGAATGCTGCAGTCATTCCAAACTCTGGAATAATTCTGGTTCTCAACTAGCCTGATACTTTATACATGACCCCCTAGGACATGATCGAGTTTCCTCAGCCAATCTGAACACGCTTCCTGTGCAAAGTTATTCTAGGTTCAAGGTCTTTCTGCCTAAAGTCTAGGATGGATTGATTGAAACTGAAGTTTACAATGGAGATTGATTTATTGTTCCCAACCAGCTAAGGTACCAGGGAATCTTATCACCTTCATTAAATGGGATAGTGGGACTTGATTGATTTACTTGACACATACCCCAACCTTACATACAAATAAATGCAAAGTGATTGGAAGTGGATACTAACAAGTAAGAGCCAGGAAACACTGTCTTGAGGGAAGTAGGACTTGACAAAAGAAGAAACTGATCCAGAGAAGGTCACTGGCTTCCCTGAACTCACAAAACCTATCAATTTGGCAGCCAGAATCAAACCCACATGCCAGACTACAAATCCAGCTCCCTTTCCACTCCTCAAAAACACTCTTGCTTCCTAAGATAGCAGCCTCCCCAAAGGGAGGGCTAAACATTTCAGCCTGAATCTTGAACACCAACATCTCAGCTAATCAGAAGGCAATATGGTATCCAAAGGAGAAGAAGAAGAAGAAGAAGAAGAAGAAGAAGAAGAAGAAGAAGAAGAAGAAGAAGAAGAAGAAGAAGAAGAAGAGGAGGAGGAGGAGGAGGAGGAGGAGGAGGAGGAGGAGGAGGAGGAGGAGGAGGAGGAGGAGGAGGAGGAGGAGGAGGAGAAAGTGCTGACCTTAAAATCAGGAGACTCGACATCTAATTCTAGCTCTGACACATGCTTGCTGGGTGGCCATGGACAAATTATTTAATTTTCCTTAGCCTTAGTTTTCTTATCTGCAAAATGGGAATAATAAGGCTTCTATTACCAACCTACTTCCCAGGCTTGTTATGAAGGATATCAGCTTTGTAAATCTTGAAGTACTGTGTGCATGTTCTTTATTATTCAGGATCATGCAAGGACAGGACTAAATTATTTCTAATGCTGTCCTTTGTTAAGCACCGACTGGAAACATGATGTTGGGGAAAGAGCACTGAATTTGGAGCTGAAGCTTACACCCTGGCTAAGAAACTCACCACTTAACTGAGACCTTGGGCTAGCCATTTCCTCTGACTCACTAAGATAACAGATATGACTTCTAATATTAAGGAGGCACCAGAGTTTTTGCTGTTATTTGATTATGCTTGTAAACATTGAAGAATTTCAGTAGGATATTTGTCTACATTCCTGAGCAGTTAAAATAAGGATGTTATTTGTTTAAACACTTTTTTTTTAGGCAATTGGGGTCAAGTGACTTGCCCAGGGTCACACAGCTAATAAGTGTCAAGCATTTGGTCTGAGGCTGGATTTGAACTCAGGTCCTCCTGACTTCAGGGCCAGTGCTCTATCCACTGTGCCACCTAGCTGCCTCTTGTTTAAAAACTTTTAAAACCTTAAAATGGCATCACTTGAAATAAGTGCTATAGCTTGCCAGATGCCCGGGGCCTCACGTTCTTCCTCTATAAAATAAAGGGGTTAGACCAGATTAGCTCTAAGTTTCCTTCTAGATTGAAATAGGAGGCAGCTAGGTGGCTCAGTGGATGGAGTGCTAGGCCTGGAGTCAGAAAGACCTGAGTTCAAATGTAGCCTCAGATACGCACTAGCTGTGTGACCTTGGGTAAGTCACTGTACCTCTGTTTGCCTAATCCACTGGCGAAGGAAATGGCAAAACCACTTTGGTATCTTTAAAAGTCAGACAAGACTAAACAATAAAACGACTAGAGCAAAGTCCTCTGATCCTATTTGTCCAGACCTGTATTCAGAAAATGGAGGATGCAGGGAAATTTTAGTTGTGGGCCTCAGCCACAAGGAGCTAATAAGACAGATACACCATAAGATCATACTCACTTAGGCGTCGTATTGCATGAGAGGTGCAGACAGTAAGAGCTGCAAAGTGAGAGGTAGCAGGGGTTACTATCTAAGGCACTGGGCTTAGAGGCAAGAAGCCCTGGGTTCTAATCCTGACTCGGATATTGACTAGCTTTGTGACACCAAAGAAGTCCCTTCACATTTCTGTGCCTCAGTTTCCCCACCTATCAAATGAGGGTGTTAAACTTGATGGACTCTGACATATTATCTGACTCTAGAGCCAGGGTCCTAGGATGCTGTGATTAGGGCAACTCTTTATTCTAGTCTCACAGCTGTGTTTGCTACAGTTATCAGGAACTTTACTCGAAGTCTTTCTTCTGGAAATGTCTTGTTCCACATCAAGCCCGGATATCGAGGAGGAGCGGGAGCTTCGTCTGTCTCTCCACATCCTCCCCCTGTTCCTCACCGCCCTCTGGCCCCAGCTTTGGCTACAGCTTTTGGACTCAGAGTGGTCCTCCATTTCGTCCAGGGACTGACATGTTCCTACTCCCAGCACAAAGCCCCTTCCACCACACCAGGCTGTGCCTCAACGAAGGAAGCCTTTCCAGAGCTGAGAGCTGACCTGAGCCTCATTAATAACAGCAGAAACTCATGTGCATAGAGAGGACAATTTAGAGTTAAAAAGCACTTTACGTATATTGTCTCATTTAACCTTCATAACAAGCCTCCCAATTATTGTTGTTCAGCCATGTCTGACTTTACTTGATCCCATGGACTTTCTGGTTTTTCTTTTCTTTTTTTAATTAGTTAATTTTTTTTAGTTTTCAGCTTTCACTTTTATAAGATTTTGAGTTCCAAATTTTTTCCTCCCTCCCTCTCTTCCCAAGATGGCAAACAATCTGATTTAGGCTATGCATGTACAATCATACTAAATATATTTCCACATTTGTCCCCATGGACTTTTTGTCCATGAAATTTTCTTGGCAAAGATACTGGAGTGGTTTGCCTTTTTCTTCTCCCATGTGTCCCAATCTTACAGATGAGAAACTGAGGCAAAATGGGGGATAAAGTTGCCCAGGGTCACACAGCTAGTAAGTGTCTGAGGCCAGATGTGAACTTAGATCTTCCTGACTCCAAGCTCCGTGCTCTGTGCACTGCACCACCTAGCAATCCCAATTATACAGATGGAGAAAAAAAAAAAGCTAAGAAATTGAAATACCTAAGAAGTGTCTGAGATGGGATTTGAACTCAGGTGTTACTGAGTTACTCATCTGCACGGGTCTCTCCCGGGATAGGTTGTCTCATAGTATTTAAGAGACAAAAAGGAGAAATGCAGACCTGTAGTGGGAGAAGAGCTTGATCAAAGCAATAGATAGTCATTCTAGGTTCCTGAACAGGAAGACAAGTGATCAAAGCAATGTTCGAGTTGTCCATAGAACAATGGCATTTCCAAACTAGAGAGTCAGCTTCTCTCTTCTGGCTTCCTCTAACGTACAATAGGTACCAAATGGTGGCTACAGATAAGTTGACTTGTGGCCACTTAGGGGAATCTCTAGATACCGAAATGTGTTACCATCTATACTTTTCTATGTGGTCCCAGGCAGCCAGAGAGAGGCCGAGAAGTTCTTTAATCACTTCAAAGAGAAGGTCTGGCCCTTATGAGCTATGTGAAGATACCACAAATAGCCCCAGTGTTGATAGGAAAACATCATATGACCCTCTTGGTGAATGTGGTCAGTGACTTCCAAACTGGACCCGTACATGGCCTCCGTCCCCCACTACACCCGGGGGCCAGCTGCCTGGTGTTTAGGGAGGCTTTCTATGTGTGTATGTCCCTCCACCCCAGGAGACCAGCTGCTTTTCCACCGTCTTCCCTGCAGCAGGCCTAGAGAGGAGAAGCCCCATGAGACTTTTTCCCCAGCACAGAAAACTTGGGAAAACAATGGAAGGAACATCCCAAAGTTGCACCAACATCATAGCCCTAGAGCATTGTGCAAACCTGAGCTTAAGTCAAGCTCGTACCAAGTTATTTGAACTAAGTCAATTCTTACCACATCAAGATGTCATGTCTGACCCTTTGTGACCCCATTTGGGGTTTTCTTGTCAGAGATGCTGGAGTGGTCTGCTATTTCCTTTTCCAGATCATTTTACAGATGAAGAGCTGAAGCAAACAGGGTTAAGTGACGTGCCCAAGGTCACAAACCTAGTAAATGTTTGAGGCCAGATTTGAACTCGTGAAGATGAGCTCAGCTACTCAAAACAGCTGGCTGAAGGAGCAGTTTCCTCAGTCTCCCAGCCTGGAAACTTTCCTTCTCAGAAGACAAGAAGCATCCAAAGCATCTCTGCCACTTAAAGCCTTAAAGACCTGCCTGGGGCATTGACAAGTTCAGTGACTTACTCAGTCATGCAGCAAACATGTATCAGAGCGGTACTTGAACCCAGATCTTCTTGGCTTTGAGAATGGCTCTCTTTCTGCCCTTCCAAGCTGCCCTCCTTTATCATACACTATTGTGTATTATAGTTAGCTGTATATGGGTCTTATCTCCCTAATAGATTGCAAGGTTCATGAGGGAAAGGAGCAAATATTACCGAGACTTAGCATAGCCCCACAGTTGTTCGAGTAAGTACTTATTGTGTTGTTTAATTAATGAATTAAGCAATTAATTCATTAATGGTGTCCCTTCTGGCCCTTCCTGAGGATAGGGACCATCTTGAGCTTGAGCTGGGTTACTCCAAATGATTCACAAACCCAAGAGCCATGCCTAGAGGCCCCACTCAGGGAGAAGTGGAGATGCCCGGGCTTCTAGATATACAGGAGTTGGCATCTCTATCTGAAGCAAGAGTCTTCTGAACAAGAGGGTCCACAGAGGTTGAGGGGAAGGAGAAGACGCCTGCTTGGAAGTCAGGGAGACATTTCAGATCCCAGAATAATAAACATAATCTAACACAGTGCCTGAGACAGTTGGCCACTCCCAGATTCCTGAAGGTGGGTCTGAGCTTTACTTGAATTCAATATAGTGCGGTAAGAATCTAGTGAACACCTTCTCTGGGACTGATACTGGCCTGGGTTCTGGGGAAACACACACACACACACACACACCCAAGAAAACAATCTCTGCTCTCAAGCAACTTCTGTTATGCCAGGGTATAGAGATAATAGGTCAACACATAATAAATATTCATGTGTATGCATGTACATATACGTGTGTGAGTGTATGTATGTATATGTATATGTAAATACAGAGTACTCATGAGGACTCCCACTGCTGAGGGGGATCAGGGAAGTCTTCATGTTGAACTAAACCTTGGCAGGATATAAGGATTCTAAGAGGTGGAAATGAGGAGCGAGGGCATGTTAGGTAGGGGGAACAGCCTATTCAAAGACACAGGCACATGAAATAGACTGTCACGTGTAGGGGATGGCAAGTACACCTGTTTAGCTAGAATTTTAAGTTGTAAATAAGTCCAGAAAGAGGGTAGAGCCAGATTTGCTTTATGCCCATCTTTTTGCTTCCTCTCAATGAGCTTCAGCTAGATGCTTCTCTACCCCCATTGCATTTCCTTTTCTTTCTTAATTTCTTTTTTTTTTTAGGCAATTGGAGTTAATTGACTTGCCCAGGGTCACACAGCTAGTAAGTGTCAAGTGTTTGGTGTGAGGCTACATTTGAACTCAGGTCTTTCTGACTTCAGGTCTGGTGCTCTATCCACTGTGCCACCTAGCTGCCCCTCCCCATTGCATTTCCCTAAGCAGGCCAGAAGAAGACATTGTAATTTATTCCATAAATATTTTTAAGTACCTCCTAGGTGGCAAGTCACTATGCTAGCCTGTTCTAACTCTCTGCCCCAATCTGATTCCCAGTCCCATCCCCCTAAGCAGCTAGGTGGTTCGGTGGATAGAGCTCTGGACCTAGGGTTCCAATCCAGCCTCAGACACTTACTGACTGTATGACCATAAGCATGTCACTTAGTCTCTGTCTGCCTCAGTTCCTCATCTATAAAATGGGGATAATAATAACATCTACCTAGTCATACCTAGGAGCCAGGGCTGTTTTGGGGATCAAATGAGATATTTGTAAAGCATTTTACAAACTTTAAAGTGATATATTAAAGCCAGCGATGTTGCTGCAGCTCTTTCCACTCTAACACAAGACCCGTGCTCTTTCCAGAGTTGGGATGTTGCAGAAAGGTCATTGGCCATAAAATCAAGAGTTTGGGGCTCTTGGAATCTCATTTTCTTCATTTTTAAAAAAGGGAATTTATTCACAAACCTTCAAAAGTCATGTCAACACAGGTCTGGGGCCACCATGACGCTCCATCACTATTGAGCCTGAGGCCCAGGGCCAATCAAACCTTAGGGACAGCTTCCTTTCCTTTTAGCAAAAGAACCCCTCTAACCAACATGGTGGGGTAGGTGTCAGGGAACTTTGGGAAATGATGATCCTACCCCAGATAATGAATGCTCTTGGTAGTCAGCGATATTGATGAGTAAGATGTTGATGGTGATATTATATTAATGATATTGAAGGTTATAGTGGTAATGAGATTAATAATGGTATTGGTGGGGTCATTTATGACATGATGATACTGTAGATGTATATTTGTTGTTGTTGTTCAGTCACTTTTCAGTTTTTTCTGTCTCTTCATGGCCCCATTTGAGATTTTCTTGGCAGAGATACTGGAGTGATTTGCCATTTCCTTCTCCAGCTCCTTTTACAGATGAGGAAACTGAGGCAAGCAGGGTTAAGTGACTTGCCCAGAGTCACATAGCTAATAAGTGTCTGAGGCCACATTTGAACTCAGAGAAATGAATCTTCCTGACTCCAGTCTTGGCACTCTATCCACTATGCCACCTAGCTGCCCAAGGAGATATGCATACATATGTACACATATACATACATATATAGCCTCACTCAAAGTGAGAACCTAAAAAGACCTTAACCTAAAAGGTCTCCAATTGCATCCTGGGCCATCTCCAGTTGTCCTGATCGATATCTGGTCACTGGACCAAAATGGCTCTGGAGGAGAAAGTGAGGGTGGTGACTTTGCACAGCCCTCCCTCGCTCAAATCAAAATCAATTGCAAGTCATGTCAGCATCTCCCTGATGTCATGGTCCTCTTCAAGAAAGAAGGACAAACCACACATACAACATATATGCATATATACATGTATGTATATATGCGATTAATGATACTAATTGATAATAATCTGTGCTTGGGCAATGGTGTTGAACATAGCTTCGAAAGTGTGTTTTTAGTTGGCGATCATCTTTAATATAAGATCATTCCCCATATTTCTTATCCATATGTGCTTCCATTGACACAGAAGATATAAAAAGATAGGGAAAAAATGAGGATAGCAGTAGCTGCATTAATTATAGCTAGCATTTATCTATGGTGCTTCAAGGTCGAAGAACCTTTTCCACATGTTATTTCACATGTTCCTCACCAAAACCCTGTGAAGCAGGTGATCATCTCCACATTTAACAGATGAGGAATGTGAAGATCTCCTCTAGAATTCAAAGCCTTTGAGAGTTGCCCAGGTTAAGTGACTTGCCCAGGGTCACACCCTGGCAGCATTGAACTCAGTTTCTTCCTCGTTCCAATCGTACTCCCCAGCTGCCTTTAACTGTGCTGTTAAACTATGTCACAGTGTTATTGTGAGTAAGGTGTTTTGTGACCTTTAAAATGCCATAGAAAGGTGGCCCTGTGGGGTTTGGGTACCAGTTGCCTTCTTCTAAAATAATGCAAAATGATTTTGCAAGGCAAAGGTGCTTTTGTAAGAAGAGGCTAGGGAAGGTGCAAAAAACAAGTTGGGGAGAAAAGACAAAACATCCAGATGAGACATGAAAGGCAAGGACATTCCTGATACCCAGGGATTTGTGCACAGTAAAAGAAGATCAGAGATTTCCTCTACGGTCTCTTTCAACCCCAAATCCCAGGATTCCATGGCCCATCCTTGGATTTAGACCTAAAGTCCCTTATGTATGACTTAAAAGAAGGAGTTAAGGGGCAGAGCAGACAGTGCTGGGCTTAGACTCCAGAAGACCTGGATTCAAATGCAGCCTCAGAGACTTATTAGCTGTGTGACCCTGGGCAAGTCACTTAACTTGTGTCTCCCTCAGTTTCCTCATCTGTAAAATGGTGATGATAAGAATACTAGCACCCACCTGCCAGGGTTGTTGTGAGGATCAAATATGACAATATCTGTAAAGCCTTTGCAAACCTTCAAGCACTACATAATTGCTAGCTAGTATTATTTTTTATCTTTATTATTATAAAAGGGAAAATGCAAGGGTTGGGCCTGATCTCCCTCTTCCCTTCTTCCTTCAATTCAACAGGGGTTTATTAAGCGTCTTTTGTGTGCCAGGTTCCAGGGATAGAAAAACAAAATGAAAACCAATCCCTCCCCTCCAGGAATTTGTGGTCTACTGGGAGGAATAAGCATTTAAACAGATAAATAAGAACACTATAAAGGCAGAAAGCAGCACCTGAGTTGAGCCTCGGAGGAATCCGAAGCATCTGAGAGGCAGAGGTGAGGAAGGCAGGCATTCCAGACATACAGAGACAGCCAGTGCAAAGGCAGAAAGGCTAGAGGCAGAAAGATCCGGCTTCTCTTTCCTTAGAGGCTTCTAGGCTCTGGCCACTCCTCTCCAGAGAGACCCTGGCCTCGGCCCTGGGGCTCCTGAGGCAATCTGACACGAGACACTTGCTCTGTTTCCCCAGCTCCCGAGGAAGCAAGCAGTTTCCAGCTGCTTTCAAATGCCAGGGTCAGCTTTGGCTGGCTCCAGCCTCCCTAAGCATGACCTCTCTCTTCTGTTCCACCCACTCCTCCTCCCCCCGCCCCAGGACCAAGGCTATCTGGGCAGGAGGAAGAGACTAGGGCATTGTGCCCTGGGAACTCTGGCTCACTGGCCCCCAAACATCGCTGGTCAACTGGTAACATTCCTAGAGTGACCCGTGTCTCCAGAACAGAAGTTCCTTCTGGTCTCTTGCCTGTTATCAATGGGAATTTCCTTGTGAGAGGTGGAGCCCTCCCTGTGGGAGCTGTAGTCTACTGCCTCCACTCAAGGGCACATCTTACCCCCCCTCCCCCGCAGTGATCATTTTCAAAGTTTCCTTTCCTTCTGGAAAACTCTCCCATCCAGTCCAAAGTTGACTCTCCCAACCCCCTTCTCTCTGCCACTCAAAAATGCATTTGGGGACTATTTAAGGATGACTCATACATAGCCTTGCTGCCTTGGGGTCTGACCCTGCAAACACTGCTCTTTAACTCTGGATTGCCTTCTGGGTCTGTCTGACAGTCCCATTTGGGCTCTGACTGTTGGAGGGGAGGGACTCCTAACCGTGCTTGAAATACATCCTCTCTCCCTCACTAGCCCCAAGCCCCTTGGTGGCAGCAACACAGAAAAATATTTTCACAATGTCTTTTTCAGTCCCTGGCAAAATATTCCATTTTCTTTTTTTCCTTTCTTTTTTTTTTAAGCTGATGAAAGAAAAATACACATGGGAAGGGGGAAGGAGGGGATGTATATCTGGCATTTCAGCAGAGCAGCTCCCTTCCAGCCCAACAGAGCCAAGGTCTGTCTAGTGGATGAATATTGGCATTATTCAATCATGCTCCCTTATGGAGGGAACCTGCAAAAGGCAGGCTTTCTCTGAACTTCCTTTTACCCAGAGGTTCTTCATCAGGGACAGCTTGTGGCCCATCACTGTTCAGAGATAGCACTGCTATGAAAGGGACAGTTTGTGCTCCGGTCTTGGCACGGGATGGGTTTATAAAGTGTTTTCACTTTGTGGTCTCCCTCACTGCCGCCCTGTTTGCTTAGACATGTGTCTGATCCACACTTTCTTCCACTGACTCAAGGACAGAATGAAACTTTTCCCATCCCCCCACCACTACCAGGTACTGGGCTTGCTGTTCTTCCCACCCTTCCCACTCCCACCTCATTTTCCCTATCTCTCATTCCTTTCTTCCCAGGACAGTGGTCACAGAGGTCAGTTTATGACCATTCTAGAAATGTTCTAGTTGTTCAAAAGCCTGACATTTCCCAGGATCAAATTCCCAACAAAAGGTTGGAGGTTTGGGGGTGCCCTCTATATTGGATCATACTGGGATGGGTAGGCAGAGGCATTTGTGACCCCTAAACCCTGAAGGCTCAGTAATATGTAAACTACTGCTGTGGTAAAGAAGGTCATCAAGTTAAAACACTTAAAAAAGACTATGTTCTGCCCCAAGACCTGCGTTTAAACTCTTCTCAGTCACTAACTGGCTATGTAACCCTGGACAAGTCTCTTAACCACTATCTGCCTTACTCTTCCCATATGTAAAATTGGATAATAATACTACCCATCTCCCAGGATTTTTGTGAGGATTAAATGAGATAATATTTGTAAAGTGCTTTGCAAACCATAGAGCTCTATATAATTGCTAGCTGTTATTACTTATTATTAATAATAATAATATTGTCAGTATCACATCCATTTCATCATTGTCATAAGTAACACCACTGATCCCATGAATCTCCTCATCAACATAATTGTTAATGTCATAAATACTAACATCACCATCAATATCTTAATCCTCAGTGTCATTGACCAGCAGCAGTATCATTAACATTTGTTGTTCAGTTGTTTTTCACTCATGTCCGACTGTTTATGACCCCATTTGGGGTTTTCTTGGCAAAACTGGAGTGGTTTGCCATTTCCTTCTCCAGCTGATTTTTAACAGATGAAGAAACTGAGGCAAACAGGGTTAAGTGACTTGCCCAGGGTAACACAGCTACTAAGTGTGTCTGAGGGCAGATTTGAACTCAGGAAAATGAGTCTTTCTGACTCCAGGCCTGGCATTCTATCTACTGTACCACATTTATGATAGGATATGATATCCACATGGGCTTTCCCCCCATACCTCCTCCACTACAGTGATGAGCCTAATTCCTTCCGTCAAAGTCAAGGAATCAGTCCCCAAGGTTTGACTGGCCTGTAGCCAAGGCTCAGTGTTGATACTACCTCATGCTGGCCTCGGGTCAATTTTGACTTTTTATACCAAAGGGTATAAAAAAGGCACACCAGCATAAGGCCCTTCAGAACTAACAATGCCCCAAATCTGCTCAAGTCACCAGGCCCATCCTGCTGACCTAACCTATTTCATTATCGAAATGAAGGGGCGCCCCCCCCAACCCAAGCTGAGTATCTTTACTGAGTTATCTTTTTGATGTTCATTGTTGAATGACCTATGAACATCTCATTTCATCTCAGTTTTAGTTCTAAACCACCAGGGAACTGTCCAGAGTCAGGCCCAGCCCAGAATGCCATCAATATTATCACTGCCAATTAGTATGACCATCATCATAACCATTGCCATCACGCTCACCTTCCGTCAACTAGCATTAAGCACCCACTGAGTGCCAGGCACTGTGCTAAGTTCTCAGATGTTTACTTGAAAATCCATAGTGGGGCAACACTTTGGCAAACCTTGAGATTCTTGCACATTGTGGTAGCTTTTTGTATGACCGTGTTGGTGCAATGGGTGAGCGTGAGAAGAAGCAGTCGGTGGCAGACAGTTGTTTTCAATCTTTTTGTCCAGTGACCTAGTGTGCCGGGGACAGCTGTGGTGACGGGAAGAGAATGACCTTGGAAGGTAGTGGTTTGGGTCAGTGTAGACCTAAAAAGCCAAGTGGAATGCTCACAGTTGGATTAATATCCTGCAAAAGGTCTGTGAGGCAGGAGTAATTTTGACTTGCTGTCCCCACCACCAGCCCTTAAAGCAAGGAGTGGAGCAGTTCTTAATCTTTTGCATGTGTCCTAGATTCCTCTGTCAGTCTAATAAAGCCTGTGGACCCATTCTTGAGTCAAGTTAACAAGTCACAAGCATTTACTAAGAGCTTACTATGTGTTCAGCCCTGCCTCCTTAAATCCAATTCATTTGCAAGTCAAGACATCACCCTCCTGATGTCACTGGTCCTCTTCGAGAATGAAGGACAAACAATTCTATGTGCTAGGCACTGGGGAATAGGAGCTCATAATTAATTACCATAATAATGTGTTTAAATGCATAAAGTGCTTCGAATTACAAAGGAAACCAATTATATTGAAATACAGTCATCAAAATGTTTTTTTTAATCAATTCAGGGGGGTAGCTAGGTGGTACAGTAGGTAGAGCACCAGCCCGGGATTCAGGAGCACCTGAGTTCAAATCCAGCCTCAGATACTTACTAATTGTGTGACCCTGGGCAAGTCACCTAACCCTGATTGTCTACCCCCCAAAAAAAATCAAGTCAGAGATCCCCTGAAATCTATCATGGACCCCAAGTTAAGACTCCCCTTCCTTAAAGGAAAGAGCTTTTCAAGTCCTACTGATTTTGCAGCTGGTATTTAGTCTGAGTGGGGATGTTATCAGGGATTTGAAGTAAAAGGATCTGGGTTCAAATCCCAACTTTGCCATTTGATCATTTTGTGACCATGGCCACATTGCTTAACCCCCTACCCATAATATCCTGTAACTGCCTTTGTGGCCCAAGGTGGGCACTTGGCCCAGTCATGCTGTGATTGTAAGGCAGAGAAGTGGGGGTTGGAAGGTGAGATATGGGGTGCTGGAGGCCTTGGGGGATAGGGAAAAGAGCACCAGACTTGGGGTCAGAGGACCTAGGTTCAAGTCTTGACTCTGTGGCCTCGTAGCCATGTGATCAGAAGCAACAAGTCCTTTCATCTCTCTGGCCCTCACTTTTCTTATCTGCAAAATGGGAATGATAATACCCGAATGAAATATTGTATAGAAAATGTCTTGGAACCATAAAGGGCTGTATAAAAAATGTCAGCTAAGTCTATTGCTCAAGTGTATCGATTTGGGCATTCGGTCAAGATTATTTATTTCCCCTTTAGTTCCTTGCGACCTAAGCCCCAAACAATAATAAGATCTGAGTGGCACTCATAGGCAGATAGCAGAGTGACTTATCTGTCCCCTTCCTTAAGCTGCCAACCTTGATTCCAGGAGAGCCACCTCAGAGCCGATTGGCTGATAAGTCATTTACACCCATTATCTCCCTCCCCTGATATCTTGGCAAACTCCCAGCTTTGCCTGCTGCTGAGGAAAGGAGAGATAAGACATCTAGACAGGGGGGTTTCCCAGAGTCCGATGAGAACCTTCGGTGGGGCTGTCAAGAGTTGGGCAGGGTTGTGGGCAGGCCAGGAAATACTGGCTGATGAAAGAAAATGGGGACTCTGAGGGCAGAGGGAGTAGGAAGATGGGACTGGAGATCTAACAGCAAAATGCAGCCTAAACAGCTTTGATGATTCTTTTTTTTTTAGGAAGGGGGAGGCTTCTCAAAGGAAGGGGTCCCTCTCCACTTTCGGAAATAGAGAAGGGTAAGGGTAGCCCCCTAAAAGGCCTAGAATTGAAATCTGCCACATTATCTTGAAGAAATCTTGGGGAATTCACATCTGGATTGCAGTGAATGGGTCTGATCCAGAGTGGCCCTGTCCTGTTTGAGGGGATTCTTAGAGTACTCATCACGGATAGGAAAGAGACACCCTCTATGCTCAGAGCAGCCACATTTTAGTACCACCCTCCCAAAGCCGAATATCTGCCAGGCTGACCCAGTAGCATCCCCAGCAGGTGACACAGAAGAACAGTGACTTGAAGTACAGGTAGGTGGTGGTGTCCTGGCATGAGCCCTAGGACTAGGAGTCAGAAGACACTGATTCAGGATCACCCCTTACCTGCTGCCCTTTCTGAGCCTCAGTGACCTCATCTGTTAAATGGGAATTCATTCATTTAACAATCAATTTTTAAACTGTGACTATTTGCAAGGTACTACACTAGGCACAGAGAGGACAGCCCTTCTTCTCATGAGGCTTCCTATCTGGCAGGAGGAAATGGATGTTGGGGGGGGGGCGGTGAGGAGGAAAAGTACATGTATAACTATACTACTAAGAAAAACAGGGTAAGTGCAAGGGAGAGGACCACAAAATAGCTATTGCGGTAATTTAGGGAAGAGGTGATTAGGGCTTGTGCTAGGGTGAAGGCAGCAGAAATGGAAGGGACCAGACAGAGATACTTAGGGCTCAGCAGCTACTTACCCAGTCTTAATGAGAATCTCTCAACTGCCTCCTTCATGGGATGGGGGTTATGAGAATCAAGGAAGATGGTGGACAGAAGGTACTTTCTAGTTAGAAAGCACTATTCAAATACAGACTATTACTGGCATATGTTAGTTTATATAGATTCACATGTGACTTACGTAGTTTAGTATAATCAAATGGTGCTGTGATCTCTTTGATTCCAGAGTTCCCTTCAGTCCATCCATGCCTACCCAACCTGGATTTCTTTGGGGTTTTTTGTTGTCATTTTGTCATTTGGTTGTGTCTGACTCTACATGACCATGGGGTTTTCTTGGCAAGGATATTGGAATGGTCCCCATTTAATAGATGAGGAACTGAAACATAGAGGGATTAAGTGACTTGCTCAGGGTCACACAACTGGTAAGTGTCTGAGGCCAGATTTGAACTCAGATCTTCCTGACTCTGGCTGTCTACTCTTAGCCATGCTCTCCCGGCAGTTTAGCACATGGCGTCCACCCCACATATGGCAGGCTTCTCTCATATTTTCCCAACATCTTGCAAACACCATTGGAGTATTCTGGCTAGCCGCTTCTTATCCTTCACTGTTGCTCTGGGATTGTCTTCTCTTTGGGTCCTTCCTTCACTCCTGCTTTTCTTCGGAGCTCCTCATTGGCTATATGGTGCAGCCTGGTCAGGCCCGCCAGGCTCCTTGCTCTTGGCCTCTGAGTAGTGCCCATCTTTAAGTCAGCCTAGTTTTAGGTCAGTGTGTATATTATTATATTAATAATATTCATATTTTCATCAGATCAGATGAGATAATATACAAAAGGCACTTTGTAAAACTTCAAGCACTGTATAAATATTTACCATTATTATTCATCATCATCATCATCATCATCATCATTATCATTATTATTATTATTATTATTATTATTATTATTGAGAAGGGAAGATCAGTAGAAAGTCTAACCCTCCCAGGGAAACTTCCAGAAGTAGCCCTAAACTCTTCTATGTTAGAATGGAAGAGGGTGATAGATTTAGAGGCAAAGGGAACTTAGAGGTCCGCTAGCCCAATGCATTTATTTTACAGCTGAAGAAACTGAGCCTTAGAGAGTCAAGTCTTGCGATGAGAAACTCAGCTGTCCTGGGCCAGCCTTATTACAGGAGGGACCCTGTGCCTCAGAGATAGATCACCAGGCACTGCCCTACCCCCAAGGGAGGCCATTTAAAGACCCTCAGAGGATGGACCATTCTCAGACTCCTATGGCCAGCCTTCCTTTGCAGGGATGGAGTGCTGTGGGAAGGAACTCCCCATCCCATAAAATCTTAAAGAGACACAAGGGAGTTGCAGGATTGTGGAGGAAAGGTCTGGCCCTCTTAGCACTCACTAAGGGGAAGGGAGGAGGAGGGAATCCTTCAGCGGTAGTCTTGATTCTTGTGATTAGAGTTGCTGTTCTTCCAGCCACCCAGTAAGAAAAGAGAGAAAATCTCTCGGCCCTAGGAAGCCACCATTGCTACCCTCCTGCCAGTCATGTCCCAGGGTCTCTGGGACCAGAAAGATTCTCCCCGTCTCTGAACACTGCTGGGTCACCAGCCTAAATGTGATGTCAAGGCTGGTTCGCCGCCATGCACGTCCTGATCCTGACGTCACAGTTACAGGACTAGAGAGGACTTTCAAGATTACCTAAAGAAAAAAAATCTCACTTTATAGACCAGGATGCCAAGTGATACCAAGAGCTTCAGTCACACAGCAACACAGTGGCAAAGACAGAATGAGAACCTGGATATCCTGCCCTCAGTCTCTTTCCACCATACCCCACTGCCCCCACAATCTCTTGTCCCCCAAACAATTTGAAAGGTTTATTTCTTTGCTTTTTGTTTTGTCCTGTTTTGAAATAGAGCTGAGTGGCACAGGCAGCCCTCTCCCATTCTTCCTTCTTCATGGGCATGTGGCTTTTGGCAGCCCGGGAGCCCGGGCCCTCAACAGGAGGGTCGATCAAGAATCCAGTGGCTTGACAGACACACAGGGTGAGCTGGAGGAAGCCAATCTAATAAATAACATCTTTAAGAAAGGAATGCATTGAGTAAATAGACAGTAAATTAAGAGGCCAGACAGGAGCACTGTTTAAAAAAAAAAAAGAAAAAGCAACCCTCTCTGACTGCATGCTGTGAAATCCAGCAGCCTTCCTTATTTTCCAGCAATGACGTCATTTCTGATTTTTTTTCCAAAAAGAATCTTTAAATGTCTGAATCCCAGCTGTAGTTCACTGAGAGTAGAGGGTGTCTGGGAGTAGCCCGAGGCTGTCCTTTCTGTCTGTCCAAGGCCATCGAGAGCAATGTGTTGATGGGGGACAGAAGTTCTGGGTGACCTTGGCATTAATCCTGAGGCTGCTACTCATTGATTGGGTGAGCTGAGGTGGGGCTTTTGGCTTCTCTAGTTCTAGGTTCCCTACCCTTGAAAATGACAGGGTTCGCTTGACTCATCTCAGCTTGGACATCGAGTCCTGTGCACTCATTTGGCAAATGACATAGCTGAATCCCAGAAAGGCTGGAGTGATTTGCTGAGGGTCACACTGCTAATAAGTATTTTAGGTGGGATTCAACCGGAAGACTTTCTTATTCCACCGTACCATGCTGCCTGTGTCCTGGAGGCAGCTTTAACCAGAGCCAGTTGTTAAATTTCCAGTGTGAGCATACAAACCTTGGAAAACAGCAAATGCTGCAAATCAGGGGCTGGATTTACTGTTTTCTTGATTGTCTAGACTTAAGAAAGTGATGGAGAAAATATTAATAATGCTGATTAACCTTAAAAGTATGTTGTGCATTCTTTTCTCCCCCAGAAAGCCAGTTGTTAAACATTTATCAGCATTCTGCTGCCAGGGAATGTTCTGTTCTCTTTCTATCCCCCAGCACTTAATTTAGTGACTAGCACAAAATAAGTATTTAATAAAGGCTTGTTGAATGATTATTGGACATTAGATGGTTCTATTAGAAGAGGAAGAGCGATTTAGGCTTTTTTCCTGGTCTGATAGGTAGTAATGAATGTGCCATTCCCTGTCTGGTTGGATTAGATAACCCCCTGTGATCTCGTAGCTGGCGGACTCTGTGTGGATCTGGGTTCCAAATCCAACTCTGCTATTTACTACCTGGTGATCTTGGACAAGTCCTCTGCATCTCAGTTACTACCTCTGTAATACAAGGAGGGGGAAGGAGGAGAAATAGACTAAGAACAGCATATAGCAAGCCAGGAAGACCCAAGTTCAAGTCCTGCCGTTGATTTGAACCAGTCATGTGACCCTGGGCAAGGGGCATTCCTCAGCGCCTCAGTCAATTCTGTGACGGAAAACTCCTCAGAGAATTTCCTAGACCAATTATCAGATCACAGGTTTTATCCCTATCCTACAGATTAAACCATCTATCAGATTTCTCCTTGCTCCAGATTCTATGACTAAGGTGCTGATTCTCTAAGTGTCTTAAGCATAGCTCTGAAAGATTATGAAGTCATGTGTAGTGTGGAAAGTAACCAGAGGAGGGTAGACACAGGCAGGCTGAGGATTCTCCTTGCCTCTTTCTCCAACCAATTGTTGTCTTCCCTCCCAGGTGGACAGAACACCGAGTGATGGATTCACTGTGGCAGGTGAACCCTGGGCTGTAACCACCCGAAGCAGAGTGCTCTTTGGAGAAAGAGGGAGTGGGGAGTGGAAGCCCTTGTGACCTCCCTTAGGGCGGGGTGACCTTATGGCCCTGATGCAGGGGCAGGGAAGAATTAGATTCTGAACATTCTCCCAAAAAGCCCAAGCCACATTCTAGGCAGCCAAAAGACAGGCCAGAATGAGTCCTTGTGGACTCCTAAATCTGGCATTTACAGGCAAAGACATCTTCAGGAATGCTTTTAAAACAGGAATGTGGACGACAAGGAAGCTATGCACAACCACACACCGACAGCCTTCTCAAACCCTGGGCCTCTAAACTCAGCTATTTCAGGGGTTATCTCCAAAGGCTATTTCTCCGGAAACTGCTGGGGCCCCACACTGGCTCGTTCTAGTCCAAGTAGATGGAAGGGTACCAGATGTCAAGAGCCAGAGGGCATCTGCAGCCTCCAGGATCAGTTGAAGCCTGAGTATCTGTCTTATCAACTTTCACTAGCCCTCAAAAGAATGAAATCTAGTTTCCCATAATGCTGAGTAATTTGGTAAAGTTTGTCTTCCATGCCTTAACCTCCCCTTTCCAATCTCTTCCCCTGCCTCCCATGGTTGTAAACTCAGGACAGTAATTCCTGTATTTCCTACTTCACAAGATAGTTATGAGTGAGACACAAATGAAATAATATATGTAAAGCACTTTACAAACCAAAATACTATAAAAGGTCAGGAAATTTAATTCAGTTCAACAGGCTTTTTAGGTGCCATGTGCTGTGCTAGAAGCTACATAGGATATAGGATATAAAACCAAAAATGAAATAATGCCTGTCTTCAAAGGACTTGCATTTTACTGGGGGGTAGAGGCACAGTTTACACCTAAGTAAATATATACATATATATGTATATATATGTATGCATGTATATACATACACATACACATACATATACACACATATATACACATATATTATACACATATGATGATTGGGGGTGGGAAGAATGTTGGTTATCAGAAAAGATGTTTTAATGGAAATAGCACTTGAGTTAAGTTTTGGAGAAAGCAAGGGTCTCTAGAAGGCAGAAGTGAGCAGGGAATGCATTCCAAACAATGAGAGGACCACTGGTCCCCTAACCACTGGTTAGGCTTAGAGGCTGGAAATGGAGATGGAATATTATGCATATGGTATAGTGCAAGGTTTGGTAAATTATGGTTCCTGGATCTGTTATACAGCAGACCAGTTTGAATGGAACAGAGTGTATACACAGGGAGGTAATATAAACTAAAACTAGAAAAGTAGATGCAGGCCAAATTGTAAGGGCTTTAAATGACAGGTTGAAGATTGTATGGTTTTTATTATAGGGACAATAGAGATCCATTGAAGATTTTTTGGGAGGAGAGGGTGACATGATCAGGTCCATGTTTTAAGAATATTGCCTTGGCACCCTATCAAGGATGGATTATTGTTATGGTGCCTTCCTTTCCTCATTCAGGCATCCAGATTCTCTATCCATGGTCCTAAGATCCTAGAACACACCTTTAGGTCATCTAGTCTCTAAGGCAAATGAAGAAATGAGGAAGTTGATACCCAGAGAAGTTAAATAACTTGCCCAAGGTCACACCAGTAAGTAGCATTGGTTTCCTGACCCTAATTCCTGAGCTCTTTCCGCTACAGCATGAGTCTTCAAAACCTCCTCTCAGGAAACAATCCAGTTTCAGTCATTTCACTTATATCTGAGCCCGAGAAACCTGGGCAGGCATCCCATAGTCTAGATGTACCTGGGCACTGTCCATCCCTGCAAACCTATGAGAAATAAACTATGGTATAAATAGGAGCCCTGTACTTGGTATCAGGAGCCCTAGATTTTAGGCTTGGCTTTGCCACTCACTAGCTATGTGACATCAGACAAACAACTTGGCCCCTCTGCCCTCAACTTCCTCCCCTATAACTTGATTGGATTAGATTAACTGGGAGTCATGGAATCTAGGTTCAATCCGCAGCTCTCTCCTATAGCATCTGTGTGACCTTGGGCAGGTCATTTAATGAATCTCCCTGTGCCTCATTTTTCTCATATGTCAAATAAGGGGGCTGGAATAGATGGCCTCTGTATTACTTTTCAATTCTAGATCATGATCATTGGTAATCTATGACTCCATGGTCTCAAAGGTTAGTGAAATCTTATGTTTCAAACCAAACTGGTTGGGTTGCCTAAATAATCCCCACTATGGTATTCCCCAAAAAACCGTTAGTACAATGAAAAGAGCTCAGACTGAAAATTCAGGAGACCTGGGTAATGGTCCCAATAGGCACTAACTAGCTCTGTGCTCTCAGGCATGCCCCCTGTAGATGGAAGCTTCATTCCCCTCTCTGCACCTTGGTTTTCTTCTCTTTATAATGTCTACATCATCTTTCCAGATCAGTTGCTGTGTTCATATTCCAGGTCAATTCACATTCTAGGATTCCTCAATGAAATTTGGTCCTCAAAGACATCCTTTTCTACATGCCACCTGGGATCACACTAGCCAGCCAAGCTTGGAATACGTAGGTGGGGGGGGGGAGAAAAGCATCAGCCAGTGGTAATGACCAGTCAGTCCCCTATGGTAAATTCCATCTCTTCTCTGGGAAGGAAGGAAGGAAGGAAGGAAGGAAGGAAGGAAGGAAGGAAGGAAGGAAGGAAGGAAGGAAGGAAGGAAGGAAGGAAGGAAGGAAGGAAGGAAGGAAGGAAAGGAAGGAAGGAAGGAAGAGAAGGAAGGAAGGAAGGAAGGAAGGAAGGAAGGAAGGAAGGAAGGAAGGAAGGAAGGAAAGGAAGGAAGAAGGAAGGAAGAAGGAAGGAAGGAAGGAAGGAAGGAAGGAAGAGAAGAAGGAAGGAAGAAGAAGGAAGGAAGGAAGGAAGGAAGGAAGGAAGGAAGAAGGAAGGAAGGAAGGAAGGAAAGGAAAGAAGGAAGGAAGGAAGAGAAGGAAGGAAGGAAGGAAGGAAGGAAGGAAGGAAGGAAGGAAGGAGGGGGAAGGAAGGAAGAGAAGGAAGGAGGAAGGGAGGGAGAAAGAGAGAAAGCAAAGAATATGGTAA
The DNA here is from genome assembly GCF_003287225.1 of Phascolarctos cinereus. Lineage (NCBI taxonomy): Eukaryota > Metazoa > Chordata > Mammalia > Diprotodontia > Phascolarctidae > Phascolarctos > Phascolarctos cinereus. The sequence goes on along the minus strand of NW_027555625.1, from coordinate 52,691,376 downwards.
CTAAGGAAGAAGAGAGGGAGGGATAAGAGAAAAGGAAAGAAAAAAGAAAGGAAAGGAGAAAAGAAAAGAAGAAAAATGTTTTGAACCTTCATATAGGCAGGCAGTGCTACTCCAGAGGATGCATAGAGGATTCAGGCAGCTTTGGCACCCTCTTCAGGAAGTCTGTGTGATGGCAACCAAATTTCCGAGCTGTGGGAGAGACGTGAGGAGAAAATGGGTACCTATCTGAGGAAGAAATACCGCTCAAGCCAAAGAACTGCAGACCTGGAGCCCTAAAACCCTTTTCTTCAGCAATAATGTGGTGTCTTCTTTAGTTCTCTCCTTAAGGTTTGCCAAACACTTTTTATCCAAGTCACAACCCTGTGAGGTAGGCAGGACTGGTGTTATTTACCCCATTTTACAGATGAGGATACTGAGCATCTGAGAGGTTAAGTGGTATCATCACACAGATACTAAGTATTGGAAGTGGGATTTGTACTTGGTCCGGGACACCTTCCACCATACCACCAGGACCACACTAAAAACCAGCAGGGTAGAGCAGGAGGCTTTAGATTTGGAATTAATGTGGCATAGTGGACAGGGAGCTGGACTTGAAGTGAAGAAGGCCTGGGCTTAAATTCTGCCTTGGATATTGGCTGTAAGATCCTGAGCAAGTCATGAGCCTCAGTATTCCTCATCTGTAAAATGAACGGATTAGTTGGGCTAAATAGCCAATAAGCTTCCGTTCTAGTGCTAAATTTCTGCTCCTATGCCTTGAATTTGAATATTAACTCCACCATGTACCAACTATGTTGACATTGGCTAAATCACATCCAAAGCTTTCTCAGCCAAGGGTCAGTCCTACTCACATTGCCTATAGTGATGAATTATTGTGAGAAAAGCTTTTTTGTAAAACTCCACTCCAATTTATGCTACTATTATTTTGTTATTTGTTGCAAAATAGAGAAAATAATATTTGTTGGATCTGCTGAGTTGAGGGGTTGTGTTAAATGGTCCCTAAGAACTTCCTTCTACCTCAAAAATACAATCTATAGGGAAAGAAAGGGAAGACCCTTTCTTTCAAGTTCTGTATTCCTATGACTCCACATGTAAAGTGCATGTTCTAGGCTGTAATCTAGGTTTGCTTATGACCATGAAGTACACAGGGGTACAACCTGTGGGCATACCCCTCCTGCAATTGCTTTAATAATTCAGATGTCAACAGATGCTCAGCAGAATAATGAGGAAGGTACGAATATGAATACATCCTTCACTAGGGTGGTAGAGTACAAGAAACACTGGACTTAGGGATAAAGTCTGGTTCTACTACATATTACATATGTGACCTTGGACATGTTATTTCCTCTCTTAGGGTCTCAGTTTCCTCTTCTGTAAAATGAGGGGGTTGGACTAGATCTAAGGTCCCTTCTAACTTTAAATCTATGACCCAGCAATCTGACTGTTCTATTTGGTCTTTTCTTTTTAATCCTCTTTTCCTTAAGAGATGAAATTATAATCACTTTTAATTGAAAAGGGAGCCCTGATAATATTCTGAAATGGATTTTGGCAAGAGAATAATTAACAGAGCAATTAATCCCCAGAGGAGAGACTCATTAATCTTGTCTTTCAGGAGACAGCTCATTTAAAAACACACACACACACACACACACACACACACACACACACACACACAATTATGAGGAAAGTTGGGAGCTTAAAAACAGCTAATCAAGCCAGAATGTCCACTTGTAGGCTTTGAATGACCTTATCCATGATTCCTGGCTCTGCCAGTACCTCACTTGGTGACCTTGGGTAAATCACTCTTCTTCTCTGATGCTTGGGTTCCTCCTGCATAAAATGCAAGATTCCTGGTGTTTTAAGGCAGGAATGTACCTTAGACATCCTCTAGTCCCACCCCCTCCATCTCCAGAGGAGGAGAGTGAAACCTTAAGCAGGGAATTATTTGTCCATCTGGGGAAGGAATACCACCCAAGCCAGTGCCATACAGTAGCTCATGAATAGAAGAGTTGGATTTTGGACCCAACTTTTCTGAGCCCAAAGCCACTGCTTTTTCCATTCCTGCCAAGCCTAGCACACTAGGGTCATTAGGTGAACTCCCAAGGCCACTCCAGCTCTGACATCCTATGATCCTGTGGACACTGTGTCTGGGAGCCTCCAAAAGAAAGGCCTATATCTTTGATAACCCATCCTCCCCCCCAAACCTCACCCATCTGGGACACTTGGAGGAGTCTCTTGCCAAGGTATTTGCAACCTCCCAGGGCAGAGGAATCTGTGCATGGAAAAAGGCACAACAGAGCCATTGTCCCCTCCCACCGGAGTCCAAGTGGAGCTGAGCCCTGCTGTCTGCACTCCCCAGTGCTGAAAGGAAGCTCTCACCATGGGGAAGGAGGGAGGAGCCGTCAAAAAGGACACTAGGAGCCAAGAGCCAGGTTGATCAGGACGTGGTCCCGAAGGGGAGGCTTAAGGACAATCTCTGCTCATCCTGCTTCTCTCTCAAGCACAGTTGCCAACTTGGAGCTCCTTTGTCTTGCTGGCAACTCACCACAAGGTTGACTCGGCATCTTAGAAGCAAACACAGGTTTGGAAAATATTTGTTATTTTCCTAACTGCCTCTTAAACTTCAGTGACATTCTCATCACTTGGGCAGTCTCCCATTGAAGTCACACCCAAAGCCAACCCTACATAGTCTCCAAAATCAGATGGGATCTGGCGCCTTCAGGCTGGTATGGCTGGAGACAGCCCTGTCACCTCATGGATGAGGAAACTGAGGCCTAAAACCCTGCAACTGATTATCATTAGATAATTATCATTAGAACTAGGGCTTGAACCCATCTCCCTACTTTCAGGAGTCCAGTACATTGCTTCTCTGTACTAAGAAATCTCAGGTAGAGTCCCTTGCCCAGAGAAGTTGAGACAGAAACCTAGAAGCTGAGAGCTGGAAAGAATCTTTGAGGTTATCTACCAAACTCCCAACCCATTTAGATAACTTGCCCTAGGTCATAGAAAACAAGACTTTCTCAGGGCTAGTGACTGGGTTGAAAGAACCCTGAACTGGGACCCTAGGATTCAGAGTCAGGACACCTGCACGTAGATGATGTTAAACAGCCAGGCAGAAACAGAAATAGTGTCAACCATTTCCAAATATCTGAGTAACCAGCTCTTCCTTCCCTCTGGATGTTCACCACCATGGCGCCCTGGCCAAAAGCGGTCACGTTCCTAGACCTAGCTGCACCTGTACATCAGAAAGGTCTGGTGGATCATACCCACCATATGCTGAGTGAGCCTAGGCAAGTAACCCTCCTTGCTCCCCCTTCCAATCCCCCTAAAAGCAAAAGATGACATTACCTCTGAGATTTGATCTGCTGCTATAATGCTTTCCACGTGAGAAATTCCTTCCTTTTCTATTCTCCAATGATCTCCAGTCTGACTTCAATGTACACTTCTAGTCCAGTATCCAATGTCGTGCGCTGTATATTTCATCCCAGTGGGGCCATTCATCACTCCTGGAATATATTCTATGCTTTTCCTGTTCCTAGCATGGAGGGTATTGCCTCTCTTTTCATCTACTCTGCCTGTTGAAATTCTATCTATCCTTCAAGGCCCAATGTAAATACTGCCACCTCTTCCATGAAGCCTTCCCTGATCCTCTTTGCCCAGTGATCTCTTCTTCCTCTGTTGACTCTTGCAGTGTTTTATTTATACCATCTTTATTCATCTATTATAGTCTATTTTGTGTTATAGTTATTAGTATGCATATCCCACTTCCCCTACTAGACTGTAAACTCTCAGAGGGCAAGGACACTGTCTTGTTGATCTTTGTATTTCTCCCAGCACCTAGAAGAGAGTCCTAAGTAATAAAAACTTCTCGAATGGATTATAATATGAATGAATGAATGATTTAGGGCACTCAGTGAAATAGCAAATTGGGAAAACTAAGGGATCAGATTCTCTCAAGCCAGTAGTTACTACAGAAGGTTGGGCACAGAATCACACAGAATTTCAAAGTTTGGAAGGGATCCCAGCAGCCATTTAGTCCAACATATATCTGAAAAAATGGTCAACAAGTGGTCACCTAGCTTTTGCTTGGAGACCTCCAATGAGAGGGGAGGCCCCATACCCTCCTGCAGTAGATATGAGTCAAGGTAGATAATCGAAACATTCAACAGCACCCAGGGACCCCTCACAATAGCAGTATTGTACAGTGAATATGGCAGTCATGAGGAAGGCCAGGGGATGGCAGAATTAGAGCTGCTTCTTTGGCCAAAATGGTAGCTGGCCAATTTGGAGCAAAATTCTTTGATGGCTAAAGAATGCTTTGATTTGTGGTATTTCCTTACACCATTAAAAGGGTGTACACATGTGCGTGAATACATGCCCTGACCAAAGCAGAGGAGACAGCATGCCCTATGCCTCACTGTTTACATAGGCAATGCTCTGGGAATTGGCTGCACACTCACTTTCTCTCTCTACACCAGGTATATGTAATTATGCCTAAGGGGTCCTGTCTAGAGCAACTCAGCAATGTCAAGCCCTGGCAGCTGGAACGGAGTGAGCTCCATGGAAAACCAACAGGTCTATGTTGATTGCTACAAGAAAGTTAGAAAGCTTTTGGGAGGAAGTGTCAAAAACTAGAACTTTTTGTCTGATGCTGAGTGAAGTGAGTAGAACCAGAAGAATGTTCTACACAATAACAGCCACGTTGTACAATGACTAATATTGATAGACTTAACTCTTCTCAGCAATATAAGGATATAAGACATCTCCAAAGGCCTCATGATGGAAAATGCTATCTACATCCAAAGAACTATGGACTTGGAATGCAGATCAAAGTGTACTATCTGCTACTATTTTTTCTTCTGTTGTGTTTTGTTTCCTCTTTCCAGTGGTTCCTCCTATTGGTTCTAATTCTTCCTTACAACATCACTAATGTGAAAATATGTTTAATGGGAATGTATATGTATAGCCTATATCAGATTGTGCACCATCTTGGGAAAGAAGGTGGAGAGGGAGGGGGAGAAAAATTTTTAAACTCAAAAGCTTATGGAAGTGATGGTTGATAAATCAAAATAAATTAATTTTAAAAAGCTAGAACTTTTCATGGAAACACAGTCTCCTGAGATAGAGTGGGGCAGGGATATACCAAGAAGCAATGGAGTGGGCTTCCCTTGGGCAGATGGGACATGTTTTCCTGAAATAACATATCTGGCAACTTCCCCCCATGAGCTATTGATGGAGTCTCTGGGAAGCCAGATTGGCAGAGAAGAAATGGGGTCCACCATCTGACTACTGAATTCAACCAGAAGCTCTGTAGCCTGCAACAGAGTGGTTTTCCAAGGGATGGGAACCCTGGTAACTCTGGGGCTTGCCATGCTTCAGGATTCCCGCCCCTCACCTAAAAGAAAGAAAAGAGAATGTTTAATGGACAGAAGGAAAAAGTCTAATGCTTTCACAGAAATGCCAAAAAATGGGAAAGGTCAAAAATTAATTCAAAGTGTCTTGAACAATTAGCCACATCCTCAGCTTCCAACTGGCCTGAGATCCATAGAATGCCAAAATTGCTTAGAGTTGATAGAGACTTTATAGACTAGGCATTCCAACAAGCTCGTTTTACAGAGCTTTTGGCTCCTCCTGGCCATTACCTGACTAAGACCTAAAGGAGAAAAATGACTTGCCCAAGGTCCCAAAGCTAGTTAAGAGTGAGGCTGAGGGGCAGCTAAGTGGCACAATGGATAGAGCACTGGCCCTGGATTCAGGAGGACCTGAGTTCTGGGCAAGTCACTTAATCCCACTGCCTAGCCAAAAAAAAAAAAAAAGAGTGAGGCTGAGAAAAGGACCCAGATCTTTCAGCTCAGCTCAGCTCAGTGGTGTTTCTGCTATACTACATGGCAAGAGAAATTTAGAGGAACTCTTAAGTGGATGGGGCTAAAAGGACACTAACCTGGGAGATGAAGGGGGAGAAGACCTGACTGCCACACACCGGCAGTAAGATACCTTGGGAAAGTCACTTCCTTTCTCTGTACCTCAATTTCATCATCTGTAAAATGAAGAGGTATTGGACTCAATGATCCCTTTCAGTTGAGATCCCTCTGAGCCTATGATCAAATGATGTTGGAGATTTCTTCTAGCTCCTAGGAAACCTAGTGACCCACAGAAAAGCAAGAGGACTCCAAACCAGCAGAGCAGAGGATGGGAAGAGGTTGAGAGTGGGGATGCTACCTAGTTTTCATAGCTCAGTGCTTAAGAGACTAGCATTAGGACAAGGAGGGCAAAGGAGAGTTGGAGGGAATTTTTTACAAATGGAATCAAAGCATGAGCCAGAAATTATTATTTTTTTATAAAAGAAAAAGAAATTTAGTGACAGACACTTAGAAATGAAGATACAAGCAATGAGGCAGGGAAATTTACCAGCATAGCAACAGAATAGCAGAATAGAAACCTTGTGTGTTTTCCCCACTCATTGAAGACTCGAATCTGCGAAGTTCTGAATTGAATGACCAGGAAACTTACATTTATGGGAAATCACTATTTTCCCCAAATACTGAACACACTGTCCTAGAGGTCCAGTTGGAGTGTCCTTCCTAGAGGCAGGGGGCTAGAACAGGTGACCGTTTAAGATCTAGACTATTTTTTGACATGCAGCTGGGAAATAAGATATAGAGGCAATGGGATGTAGAAATGTATCCTGCCCTACAGGAAAATTGAAGGGGAAAAGGATAAGAGAAAGGGGGGAGATAGAAGGGAGGGCCGATTAAGGGAAGGGGTATTCAGAATGCACACCATCTTGGGGTGAGGGAGGGATGAGATGGGGAAAAAATTTGGAACTCAAAATCTTGTGGAAGTGAATGTTGAAATCTAAAAATAAATTGATTAATAAAATCTGAAAAACAAAAGTAAAGTGCAAAAAAAATAAATATCTAGACTATTCCTTGAGAGAAGATAACCACACAGAACACAGGAAGTCCTTCCCCTGCCCCTCTTTCCCTTGGGATTAGTTTGAGCACGCCTAAACTGAGCAAACCCCACCTATAACTTGGCTGATGGAATTCTCCAGGTACCAATTTTCAATGTCCTGTCTGGAGCTTTCCTTTCTGTGAGTGTTTGGGCAGCGGCTTATTTCCATTGTGCCCTTTGTGAGACGGTGACCCTGACTCGCCCCATGACTTGGTTGTGAGCTGGCTTGGGTGGCCGTTTTCTCAGTCAGTGTCCCAAGGCACCCTCTCTGTATGGACTGCATCAGCTCTTTCTATTCTGCCCTCCTGTTTCCCCCAAGTATGTGAGGGATAATAACAAAATGAGACTGTTTATGAGAAAGAGGAAGAACATATTTATTCCCATAAGAATAGCAATGCCCTCAACTGCCCAGCATTATCAGAGAATGGACCAATTCATTCTGTTTAAGTGAACTTCCAAGGTAACTGCATTAGCACCAAGCATCCTAGTTCTAACTATTTTAGAAGGAAATCTCTCTTAAATGTATTGTATGCTTTCCTGCCTTCTTAGGGGATATTGAACCTATTTAACCTTTTTATTACATAGGGTCATCATGAACATCCGTTCCTATAATGTTCATACACAAGGGCTGATGAGCTAGTATGGGACTGTCTGGCCCTACACTAAATACCTGCAGACTGCTATTTGAGGTTTCATGTCTGCCTTTTCTAGTTTTTTTCTCTCTTGTCAGGCTGTCACATATCTGCTATCATTGTGCTTGTTTGTAACAGCCCTTTTCCTCATGTAGGTTTTGCTATTTCTTTTCTTTTTTTTTTCTTTTGGAAATAGTATTTTATTTTTTCCAATTACATGTAAAGACAGTTTTTTCAACAATCATTTTTTATAAAATTTTGAATTCCAAATTTTTTTCTCCTTCCCACTTTCCAATCCTTTCCTTCCTAAGATGACAAGCAATCTGATATAGGTTATACATATGCAATCATGTAAACATATTTTCACACTAGTCATGTTGTGAAAGAAGAAACAGAACAAAAGGGAAGTGCTACCAAAAAAAAGTGCAAATAGTATGCTTTGATCTGCATTCAAACTCCATAGTTCTTTCTGTGGATGTGGATAGTATTTTCCATCATCAATCTTTTGGAATTGTCTTGGATCATTGTATTGCTCAGAAGAGGTAAGTCAATCATAGTTAATCATCACTCAGTGTTGCTGTTACTGTGTACAATGTTCTCCTGGTTCTGCTCACTTCACTCAGCATCAGTTCATGTAAGTCTTTCCAGATTTTTCTAAAATCTACATGCTCATCATTTCTAATAGCACAATAGTATTCCACTACATTTATATACCACAACTTGTTCAGTCATTATGTGGATTTATTTTATATCCTGGCAACTTTGCTATAGTTATTAATTATTTCAAGTAGCTTTTTAGTTGATTCTCTAGGATTCTTTTCTTTTTAAATATAAATTTATTTATTTTTTAGTTTTCAACATTTACTTCCACAAGATTTTGAGTTCCAAATTTTCACCTCATCTCACCCTTCCCCCCACCCCAAGATGGCATGCATTCTGAATATCCCTTCCCCTAGTCTGCCCTCTCTTCTATCTCTCCACCCCTTCTCTTGTCTCCTTCCCCTTCTATTTTCTTTTAGGGCGGGATAGACTTATGTACCCCATTTCCTATGTTTCTTATTTCACAGTTGCATATGAAAAAAATTTTTTGAACATATGTTTTTAAAACTTTGGGTTCCAAATTTTCTCCCTTCCTCCTTCCCCACCCACCCTCACTGAAAAGGCAAGCAACTCAATATAGGTTATATATGTGCAGTTATGCAAAACACTTCCATAGTAGACATGTTGTGAAAAACTAACTCTATTTCCCTTAATCCTACCCCCCACCACCCCTCCCCAATTTATTCTATTCTTTCTTTTGACCTTGTCCCTCCTCAGAAGTATTTGCTTCTGATTACCCCCTTTCCCAATCTGTCCTCCTCTCTATTATCCCCCGCTCTCTTGTCCCCTTTTCCCCCCTATTTTCCTGTAGGGTAAGACAGATTTCCATACCCAATTGAATGTGTATGTTATTCCCTCAGTAAGCTGAATCCTATGAGAATAAGATTCACTCATTCCCTCTCATCTTCACCCATTTCCCCCTCCACTATAAGAGCCTTTTCTTTTCTGTTTTTTTTTTGTGAGATAATTTACCCCATTCTACCTCTCCCTTTCTTCTTCTCCTAGTATAATCCTCTCTTATCCCTTCATTTTATTCTCCAGATATGACCCCTTCATCTTCAACTCATCCTGTGCCATCTATCTATCTATCTATCTATCTATCTATCTATCTATCTACATATAATTTTTTTTCCCTCTAACTACCGTAATACTGACAAAGGTCTCATGAGTTATAAATATCATCTTTCCATGCAGGAATGTAAACAGTTCAACCTTAATAAGTCTCTTATGATTTCCCTTTCCTGTTTACCTCTTCATGTTCCACTTGAGTCCTGTATTTGAAAGTCAAATTTTCTATTCAGCTCTGGTCTTTTCATCAAGAATACTTGAAAGTCCTCTATTTCACTGAATGACCATTTTTCCCCCTGAAGGATTATACTCATTTTTCTTCTCTCATTGCTAAAGCTAACATTTCTAGTGCAATATTAAATAATAGTGGTGATAACGGACATCTTTGTTTCACCCCAATCTCATTGGGAAGGCTTCTAACTTATGCCCATTACAGATAATGCTTGCTGATGGTGTTAGATGGATACTACTTATCATTTTAAGGAAAGCTCCGTTTACTCCTATGCTCTCTAGTGTTTTTATAGGAATGGGTGTACTGTATTTTGTCAAAAGCTTTTTCTATTGAGATAATCATATGATTTCTGTTGGTTTAGTTATTGATATGGTCAATTATGCTAATAGTTTTCCTAATATTGAACCAGCCCTGTATAAATCCCACCTGGTCATAATGTATTATCCTGGTGATAAATTGCTATAATGTCTTTGCTAATATTTTATTTAAAGTTTTTACATCTATATTTACTAGGGAAATTGGTCTATAATTTTCTTTCTCTGTTTTGGCTCTTCCTGATTTAGGTATCAGCACCATATCTGTGTCACAAAATGAATTTGGTAGGACTCCTTCACCTATTTTTACAAATAGTTTATATAGTATTGGGGTGAATTTGAATTGTTCTTTATTTTTTTTTCCTTTTTAGGCAATTGGGGTTAAGTGACTTGGCCAGGGTCACATAGCTAGTAAGTGTCAAGTGTTTGGTCTCAGGCCAGATTTGAACTCAGGTCTTCCTGACTTCAGGGCCGGTGCTCTACCCACTGTGCCACCTAGCTGCCCCTGATTAATTGTTCTTTAAATGTTTGGTAGAATTCACTTGTAAATCCATCTGGCCCTGGAGATGTTTTCTTAGGGAATTCATTGATGGCTTGTTCAATTCCTTTTTCTAAAATGCAGTTATTTAAGTATTTTATTTCCTCTTCTCTGTTAATCAGGGCAATTTAAATTTTTTGTAAATATTCATCCATTTTACTTAGATTGTTAGATTTATTGGCACATAGTTGGACAAAATAGCTCCTCTTCATTAGGGTGAATTCACTCTTTTCATTCTTGATGCTGGTAATTTGGCTTTCTTCTTTCTTTTTTTTAAATCAAATTAACCAAAGTTTTATGTATTTTATTGTGTTTTTTTTTCATAAAACCAGCTCTTAGTTTTATATATTAGTTCAATAGGTTTTTTTTACTTTCAATTTTATTAATCTCTCCTTTTGATTTTCAGAATTTCTAATTTGGTGTTTAATTAGTGGGGTTTAATTTGTTCTTTTTCTAGCTTTTTTAATTGCATACTCAATTCATTGATCTGTTTTTTCTTTATTTTATTTACATAAGCATTTAGAGATATAAAATTTCCCCAAAGTACTGCTTTGGCTGCATCCCATAAATTTTGGTATGTTGTCTCATTATTGTCATTCTCCTTGATATAATTATTGATTGTTTCTATGATTTGTTGTTTCACACATTCATTCTTTAGGATTAGATTATTTAATTTCCAATTAATTGTTAATGTATCTTTCCGTGGCCTTTTATTACGTGTAATTTTTATTGCATCAGGATCTGAAAAGGATGCATTTAATATTGCTACCTTTCTGTATTTGAATGTGAGGTTTTTATGCCCTAATACATGGCCAATTTTTGTGTAGGTGCCGTATACTGCTGAGAAAAAGGTATATTCCTTTCTATTCCCATTCAATTTTCTCCAGAGGTCTACCATAACTAACTTTTCTAAAATTCTATTCACCTCCCTAACTTCTTTATTGTTTATTTTGTGGTTAGATTTAATCTAGTTCTGAGAGGAGGAGGCTGAGGTCCCCACTAGTAGAGTTTTCTGTCTCTCTCTTCCTGTAACTCAGTTAATTTCTCCAAGATTTTGGATGCCATGCCCATGTGGTGCATATATGTTTAGGATAGATATTACTTTATTGTCTATGGTACCTTTTAGCAAGATGTAGTTTCCTTCCTTGTCTGTTTTAATTGGATCTATTTTTGCTTTTGCTTTGTCTGAGATCAGGATTGCTACCCCTGCTTTTTTATTTTTTAAGTCCAGCTGAATCATAATATATTCTACTCCAGCCTCTTCCCTTTACTGTATGTGTGTCTCTCTGCTTCAAATGTGTTTCTTGTAAACAACATATTGTAGGATTCTGGTTTTTTAATTCACTCTGCCATCCACTTCCATTTTATGGAAGAGTTTATCCCATTCACATTCAGTTATTATGATTACTGTGTATTTCTCTCTATCATATTTTCCCCATTTATACTTTCTCTGTCCTTTCACCTTGTACCTCCTGTGTTTTGCTTCTGACCACCACCTCCCTCAATCTGTCTTCCCTTCTATCACCCCTCCCTTTTCTTTTCTTCCCCCCCCACTTCCCTGTAGGATAAGATAGATTTCTTTACCCAAATAAGTGTGTATGTTATTCCCTCTTTGAGCCAAATCCAATGAGACTAAGGTTGAAACAATGCTTACCCCCTCCTTTCTTTCCCTCTACTGTAATAGTCTTTCATGAATCTTCATGTGACATAATTTACCCCATTCTGCCTCCCCCTTTCATCTTCTCCCAGTACAATCCTTTTTCACCCCTTAACAATTTTTATCATCTCATCAAAATCAACTTATACCCACACTCTATGTCTAAGTATTCTCCTTCTAACTACCCTAATAGAGATACAGTTCTTAAGATTTACATATTTCATTTTCCCATGTAGGGATGTAAACAGTTTAACCTTATAGAATACCATGGGGTTTTTTTTCTTTCCTGTTTACCTTTTTATGCTTCACTTGAGTCTTGTATTTGAAGATTAAATTTTCTGATCGGCTCTGGTCTTTTCACCAGGAAAGTTTGAAAGTTCCCTATTTCATTGAATATCCATCTTTTATCCTGGAAGATTATGCTCAATTTCACTGGGTAATTGATTCTTGGTTGTAATCCAAGTTCCCACATTCCAAGCCCCCAGTCTTTTAATGTGGAAACTGCTAAGTCCTATGCAATTCTGACTGTGGCTCCTTGATATTTGAATTGTTTCTTTCCGGCAGCATGTAGTATTTTCTCCTTGACCTAATAGTTCTGGAATTTGACTATGATATTCCTTAGAGTTTTCATTTTGGATTTTCTTTCAGGAGGTAATCAGTGGACTCTTTCAATGACTATTTTACCTTCTGGTTCTAGGATATCAGGGCAGTTTTCCTTGACAATTTCTTGAAAGATGCTGCCCAGGCTCTTTTTTATTTTTAACCATGGCTTCAGGTAGTTCAATAATTCTTAAATTATCTCTCCTGGATCTATTTTCCATATCAATTGTTTTTCCAATGAGGTATTTTACATTTTCTTCTATTTTTTCATTTTTTTAAAATTTTGTTTGGCTGATTCTTGATGTGTCTTAGAGTCATTAGCTTCTACTTGCCTAATTCTAATTTGTAAAGAATAATTTTCTTTAGTTTTTCTAACTCCTTTTCCATTTGACCAATTCTACTTTTAAAGGAGTTGTTTTTTTCAGTCACTTTTTTTCTTTCTTTTCCAAGCTGTTGACTCTTTTCTCATAATTTTCCCAAATGCTTTTCATTTCTTCTTCTGCTTCTCTTACTTGATTTTTAAAAATCCTTTTCAAGCTCTTCCAAGAGGACTTTTTGGGCTTGAGACCAATTCATATTCCCCTTTGAGGCTTCACACATAGAAATTATTGTCCTCTCCTGAGTTTGTGTTAGGATCTTCCCTGTTGCCATAGTAGCTTTCTATGGTCAGGGCTCTTTTTTGGGTTTTGTTCATTTTTTTAAAGTTGAACTCTGCTCTTAGAGTACAGGGGGCACTGTCCCGAGCTGACTTTCTGTTCTGGAGCCTTGGTGACTGGTGGCTTGCCCACTGTGCTAGAATAGCCCAGCCTAGTCAAGTTTATTGTGCCCTGGGTTCCACGGCTGGCAATTTACCTGCTGCATTGGGGCTGGAGGCCTCACTGCTGGCCTGCTGAGCCAGAACCATAGGGCCTCAAATAGTGACCTGTACTGGGGCTAGGAGACTCCCGCTGGCTTTCCCAGACACCACCTACACTGGACTGTGCTCCCCTTTTAACCCAAGTGAGACAAACCTTTCCTGAAGTCCTCCTAAGTTATCTCAGGCTAGAAAATTTTTTCACTGTGTCTTTTTGTGGATTCTGTCACTCCAGAATTCTTTTAGAGGCTTGATTTTAGTGTTGTTTCTGAGGGAAACTGGGGAGAGCTCAGGAAATTCCTGACTTCCTTCCACCATCTAAGCTCTACCCCTCCCCACCTCCCAGTTTTGCTGTTTCTAATCTTCTTTGGGAGGGAAATTCAGATCTCTGAGCTTGGTGCAACTATACATTGTAATAGATAACTGACATCAATATAGTGCTATAATATTAATAATAACTAGTGCTTTACAAATATTATCTCATTTAATCCTCACAATCACCCCGGGAGGCAGGTACTATATCCCCACTTTACAGATGAGGAAACTAAGGCAGACAGAGGTTAAATGACTTGTCCGGGATCACATAGCTAATAAGTGTATGAGGCTGGATTTGAACTCAGGTCTCCCTAACTCCAGGTCCAATTCAGAAGACACCTGTATTCTAAGTCCACCTTACTAGACCTATAAGGTATGTTACTCCACCTATCTAAGCCTAAATGGTAATAATAATAAGCACTTTACATGAGTATTTGAGAGTGTCAGATAAGGCAATTCATTCTTTAAACAGACACTTGTTAAGCACCTTCTGGGTATCAGGTTCCACAAGAGGCTCTGAGGATTCAGAAGCAAAAAGGAAACAGTCCTTCCCTTAAGGAGATTACATTCTGCTAAGCTCTATAAAATTGTCAGCTAGTATTGAATGACTTGCCTGGCTCATACAGCTAGTCAGAGGCAGATTTCAAACCTAGGATTCTCTTGACAGCAGGTTCAACCAATAATCTTTCCACTATGCCATAGTCTGAATGATAACTTAAAAAAAACTTTGTTGAGTACCTGAGGAGCTCTCCAATGACCTTTAACTCTAGGATAACTCTACTTGCCGCTGCTTCAGAGACTGGTTTTGCCCCTTTCCGATTCAAAGCTGTGTTTCAGATAGGTGAGGCTGTCAGATAGCAGAGTTCCAGACAATCAGTCTGCCAGTCAATCAGTCAACAATTGTTTAAGCACTTCCTATATGCCAGGCACTGTGCTGAGTACTAGGGATAAAGTCCCTGCCTTCATGGACCTTACATTCTAATGGGGGAGACAGCATACAAATAACTAGGTTTATACAAGATGCTGTTGTTTGCTGCTCAGTCATTTAAATCATGTCCACCTCCCAATGACCCCAGTTGAGATTTTCTTGGCAATGATACTGGAGTGGTTTGCCATTTCCTTCTCCAGCTCATTTGACAGATGAGAAAACTGAGGCAAACAGGGTGAAGTGACTTGCCCAGGGTCACACAGCTAGTATGTGTCTGAGGCTGGATTTAAAATCAGATCCTCCATCTGGGCCGGTGATCTATCCACTGCATCCCCTACCTTCCCTATACATGATAGATAGAGTAAATGGAAATGGGGGAGTAAAGGAAAGAGACCTCAAAAGGCTTTTGGCAGAAGGCAAGATTTGAACTAAAGAAAGCCAGGGAAGCCAGGAGGTAGAGGTGAGGGGGTAGAGCGTCATAGAGATGAAAAACAGCCAGAGAAAAATGCCAGAGATGGGAAACATAATGTCACGTGAGAGGATCAGCAGCTAGGCAGGTCATTTGAGCTGGAGCATGGTGTACGTAAAGGAGAGTAAAGTGCAGAGACTGGGCAGTCAGAGGAGGCCAGGTTCTACAGGGCTTTTGATGCCAAATGCAGCAGTTTACGGTTGATCATAGAGGTAATAGTGAGCCAGTAGAGCTTATCAAGTAAAACAGTGACAGGGTCATATTTGTACTTTAGGAAAATTACTTTGGCCTCTGAGTGGGGGATGGATTGGAGTAGGGAGATACTTGAGGCAGGGAGACCAGTTAGAGCTCTTTGTTGCACTAGTCCAGGCTAGAGGTGAGGAGGAAAGCTAGGTGAGTAGAGAGAAAGGGATGTATAAGAGGTGCCGTGAAGGTAGAAACAAGAAGACCTGACAACAAATTGTGTGTATGGAATGAATGCAAGTGAGGGGGATCATTTAGTAACTTTGAAGAGAACAGTTTTAGTTGAATGTTGAGGTCAGAAGCCAAACTACAGAGTGTTTAGCAGTGAGAGGAGATGAAATAGAGACACTGATCGTAGATGGTTTTCTCAAGGAGTTTAGCCATGAAAGGGAAAAGAGATGCCTACAAGATGATAACTAGCAGGAATGGTGGAATAAAGTGAGGGTTTTTTAAGGATGGGAGAAACTGTAGGCAGCAAGAAAGGAGCCAATAGACAGGGAAAAGGTTGAAGAAAGAATGTGGGGATGATAATATTAGGGGCAATGTCCTGGAGTGGATAGAATGGAATGGGAACCCTTGTGCATGTAGAGGGGCTGCCTTGGCAAGTCAATGAGAAGCACCACATCTTCATATGAGAAGGAGTGAAGGGGATAGGGGGAGATGTCTGAGAGATACGAGATGAAGGAGAGGAGAGACAAAGGAGATGTATACCTACATTGTTTTAATTATTATTTTATTATTTTGATATATAAATAGATTATTTCATTATATATTATTTAATCATAATACTATTCTTTTATTAAAATATTGTTTTTTGTCATTATACCTATCTGGACGTAGAACAGGACACTAGGAGGAAGGATACTAATTGGGATTTCTTTGCAAGCTGTCAGATGAGTTTTGGGTCTGCCACCTGGCCCTGACTATGAATATGAGGTCCTTACTGTTCCCTCCCTTCCACTCAGGCCCCTCCCTGTTATTTTCTAAGACATTACTTTCATCTGAGAGGCTTGCTTGACCCAACCCCACCCCCCACCTACCCTCTTTTTCTCCCTCCCTCCCTCCCTGCCTCTGCTGGGTCCTTTATCTTCCTTCTGTTAAATGATCTCAAATATGCGATTTGATAAAGACAAACACCTCACAGCTGAGTCCCTCCTAATGCCAGACTCCACTTTTTCCCAAAGTAATTTAGATTAATGCAGTTGATAATTTGGGTTGTATTCTTAAATGTACCCTCCTGGCAGGATCTCAGATATAATTTTACCTCAGAAGATTTATCTGAGCACTTAGGTAACAGATAGTTTCTTAGCAAACGACAGCATTTGAAAGCAGAATGAAAGGTTAATATTTCTTAAATAATCATCAAAATGAGTCTTCCTAGAGCCCCTCTGGTACCACAGCTACTAAGCCATCAGCTTGTTTCTCTCATGATTCTTCACATTTTTAGGGGATTCTGAGTATGTGTGAATTCCCCCCCCCTTTAAATACTGGTGTGATGGCACTGGGGGCAGCAGAACCATTAGGAACAGAAGAGTCACCCTAAACTTTGCTGCCAGGATGGAGCACCCTAGTAACACAGATGGACATTGGAGTTTTGGCTGCCCTAGTCTCTAGATCTATAAACATGATCTGGGGCCTGAAATCAGAAGTATGAGCCCAGTTTATATTGGGCACAGGGGAAGGGAGTATGCTTTGAAGTTTCCTATGACATAGCACAGGTATTATCCCCATTTTACAAAGGAGCACACTGAGGTTCTGAGAGGTCATAAGATCCTCAATTTAGAGGTAGAAAGGACCTCAGAAATCATCTAGTCCAACTTTTTCATTTTAAAAATAAGGAAACTGTGGGGCAGCTAGGAGGCTCAGTGGATAGAGCTCTGGCCTTGGAGTCAGGAGGACCAGAGTGCAAATCCAGCCTCAGATATCTGACACTTAACTAGCTGTGTGACCCTAGCCAAGTCACTTAACCCCAATTGCCTCACCCCCCCCAAAAAAAATGAGGAAACTGAGACCAGAGAGTTTACCTGACTGGAGGTACCATGTAGTGGATAAAGTTCTGGCCTTGGAGTCAGGAAGCACAGAGTTTGAATTCTGCCTCAGACACTTACCAGTTATGTGGCCCTAGACAAGTCACTTATTCCTCTCAGTCTATTTTCCTCATCTGCAAAACAGGAACAACAATGCCATCTACTCTACTGGGTTATTATGAGGATCAAATGAGATAAGACTTATAAAGTACTTTAAAACTTGAAAGGTCTATACAAATGTTAACCAAGAGTTGCTATTGTTGCTGTTGTTATTTTATTATTATTAGGGCAGCTAGGTGGCACAATGGATAGAACACTGGGCCTGGAGTTAGGAAGACTCTTCTTCCTGAGTTCAAAGCCGGCCTCAGACTCTCACTAGCTGTGTGACCCTGGGCAAGTCACTTCACCCTGTTTGCCTCAGTTTCCTCATCCGTCAAATGAGCTGGAGAAGGAAATGGCAAACCCCTCCAGTATCTCTGCCAAGAAAACCCCAAATGGGGTCACAGAGAGTTGGACATGACTGAAAAACAACTGAACCGATTATTATTATTATTGCTTAAGGTCACAGAGATAATAAATAGCATAGATATAGTTTAACTCCACATCCTCTGCCTCCAGAACCAGGACTCTTAGGACCTGGGCTAGAGCAATGGGCAGTGCTCAGTCAATCAGTTGATAAGTATTTATCAGGAACTTACTATATGCCAAGCACTGGGGGAATACAAAGGCGAAATCAAAAGAGTACCTGCCCTCCAGGAGTTCCCATTCTAATTAGAGAGCCAACATGAACATATAGACATGTGTGAAACACCCCATGGGTGGGATGCCCCCATGCTGGGCAGGCAGCTGGAGCTCAGGCATTTGTTTACAGAACAGCTATATTCATCCTTCTCCCCTTAGCTTGCAGGGTGAGCTCTGCCCAAAGGTTGCCATCAGAGCCACAACCATCAGGTGCTCAGTGCCAACTCAGTGGGGAGAGAAGATTGGGTATTCAAAACCCTCCACAATTTGGCTGCAGCCTATCTGCCCAGGTTAATGACACAGCCCTCCCCCTCAAGCACTAGCAGCTTCAGCCAAACCAGCCTGCTTTCTGCTGCTGCTGCCCGTCCACAGCAGTCCATCTCCAGCCTGCCCTCCTTTTGGGCTATCCTCTATCACTGGCTGGCTCTCTCCTCATTTCCGTCTCTCAGAAATTCTCACTCTCTTTACGGCTCAGCTCAAGTATCTTTCCTGTTCTCTCCATTTCTTGGTACCCTTCCAATAACTTTGATTTACATATATATCCTGTATTTTCTTCTAGGTGAACAGGTTGTATCCACCCAATAGAATGTAAGCCTTTGGAGGGCAGGAGGTGCTCCATTTTTTGTCTTTTATTCCCAGCACTAGGTACATAATAATGCTTAATAGTGCAGCACTTATCATACTGCCTGGCACATAGTAGGCATGTAATAAATGTTTATTGGTTGACTGATTGATTGTAGAGGTGGGAAATGGCCTAAGGAGTCAGTGAGATTCCCCAGTAGGCGTCCGTCACGAAAGCAACAGTGTCAACACTGGAGCACTGGTTACCAGACCTTTTTTTGTCAGTGATACAGTATTATTCTTTGCAGCAAAGAACTGAGCCATGCTGTGAGAGAGTCAAGAAATTTGCTATTGCAAGTGTAAATTCTGTACGATTCTGCTTGAGCCACACTAATATGCAGAAGCACACACTTGGAGAACCACTGGATGGGCTGATTGCATTAATATTTTCACCTAGGGCTAGGTTGTATGTGACAAGAGCAGGGAGAGGGGGAAAGGTAGGGTTTGGGAATGTGGCAAGACAATTCAGCCACAGTAGCTAGGGATATGAACATTTTCCTCAAGAGTGCATCGGTGTGCCCTCACCTAGGGGGCATCAGTCAGAGGAGTTGTGGTGTCTGTATCACCAGGATGAGTATGTATATCCCTATACGCAGGAACCCACAGTTATGTCCCTAAGGGGAGAGGTGGCTTTGATGAAATCTGTGCCTAGTATCAGTGGAGGCTACCTTCCAAAAAAATATTATCTGAAGTACTCCCCTGTCCTCTGGGTGTACCTGGTCCTATAGTTCTGGACCTGGCAGAGAACATGAGATCCTAACAGTCAGAGGTCAAAGAATCATGCATGTCTTAGAAGCCTCTGAACCCCAGAAGTCAAAAGTTAAGGGAGACATCAGTCAGAGATTATGGGACTCTTGCAACAAAAAGTGACAAAACCGTTGCAGTCAGACGTCATTGGACCCTGACATTCAGTTCCTTCAACCCAGGGTCACCTACTGAGGCACCCTACCCAGGACCATCCAATTTAGCTATTGCTAGCACCTTCCTTCCCTCTCCCTCATCTTAATTCCAGGACCTTCCCCCTGTCTCTGTCATCCAAATTTTGTTGGGAGTCACTTGCCTCATTCAATTTATTGATTGACTTGTTAAGCACTTATTATGTGCCAAGCACTGTGGTAGCCACGGGGGCACAAAGACAAAAGTGAAACAGTCTCAAAGATTAATATAAACTCCCTCAAGGTGTTTACATTCTTTTAGAAGAAACAGCATATAAACAGATCCACAATTTACAAAGGTAGTTGGAGGGTGGGGAGGGGAAAGGCACAAATCCCCCAAATCCTCTGGCTTTCTGACAGTAAAGGCTGAATTACATGAATGTGTTAGATAACTAAGGTCTCACCACTCCCATGGAAAAGATGCTTTAACCTAAGTAAGACATCCTGCCTCCAGAAAGTCCATAAAGAATAACCCTAATGATAAAAATGGCAGGCTAAGATAGGGAGATATTTCTGAGTTGGGGAGCCTTTGGGACACCCCTCAAATATAGGCAGCTTGGTATAATGAAAAGAGCATTGGATTGGGAGTACAAAGACATGGATTCTAGTCTGAATGTTGACATTATCTTACTACATGACTTTGGACAAGTCTGGGCCTCAGTTTCCTCTCCTATAAAAAGAAGAAATTAGACTAGATGATTGCTTCTGGCTCTAAAGTTATATAATTCTATGGAATCCTATTGAATAAGCCATGAGTTGCACCTAGCATCTTTCCTCCACTCCCTTAGAAATCACATCACCTCCTATCAGTGCCCTGAGTTCCAGTCCCTGTTATTTCCCACTTAGAATGGCCCTACTGTGATCAGCTTGATGTGCCTTATATGCTCACTATAGGCTTCCTATGTCAGGATTCTAGTACTCTGTATCCTAGCTGATTTAAGAAGTACAAGACACTCAAAACAAGACTTGTGCTGTGTGCAGCCTTATGGGCTCAAGCCAGCCAGGAAGGAAGAGTTTCCTAACAATGATGCTTGTAGGACCCCTGTCTCTGGAAATTTTGAGTACAGGATTGGTTCTTATCTGTCTGGGAGGGTTTGCAACAATGCATCCTGGATATGATGGGGAGGAGAGGGGAACTAAAAGACTTCTCAGGGACCCTCTGTTGACCCATGTCTCTAATAATTAACAAAGCAAGCTGGCATGAGCGTGAACCACGAGGCGATTTCTTCAAGCCAGCTGGCCCCTGGATGGGTGAAGACACCAGTTCCCCAAGCCAGCATTTTTCAGCTCAGCCATTTTAGATATGTCTTTGCAGTGTGGGCTTTTTTTTCCTTGAAACGTCCAATAATCGACTATAGCAAGCCACTGCTTGCCTGCCAGATTTCAATCTCTTCCCAAATGATACAGTCCTCTCAGCATGGAAATATCTATCACATTCTGCTCATCTCCCTTTAAGAACAGCCTGGCAGATTGTAGAATTGCAGGGCTGGAGGGGACTCAGAGAGGTCATCTCATCCATCCTTCTTGCAGGACCACTCAAACATCCCAAACAGATAAGAAAGTGTGTTAAGGTTTAAGGCATTCCCCTCCCCACCAGACAGCAGTGCAGTCTGCAAGCCTCTCATGTCAGTGTAGAACCCTGTTACATGGTAAGCAGAGGAAGCTCTGAGGCCAAGGAAGGAGGAGGCAGATCTGTGGTGGAGGGCAGGTCTGTGTCTCAGAGAGGAATCTTTATGTCGGATGATCCACAGGGTCAAGAGGACCCAAGTTCAAATCCCGCCTCAGATGCTTACTAGCTGTGTGACCCTGAGCAAATCTCTTAACTCTGTTTGCCTCACTTTCCTCATCTGTAAAATGAGCTGGAGAAGAAAATGGCAAAACACTCCAGTTTCTAACCAATAAAACCCTAAATAAGGTCACAAAGAGTTGAACATGACTGAAACAATTCGACAACATGGGTCACTTAAGATTCAGAATTGTCATTAGCCTAGTGAGGGGGGTTGACCCATCTCAAATGTCACCCACCTCTTGATCTTCCCACTCAGAAATCTTTCCTTCCTCAGAACTTCCCCAAGGACTCAATTTAGTCTTCTCTCAAGGATTCTATTATAGAGGCAGGCAGGTGGCATATGCAATAGTGGGCGGCACTTAGAGTGAGAAAGAACTGAGTTCAAATCCTCCCCCAGATGCTTCCTTTAGTTGTGTGGCCCTGAGCAAGTATTTAACCCCAGTTCCTTCATCTAAAAAATTGGGAATAACAATAGCATCTTCTTCATATAATTATGATGAGCATCAAATGAAATAATATGTGTTTCTGTCCACTGGGCCACCTCGCTGACCTAAGGTGACATAGCTATTGTAGTAAGGAGCAGGGCTAGAATTGACCCTAGTGCTCTTGGGGGCAAGATTTCAAATACAGTGGTGCTCTTTTGGGTAGGATTTCAAAAGGCAAAGATGAGTGGAGAGGGTTCAAGGAAAA
The DNA here is from genome assembly GCF_003287225.1 of Phascolarctos cinereus. Classification (NCBI taxonomy): domain Eukaryota; kingdom Metazoa; phylum Chordata; class Mammalia; order Diprotodontia; family Phascolarctidae; genus Phascolarctos; species Phascolarctos cinereus. Next base: position 52,669,173 of record NW_027555625.1, on the reverse strand, counting down.
GCATCTCAAGTTTAGGAAATGTTGAGAAAAGATTTGGAGGAGGGAAGCTATGAATGCATCCAGAAATGCATGGTCTGCTTTGGCTGGGACATGGGGTATACGAAGGGATGCCCAAGGTATGTTGAGGCAGAGTGTGGAGCCTATGTTAAGAGCCAGCCTAAGGAATGTGGAATTTTACAGGCAATGGGGAGTCATCAAAGGCTTTTGAGGTGAGGAAATGAGATGATGCATATGGTGTCTTTGAAAGACTAATCCAACAGAATGGATCAGAGAAGGGGCTTGCTCAAAGCAGGAAAACCAGTTAGGAGATTTCTACAATAGCATAGTTGTAAGATTGTCAGCAATGGGAATAGAAATGAGGGGCAAGATTTAGTAACATTAACAATTCAACATTCATAAGCTATGAGCAAGGCCCTTATCTAAAATGCTCTAGCGCCTCCTTGTGGCCTAGGCTCTCAAAGACAATGTCAACAGAGCTCAGGTTCTGATTCATGCCACCATGATGGAAATGATCCAAGTTGGGCCCAGACCATGTGTGTGTGTCATCTGAGGACAGTGCAGAGAGATTTATCACCAGAGAATTGGCTAACATAACAATTCATGAACACTCATCTAGTAAGTCATCTACATACATGGGGAGAGTGGCTAGACTGAGGAAATTGCAAACGTTTGAAATGTTAGTCCTGTGTTTGGCCACAGGAATTAAAAGATGAAAAACAAACAAATAGAAATTCTGCTCTCAGAGAGATAACAATAATTATTATTAGCCAATCCATCCTTCACGCAGCCATCACAAAATGCAAGTCTGACCATGTCACCCCCTACTCAGTAAGCTCCAGTAGCTCCCTATTACATTCAGGAGCAAATAGAAACTTCTGTGTTTGGCATCTGAAGTTCATAACTGAGTACTTTCTACCTTTCCAGTCTTCTCATGCTTTATGCCTTTCCATATACTCTATGGTTCAGAGAGACTGACCTTCTAGCTACTCCTCCCCGAGAACACACCATCTCCTGACTCTGTGTTTTTTCACTGACTGCCCCGATGCCTGGAATTCTCTCCCTCTTCACCTCCACCTCCCAGATTCTCTGGCTTTTGTCAAGACTCAACTCAGAATCCACCTTCTGCAAAAGGGCTTTTTCAGTCTCCCTTCCCCCTCCTCACATAGGTATGTACACATGTATGTATGTATGTATATATATACACAAACATGAACACATCATATATTTATATACATGTATACATATGTATATATACATATGCATATATATATTCTTAGATGTGTCTAGTTGTTTGCATATTGTCTCCCTTACTAGAACGTGAGATCCTTGAAGTCAAGGACTAGTTTTTACCTTTTTTTGCATATCCTCAGTGTTGAGCACAGTGACTGGCATATAATAAGTGCTTAATAAATGCTTATTGACTGCCTGACTAGGATCCAAAGGTCACATTGAACCCATAGATGAAGAAGGTATCTACAAATGCTTTGGTCTTCTCCAGCCATGACACTTCATACATAAGGATATCAGGGGGAAGACTGTAGCTGAATATGTTGAGAGTTATTGGCATCCTGAAATAAAAGCTGAATGGGAAGAACATATATAAAGCAATTAACACAAATGCAACACTAGTCTTAATGTACAACCCTAGAGCTGTAAAACTGACTATAGCAGATTTGAAAAGTATCCTAATAAAAACCCAAACAATATTGACAAATCACAAAGCGCATCTTGTTTTGACAGCTATTCTAGAAAGGTGAATGCGTCCTCACCAAAAGAAGGAAGAGAATGGAAAGGTATCTTTAGCACACATGATAAACTAGTCAAAAACCTACATAAATGATTTTGGAACAAGCAGACATCACTTCACCAAGCAATGGAACAAGCTGATGATAGATATGTACCATTTGACTTGTTGAATATAACCAAAAGTGCTTTACCTCCAGACGGAGCCAATGAAATAGGTAAGATCCAGGACTGGAATCCAAAGGCCCTTGGTGGGTAACAGCTGCATGAACTCAGCTAAATGCGTTGACAACTAAAGTGTCAAACAAATGCCGCGTGTTGCAGATTTGTTTGTGGAAATGGAGGCGGAATTATAGCAGTTCAGCATTAGGCAATTACCACCAGAAATTACAGAAGGGTTATCGTTCTAGACTTCTTGATCCATGTAAGTTAGGAAATCATAGAAATAATGTAGCACATCACTGCAGGCTATAAAAATTGGGTACCTGCCAAATACCTATCAAGACAAGACATGACCTGTGGTGGTTAGAAGTATCATGCAGCTGTCATCCACCAAGGGCCTATCAGAAACTTGATGTTTTTCATGGACTGACAGATGACAGATCGCCATACTCCAAGGAGAAGCCAGCAAGATATTCTAGGAAATTGAAGCAATAAACTGTACTGGAACTAGATTATTAAAACAGGGGAAAGGGAAACATTGAAAAGTGGAAAAGCTCTGGAATCCAAAGACTTGGGTTCAAATCCCACTCCTGACAATTATATACAATTAGTATGACCTTGGGTAAGTCACTTGGCCTCATCTGTAAAATGAGGGGGTTGAACTAGATGGCATCTAACATCCAGCTCTATATCTATATGTTGCCCTGGGCAAAACATTGACCCACAAATCACCTGGACATGACATTGACCCATAAAAACTTAAAACAACTTTTTAAATAGATGTCACAAAAAACAAATACTCCTAATCTTCAAGCTCAATAAAACAAAAGTGCTTTCAAAATATGGCAGCCTAGTGAAGGAGATCAAAATCATGTGGAAACCAGATGGAGTGTGTGTCATCTCTATGGTGCTGCTTCCTATGAGAACTCTCATAGATGCTTTCAGTGAGCCTACAGAGGATATGCTTGCTCATCTCTCCTCACCAATACTTTTATTCAGCCACAAAAAAAGCAGTGATTTTATCCACCAGTATACTAGTCCACAGAACACTAAATATAAAAGAATAATACCAGGATGTCAATTTGACCCAGAGCTGCTTCTATCTGAATCCCATCCAAAAAAGATGAAAAGAATGAAATACTAATTATTATTATTATTATTATTATTATTATTATTTAAGGAGCAGCTAGGTAGCACAATGTATGGAGTGCCAGACTTGGAGTCAGGAATTCATTTCCGGTGTTCGAATCTGGCCTCAGATACTTACTAACTGTGTGACCCCAAGTAGGTCACTTAAAACCCTCTTTGCCTTGGTTTCCTCATCTGTAAAAGGAAGGAAATGGCAAACCACTCCAGTATGTTTGCCAAGAAAGCTCCAAATGGGGTGAGGAGTCAGACGTGACTGAAAGTGAATGAACAACAACAAATAATTCAAAAGGAACATTTTAAATAAATGTCAACATACCAAATCCTCATAATCTCCAAGCTCTACGGGATGGAAAGCTTTCAAACTGTAAGATCTAGTGAAGGAAATCAAAACCACATAGGAACAGACAGATCATCTCCATCTTCTTGCTGGCTACTAGAGTTATCCCAAAGATGTTTTTACAGAGCCTGCAGAAAATGAGTTTATTCCTCAATATTTTTGTTCTAATATTAAAAAGGCTATTTGATCCACTTGGGCACTATTTTATAGAACATCAAATATAAAAGAAAACAATAGCGGGATATTGGCTCATCCTAGTGGGCAGAAATCCAGCCTAGCTAAAACAACGAGGCATCACGAGGGACAGACAGGAGGTAGATTGTGCAAGGCAGGTCAAAACATTTTGCCACCTTCACCATCACTTCCGTTGGCCCTCGATAGAGATAGCTCAGCACCCAGAGTCCAAGAACCCTGGGAATTACAGTGCCCCTCAAACCTTGCGGAGAAGGTCCCTTACAGCTGCTACTACAGATGCCGCAGCCTCCCTCCCCACACGAGCCACAATCCCTGAAAGTCCAACAAAGCGAGTTCTCACTTGGCGCTGTCAAATGGGTCAACATCAGAAACAGACGTGGTTTTTATCCATGGAAAGGAAGACTCGTCAACGTCTGTTTTGCTTCTGCCTCCTGAGGATCATGGGACCTTTCCATCAGGCTTAAAGTTGAAACTTTCCATTTATGTTGTCTCCCCCATTAGAACGTGCGCTCCTTGGGAGCAGAGACTATCTTTTGTTTGTCTGGATATGTTAGCATGATGCCTGGCACATAATAAACATTTAATAAACACTTACTGATTGACGGCCTTAAAATCTGCAAATGCTCTACATGTTATCTCATCAAACCTTCCAGCTACCTTGAGAAGTAGGGTACACAGGTATTATCCCCAGGATGCAGAAAGGAAACTGAGGCTGAGAGAGTAGAATTGGAACCCAATTCTTCCTGACTCCAGGCCCATCATTCTTTCTCCAAGCCATACCTCCCTTCCCATTGGAGGAGAGAACAAGTATAGAAATAAATGTGACCCACGGGAGCGGGGGATAAATACCCACCGTTTAATGTAGGAGGTACTTTAAGCTCCTCATCAGAGACCCCACTTTTCCCAGAACCCAAAGGCATTATAGCTCTTGATCACAGTTTTATGTTAACCTAGGAATAAGGGTGGTTTTGTGAAAGGGGACCAGTTACTGTTTCCTAAAAGAAAAGGCAAAGGGAGAAAATGAGAGGGCCTTTCTCCCTTGGGAGCTCCCCAAAGTTACCTGTAGATTAGGTGTAACTGATCTCCAAGAACTTCAAAGTGGAAAAGCAAAGCTGCTGAAACCTATACAAGTGTGGGGGAATGGGGACTTTTCCAAGTTCTCTTTTAGGTAGCTAGGTGGAGAAGCAAGAATATGAGAACGTTGTGGCCCGTACCCTTCCCTCCCCTCTCCTGTCCCCCACCCCCTCACACCACACACACACACACACACACACACACACCACCTGATGTCTCTCCCTCCCCAAGGGCTAGAACACCAAAATGCAAGAGGGTGTGGCAAGGGACTTAAAAGGACCCAGGTGGGGAGGGGATAGCCAAGCAGGGAGACACTGGAGGGGGAGCTTGTAGCTGGAAAGTAGGGAGAGATAAGATTGAAGAAGAAGCCTGAAGCCAGAGGATGGAAAGCCTCGAATGCCAGGCTAAATATTCCAGGGATACATCTTCCCCTACAAGGATTCTGAAGGGATGGGAGAGAAGACTTTCCAAACTTGTGGTTCTATGGCAAGGAAGAATAGATTTTGGGGAAGGACTCCATGAATTCTGCTTTGTACCTATTCAGGTCACTCAGATGCAGAACCTCCTTGGTCTTCATAACCTGGGTACCCAAGAGATCCCTGAAGTCAGAAATTAGATGATTTCAGTAAGGACAGAGGCTGGGGCCAGGAGACTGGAGCCTACTGTCAGCTACAGGTTGTAGGATAAGTGAGGTTGCCTGCTAAATGATTAACAAAATCTGGTGGTGGCAGCATGATATGACAGAAGGGACATTGCTTGGACTGGGAGAACTGGATTCAAATTCTGCCTGTGTAACTCACCTGCATGGGGCAAGTCACTGCCCCTTCCCTGAAGCAGTTTCCTCATCTCTAAGATGAGGGCTTGGATCAGGTAATTTGTAGAGGCCCTTTCAACTGAAAAAAATTCTATCATCCCCCTCAGTTGGATCAGAATGCCTTGGGCCATCTCAATTTTCACCAGGAAAGTCAAAATGGGAGTGACAGCTCCCCCAGACCATACAGAATGCAGACTGTAAAACAGGAACTAGAATCACTGAGTCTTTCTTTGCTGTATGGGCAATAGACTGGCCCCCTCCACGCTGCCCGGAGAGAGTACTCCTCCCATTCCCTCCCACCCTGTTCAGCCCCCTCCTCCATGTTCACTGTCCGTGATATGCACTGATCAGAAGCAAGATTCTTAGCATTTTTTCCATTTTCTTTGCAGCCAAGAAATTCACATTTTGCAGGAAGTGAAACTGAGACCCAGCTGAGGAACAACCCAATTTCTGCAGGTAGGTTGAGCCAGCCCGCTGGAATTTGAGGGTTGTCTGTGGAAGTTGGCAAGGCTCACTAACCTTCTGCCCAGAGATGTCCCTTAAAGAATTGTGAGCTGGGGACTCAGGAAGAGAGGAAAGAGGAACGTTAGGGAGGGTGGAACTTCACCCTCCCTTTGGCCTCCCGACACACTGTAGCCTCCTTCCTCAGCCACCCTCCTCAGCTTCCTGGGCTGCCTCTCTGGCCTAAGCTAATTGGAGCTGCCAGCTGACTCCCTGAGAGAATGCTTTACACTTAGTCTCTGCTCATCAACAGGAGGCCCAACCATTCACACAGTCCAAGCTTTGAGGAGGGGCCAGCTCGTGGAGCAAAGTGATTTTTTCACAGCCCAGCCAAAGGCTTCAATTCTGAGACTTCTGTTTAACCTGCCCAAATGTTATCCTGAATCTCAGTTCTGAAGCAGCTGGCTAAATTAGCTTTCTGTACACTCGCCCCAGTCATAATGGACCAGTTTGTTTCACTGAAAAACCCCTCTGGGCAGAGCTGGTTGAAAACCAACAAACAAGATTCCTTTTTCCAAGATCCTTCCTTTTTCTCCCCCCCTTTAAAGTGTGCTCTCTGTAGTCTGATTCTTTCTCTGAGGACCCTACCTGCTATTGCCCTTCTCGGATGAGGGGAGACTGCTGGCCCCTTTCATTGCCCCTTAGCAGTCTTTGAGAGACATCGGAGGAGCCCACCCCTTCTGCTTATCTCCCCTTTTCTTTGTTGCTTTCCCCTTCCCGCTGCCTCATTAGGGGGTTCATTTACATGAAAACAGGCTATTTAGTTCCCGGAGAGTTGGCCTTCTCTACTCATGGGTCTCTCCTGAGGTCACCATCCTTTGCTTTTGCAGGGAGAGCTGCAAAAACCTATCTTGGGCATCACCGATGTTATTAGTGACCATGCCAGGCAAGATAAGGGTCGTTCAGCCAGGGGCAGCAGGGTGAAAAAAAAAACCCAACTTCTGCAGGGATGAGGAAGGAATTTTCCCCTAGTGGGAAGCCTCACACAATTAGCCACTTGTGTACTTGGGTTGTTTTTTTGCCTGTCCTTTGAAATATGAGGCCTGGGCCACTGCTGGAAGCAGGATGTCTGGTCCAAGATGCTGAATGGAAGACACTAGATCGGATGGGCCAGTTCCTCATGCTGGTGGAGCCAAGTGGGCAGTGCAAAGCCAGGTGTGAGTCAGGGCTGCTCATACAACCAGATCTCAGTGAGTTTGCAATGGGAATTTTCCATGGGGACAGGAGGAAAGGCCCCCACCGTCACCGCAGCAATAATCTGATTGGGGCATGGAGTAACTGTCTCCTAAAGGCAAATTTCAGCGGAGATTTTTTTGACGGTTTTCCCCCAGCATGTTTTGGTAGCTTTGGGGTGGATGTTCATTTGTTTTTTGGCTTGATATCACCTTTCATTTGGAGTACTAGAGAGTGGAGGATGGGTAATGGAAACAACATGGAAAATGGAGAGGGGAAAAGGAGGCAGCCAGGTGGTACAGTGGGTAGAGCAGCAGCCATGGAGTTAGGAGGACTTGAGTTCAAATCTGGCCTCCGACACTTCCCGCTTACTAGCTATATGACCCTGGGCAAGTCATTTAACTCTGATTGCCTCACAAAAAAAAAAAAGAAAGAAAATGGAGGGGGTAGAATATTCACCCTCCCTCCCCATTTGGTAGCTTCACTCTATGTCATTTCTCAGCCCCTGAGTGGTTTATAGGCTAGAGCTTCCCACAGGAAAGAGATTCCATGCAGGTACATGGACCAGGACATGAGAAGTCACAGAGTGCTCTCTAATGGGAGTCTAACCACAGGCAAGTCATCATCCCTTCAGGTGGGCCAAAGCCACTTCCCAGGGACATCAGCATCTGAAGGAAATGGGTACATTGAACAGCGAAAAACTAGGAGTTTCTTATAGACATTTCTACAGTCTCTTCCAGCTCCAAATCCTATGACTGCAAGACCACAAATCTCTCCTTATTTCAACTCCGTGACTTGGAAATCACTCATGCCTATGGTCTTTGAACCTTTCAAGCTTCCTCAAGACAGGGACTCAATGTTCTCTCACTTTTTTCTCATACAAAGGGAGGCCTGGAATGGTGTAAAGGGCACTGGACTTGGGCTTCTACTAATAGCAAAATCTCCCATTCATATCATGCAAAAGGCTTTCCCTACTTCAACCCCATGAGATAGATAGCATACAAGTTAATTTTATACATGAAGAAATTGAGACAAAAAGACTTGAAGCAGTTTGCTCTCAAGTTAATTTTATACATGAAGAAATTGAGACAAAAAGACTTGAAACAGTTTGCTCTCGATCACACTGGTAGTAGGTATTTAAAGTAAAATATGAACCCAGGTCTGCTGCTACATTCTCTCCACTATGCTATATATTAATTATAGAATCATGGACTTTTTAGAACTAGAAAAGGACTTTAGAGTAGTGATATCAAACTCAAATAGAAACAGATCCCTGCATCCTCATGTTGACTTAGAAAACCACAAATTAGCATTATCTATGTTGTATTGTTTTTTTTTCCAATTTATTTCCTTAAACATTTCCCAATTACATTTTAATCTGATTCTCTGGCAATCTTTAGCCAGAGTTTGACACCTCTGCCTGTCACCCATCCTCACATTCAACCTTCTTAGCATAATCTACAGAGACACCTAGGCTCAGGGTGGGAAATGACTTGCATAAGGTCACACAGCTAATTTACACAGGGCAGACATTCAGACCTAGATCTTACGAAGCCAATTCGTTTCCCTTGCAATATGCTATAATAATAGCTAGCACTTATATACCATTTTAAAGTTTGTAAAGCACTTCACAAATATCTCATTTGCTCCCCATAACATCCCTGAGAGGTAGATGCTAATATTAGAGATTTTACAAAGGGAGAAACTGAGGCTGAGAGATTGAGATTTCCCCAAGGTTACATAGCTAGCAAATGCCTGGATTTGAACTCAGGTCTTCCCGACTCCAGCACCACCGAGCTGATGAGCTCCCCTACTTGCTAGCTAGGGAATTCATGGACACCTGAAACAAACAAATGGCATCCAAGAATCTTTTAGCTAATCATTTCAATCTGCTTTTCAGAATCAGATGATGGGCTTTGTGACCTTGAACAAGTCACTTCTCTCAGAACTCAAATCTGATAATTCACATGTCTTCAGGTCTGATTTTCCTGCTCTGGAAAATGAAAGGGTCAAACCAACTGCTCCCCAAGGTCCAAGGTTGACCTTCTGTGTTCTAAGGTTCCTTCCAGTCCCAACATTTTGTTCCATGGCCTCTGAATAACTAGCTTACTAACTCTTAATCATGTCTAGTTCCATTGGGGAGAAAAAAACCTAGAAGAATATGCATTAGACTGTGACTTCCGGAGGGAAGGAACTATGTTTTTGCCTTTCTTTGTAACCCCTTCCCCCCTCAGCATCAAGCATAGTGCGTGGCACATAGTAGGTGCTTAATAAATGTATGTTAGCTGACCAGCTCTAAGACCCAGAAACAAAGATCACCAGGTCCAAACCTTCTAGGATTTGGAGAGAGAGAAGAGACCTCTTTCTCTTCTACTTCTGTTAACACTGACACCCCTGAGAGAGTCTTACAGCTGGTAGCACCAAGGCCTGGAGTCAGGAAGATCTGAGTTCAAATCCAACCTGAGATTTGTGACCTTGGGCAAGTCACTTAACTTTTGTCAGCTAATAATAATACCTGAGACAGTATTTGAATTCAGGTCTTCTTGACTCCAAGTCTGACATGGTGCACTTTGCCACCTCTCAAGGGCTTTCTTTATTCCAGCAGGTCTGCTGTTCCACCTTCTACAGGAAGCCTTCTCCAACCCCTCTTAATTCCAGTGCCTTCCCTCTGTTAATTATTTCCCATTTGTCCTGAATACAGCTTGCTTTGTATAGATTTGTTTGCGTGTCATCTCTCCTATCAGATTGTAAGCTCCTTGAGGGCAGGGCTACTTTTTTTTGCCTCTTTTTATATCCCTAGTGCTTAGCACAGTGGCTGGCACATAGCAGGAGTTTAATCTATGTTTACTGATTGATTGATTGAACAACAAAGATGGAAACAGTGATAAGACTGCAACTGCATAAGGAAGATGGGCAACAATAGCTTGTTCCATTACCAGAGTGGCCAATTATCTTTTCAGAGAATCCCAGAAGGTTAAAGCTAGAAGGGACCTTAGACATGATTCTCCTTCAGCCTCCCCATTCTATAGGTAAAGAAACTGAGGTACAGATGAGAGTGACTTGCCCAAGGCCACTCTCCAAGTCAGTAGCACAGCTGAAATTTGAACCCAGATCTCCCATCCAACTCTTGGCTCTGGGCTCTTTCTCCCACACTGTTCTGCACCTGTTTCCTTGTCTACGCACAAATGAGCTCATGCAGAGGAAGGGGTGCCATTTTCCTGAGTCTTTTCACACATGCCCTTTGAGTTCTTCTTCCTGACTGCTAAACCTCTGACTCTGAGTCACCCGTCAGGAGGCTGGGTAGCTATTTCCTCTGAACAGAGCAATAGTGCAACAGTCTACACGGCTTTTGCAGTGGGAGTGCTGCAGTGTTTCCTACCCGAGTGGTGAGAGAGGCTGACCTAAAAAAAAAGGGCTTCTTTATGTGGCCTAATGAGTATGGCTGTGATAATGTAGCTGCCTTTGGCCTGGCTTATTTTATTTTGGCAAAGAAGCCCTTCCCATTTAAGCAGCGGTAAACAGGCCTTACAGTTGAGGCTTCAGTCAGCATAAATGACTCGTTGTTGTCCAAGGGCAACCCATGAATGCCAAAGAGCTGTGTATGTGTTCATTTTGGCTGGAGAGACAGAGGCTGGTATCAGTCGGAGGCTCGTTTCATTGAGCAGAGTTGTGAAACCACGGAGGAATCCTAGAATGTCAGCCCAAACTGGCCAGCGGATTGGAGAAGCAGCCAGATAAACGGGCAGATCAAACCTCAGCTGCACCCCATTTTTCAAATGCAGCCCAAGAGAAATGAGACACTGCCCAGGACGCCTGGAGGGACCCTGCCCTGTGATTTCCCCAATGTGTAGATAGAGCTAGATCTGGAAAGGACCTGAAAGGTCACCCAGCTTAACCTCCTCATTTTGCAGAGAAGGAAACTGAGGTCCATAGACACAAGGCAGCTAAATGATAAAGTAGAAAGAGCTCTGGGCCTGGAGTCAGGAAGACCCAAGTTCAAATCTGGCCTCAGACACTGTATGACCCTGGGCAAGTCATTTAATTTCTGTCTGCCTCAGTTTCCTCATCTGTAAAAAATGGGAATAATAATAGCACCTACATCCCAGGGTAGTTGTGAGAATCAAATGAGATAATATATGGAAAGTGCTTAGTAATCCTTAAAGTGCCACTTAAATGCTCATTATTATTATTATGACTACAGAAAGTGCCTTAAGATAATAGGTAAGTGTAGATTCCAAATACAAGGACAGCCTGGTAGGTTAGAAAGTGTACTCACTGTATTAAGTCACAAGGCACGAGTTTGAGTCTTAGACCCTGAGCAAGCAGCAGTAAGCTAAGTAGTAAGTGGTAAGCAAGCAATTGAATTTGGGCCCAATTTTATTAAGACTCAGCTGCTGGGGGCAGCGAGGTGGTACAGTGGTTAGAGTGCCAACCCTGGAGTCAGGAGGACCTGAGTTCAAATCTGGCCTCAGACACTTACTAGCTGTGTGACCCTGGGCAAGTCACTTCACCCTGATTGCCAAAAAAAAAAAAAGACCCAGCACTGCTTATAAATACTCTTAGTTCTTATTTACTGATGCTGGAATACATGGAACAGGAGTGATTTGAAGCCAGATCCTGGCAGCCTGTGTGACAGAATATGGAGCAATTGTTGAGAGTGCAAAGAATGGACTGGAGTGAATGGTGCAGTTTTAGTGACTGAACTGCTCTGGGATGCTGGTGGTATGAGGCAGTCAACATTTACTAAGTACTCACTGTATTCCAAACACCAGACCAAACACTGGGGTCACAAAGGCCTTCGAGGAGCTCACATTCTCATGGGAGGACAACATGAAAATAACTATGTTCATACAAGAGAGATGCCATGTAAGAGGAAGGAAATCTCAGAGGGAGGCACTGGCTGGGAAGGGGGGGCCTGGGAAAGACCTCCTAAAGAAGGTCAGATTTGAGCTGAGCCTTGACGGTTAGTAACCGGGGGATATAGGAAGCAGAGATAGATGAGGAGGGAGAGCAAGCCAGGCATGGCGGACAGCCAGTGCAAAGCCATGCTGACAATCAAGAGTCATGGACTTTTTTGTACAAGAAGACGTAATAGTCGGATCACAGGGCACTTGGGGGAGAGCAAAGTATAAGAAGGCTGGAAAGTCAGGAGGGGGTAGGTTACAAAGTTCTTTACGCATCAAACAATGCATTTTATATCTGATCCCATGGGTAATAGGGAGCCATTAGAGGTTATTGAGAGAGTGACATGGTGAAACATGAACTTGAGGAAGATCGCTTTGGCAGATGATCGGAGGGTGGATTGGAGTGTGGAGAGACTGAAGGCCAGGACACCAACCAGAAGATGGATGTGACTGTGCGGCAGCTGAGGGCAGTGTGTGACAGTGCACATTGTGACAGAGAGGGATTCGTTTTGTATCTATTTCTCCATCTCTATCTCATCTCATATACAACGTAAGGGCCTTAAAGACTGAGACTGTTTCATTTTTGCCTTTGTATTTCCTGATTCTTAGTACAGTGCCTGGCATACAGTAGGCACTTGATAAATGCCTGTGGATTAATTAATTTACTGTATCCCTTGGCAATTTGAGGAACCTCATTTGGAAGTTCAGATTGTCTCCACCCCATTCACCCACCCTTCCCTCTATCCATCCCTCCCTGCCTCAATCCATCCCCCTCTGTCTCTATCCATCCATCCCTTCCCCCATCCATCCATCCATCCAAGAAATGTTTTTTAAGAAGTTGTTGGCTATAGGGCCCTACGCTTAGGGCTAGAGAAAACACAGGGTTTGTTTAGAACAAAGCCCCTGCCTTTATGGAGCTTCCTGTCTACTTAGGGAGATGAGACAGAAACACCAATAACCGTAATCCCGAATGGCTCATGATAAGTGCATTTGAGAAGCAGGACCTCAAACGCTGCGTAGGGGAGCTATTAAAGAGCTAGAGACCAACTCAGTCAGTAACCATAGACTTGGAGTCTGTGTACTTAGAACAAATATAGTCCAGCAGTTAATGGCTCGAGATCTCCAGCTAACGGCTTCAAGTGATGGCTCTAGAGTTCAAAATGTCTGCACTGCACACAGTGGTAGTTCTTATGTGCTGTGAAAGCACAACAGAAATGCTAGGGAAACGGAGTCTTCTTTTTCATGATGGCTTTGGAGGTGGGGGGGGAGAAACTATTTGGGCTCTGATTCCCATTGGAGCCAGAGTGGTTCTACCCAAGGCAGTATTTCTCCAGACCAGCCTAGTACTCACGCTGCCAGGGACCTCTTCCCCACACATAGACCTGGCAGGTGTCAATGTTTGGCCAGCTGTTGATACTATGATATTACTGTTCTGTCATTCGAGCTGGCTTTGAAGGGAGGGGGGATGAGCCAGTGGCTGTTTTCAGAGAAAACTGCTTCATCTACAGGATGGCCACCCACCTGTAGTGAAAGGGGGCAGCAGGTAGGGCTCCCTCCTCCTCCATGCTGCCACTAGGAGTCCTGGGTGAGGCTTGAAAGGCTGATACAGCTCATTCATATAGTGATTCAAGGTTTTCAGACTCCTTTCCTCATAATGCAAGAGGCAGCCTTGGCATAGTGGCTACGGGACCGGCCTTAGAGCCCCAAAGATCTGAGTTCAAGTCTGGCCTCTGGCACATACTAGCTGTTGTGCCCCTGGACAAGCCACTAGGCCTCTCCATGCACCAGGAACTCAAAGTGCTGAGTACTCATAGAGGGAGTTCCCTCACTCATGAGGTCTCTCTGCCAATGAAATCAGACATCCAGGCCTTATCCTTTCCTCATGCCAAGGTTATGCAAATGTTATCATGACCATTTTTCAGACAAGAAAACTGAGGCTTAGATTGCATGACCTCGGATCATAAGATTTAGACGTGCTAGGGGCCTCAGAGATCATCTCATCCAACTCTTTCATTTTATAGATATAGAGAACTGAGTCTCAGAGAGAGAAGATGATAACCCTGAGGTCACGCAAGTCATAAGTGGCAAAACTGGGGTTTGAGCCCAGGTCATCTGACCATAGATCTGATGTTCTTTCCACTCTACCAGAGGTCACACAGCTAGCAGAAGGGTTGGATGCTTGAGATAAGAAGTTTCTGATTGTCCCCAGAGCTGTTTTAAACCCGGGTAGTCCCTGCAAAGCTTGAGAGATTCAGTCTCAGGAAATCAACCAAGGAATCACAAGATTAAGGTTATATAACCAACTTGTTGGGTCAAGCTTCTGCTAACTCACTAAGGAATAGTTACAGGAGGGGAGAGATGGTAAGGATCAGAGGACAGTGGAACTGCATCAAAGCCCACTGAGCTGGACCTTTACAGAATCCTCCCCAGAATTAAATGGCATTGCCTCACACCTACCACCTGTGAGGATGGGCTGGGCCAATAATATTCTCCCCATTTTACAGATGAGAAAATTGAGTCTCAGAGAAGCTCTGACTTGCCCACATTTTACCTAGCTAAGAGCCTGGGACTGAAACCTAGGCCTTCTGTCTCCAAGTCTAGTGTCCCTCCTAAAACAGCAGGCCATCTCTCTCCAGTAATCTCCAAGCTCTAATGCTCTGAACCTCTAAACACTACAATTATATGAAGAAACTAGGAGCGTAGGTCCCAAGGCAGAATTAGTATCAGCTCCCACAGCCTTAATGGGATCCATGTTTACAAAGGTCGGGGCTCACACTTTTCCAGGTGGTGAATTTAGAAACGACAATGATAATACTCAGGGATCTATAGTCTTTGAAGGTTAACAGAAGAAGGTTGACTTCTTTACATTGACTCCAAGAGGCAGATGGTTGAACTATGACTATGCCCATTTTACAGATTTTGGGCTCACAGATTTAGATTTGGAAGGGACCTTCAAGTTCATTTAATCCAACCCCTTTATTTGGCAGAAAAGGAGGATGGTACCTAGAAAAGTTAAGTGACTTGCCCAATGTCACACAAGCACTGTGTAGCAGACAGAATTTTAACTCAAATCCTCTGACTCCAAATCCAGTATGTTTTCCACTATACCATCCACTCAGATTCACAGAGGCAAACTGACTTGCTCACATCAAGCAAGTGGTGCCTGAATTTGAACCCAGTTCTTACAATTCCAACTCCAATGCTCTTTTCCCTACTCCATCCACACTGTGTCTCCTCTAATTGATATGGGCAAGAAGAGGGAAGAGGCAAGAAAGGGAAATGATGGAAACTCTCTGGTGGCTGCAGAGAAGATAATGACAGAATGATATGACCTGAAAGACTATCTAGATCTACATTCCCCAGTGTGCCTCCTTCTTTTCAGAAATGAATTAGTTTCCCCAAATTGTTTTTTTTTCCTCAATTTTTTTTAGCCTTTGTTATAGAGGATGGGCAGTTACATGGTGCTGCAGTGGATAGAGCACTGGGTTTGGAATCAGGAAGACTCGTTTTTCTGAGTTCAAATCCAGCCTCAGACACTTACTAGCTGTGTGATCCTGGGCAAGTCATTTCACCCTGTTTGCCTCAGTTTCCTCATCTGAAAAATGAGAAGGAAATGGCAAACCACTCCAGTATCTTTGCCAAGAAAACCTCAAATGGGGTCACAAAGAGTCAGAAATAATGAAAAACATGGCTGACTGAATAAAGGATAGTTCTCTGAGCAAGAGGAAAAGGATGGTGGTATTGAGAAATGAAGTCTAACAGTATAAAAATATTCTATAACTATAGTACCCCATCTCTGAAAAGAAGGAGGGGAAGTTCATTCTTATATCTCTGAGCCAAACTCTGTCACTATAATTATACCACACTCAGCTTCCATTTGTTGTAGTCTTCTTCCCATTTGACCATTGTTATGGTCATCATGTGTATATTGGCTTCCTGCCTCTACTTACTTCACTCTGCATCAGTCTATGCCAGTCTTCCCATGCCTCCCTGTATTCATATATATCAAATATGAAAACTTATATAAAGCACTTTGTAACCCATCAAATGCTTTAGAAATGCTATTATTACAATTCACAAATAATCCATTATTTTTTTATAACACAGTCCTATTCTGTTATATTCACATAGAGCAATTTGGTTAGCTGCTCTGCCTCCAATGGCCTCACCCCGTACTTTAGAGAGTGCTGATATGAGTCAGAAGACATGAGCCTTGAGTCTTGGCTCCACCTGTAACTAGCCATGTGGTCAGCATGAGCCTTCTCTAAGCATTAATTTTCACACACATAAAATGGAAACCATTCTTGAACTATGCACCTCACTCGTCTGTTTGGAGGAGAGCATTTTGTAAACCATAATATGCTAAAGAAAAGAGTTATTAAGGCTCTTGTGCCCCGGTGAGGCAATATGTAGAAAGGTGTTTTGTAAACACTAAAGCCCCATCTGATCCATGTAAGGACAGTAAGATTGAAATCTGTAAGGGACCTTAGTTCAAGCCCTTCATTTTACAGGTGGGGAAACGAAAGCCCAGAGAGAGGAAGCATATGTGTGTGATTACTCAGGATGTAAATAAGTGGCAGTCAGGATTTGAGCCCAGGGCCTCTGATTCCAAACCCGTTGGCCTTTCTTGTATAAAGGACGATAAAGATTAGTTGTTAGGGGACATCCAAAGAATGGAGGGGAAGCATGGGGGGAGAGCACTGCTGGAGGTCTGTAAATGGAAGATGAAAGTACAGGAGGCAGGGTCTACAGAGCTGAAGTTAAGACTTCCCCATTTGTGGCTGCTAAAGGCCGGCCCTCTGATGGAACAGGAAGCTGAGCTCTTCCTCCATTCCAACACCACCACCAAAAGGATGAGGAGGCTGCTGCAGGGCGTTAGACACAAGCGGCTTCTGGAACCCACGATAGCCCCACTCCTTCCTAGCCACATGCTGGGTAGAGGAAGAAGCCCCTCTACTGGTCAGCAAGTGGAATAGAATGGAAACTGGGAGACAAACAGAGCCTTGGAATGGGAAAGCTGGGAGAAACCTTCAATGGCAATCCCTTTCTTTCCCTGTGCTTGATGGTATGGACCATGCCAGGACAACCGGATGGAGCCCTGCAGCACAAAGGCCCTTTGTCCATGGCAGGTCAGAGGAGGCCTAGGCTGTTAATGCCAGAAGAGAGTTTAGAGAATATCTGCCCTCAATTGGCAGGTGAGGAAAGGGAGGCTGGAGGGGGGAAGTCATTTGCTCAAGGTCAGACAGCTGGAGCTAGAAACAATGTGGCCCCTTCTACTAGGCTAGTCACCCACCAGCACTCATTCATTCGATACGCATTTATTAAGCACTTGAGTGACAGGTACTGAGTTCAGGTACAGATGCCAGGTACTGAGGTTACAAAGACAAAAATGAAATGTTTCCTGCCCTTGAGGAACTTCCATTCAATTAAAGAAGCTTATACATGCATACATGCATGTATGCATGTATGTACATATGTATGTATCTCTAGGTATAGATGGGAGAATTTGACTATAGCCTCATTAGGCTTGTAGGTCTCTCCCTTAACAGAGGCCCTTAACCTGTTTTGTGTCTTGGACCCCTTGGGCAGTCTATGAACCCCCTCTCAGAACAGTGATTTATATGCATAAAATAAAATGCATAGCATTATGAAGGAAATCAATTATATTAAAATTCAATTATCAAAATATTTAAAAACAAGTTCATAGGCCCCTGAAATCTGTCTTCTAATGCCTTGGAAATTCAAGGACTCCAGATAAAGAATTCCTGCTCTATCACTTTGGGGCAGAAGGTTTTGTCTACTCTTTTTTTTGTTGGACATTTAAAAGATCCTGCAGTTAGAGCCATAACTAGGAATTCTTGCACCTAAAATAAATTAATTTGGGGGAGGGGTGGGGCAGTATTCTAAAGTAGGAGTCACCAAACTTATTGATCTTCTGACCCTCTGAGTGAAATATTTTGGAAAACATACCCTCAATTTATTAAAAGACTGAAATGCACCAGTGAACTCACTAATTTGGAAGCTTTTGCCAGTGACACAGTTTACAACCCTCCTATGCCTGCCCATCTTCTAAGACTCTTGTCCATGCCCCACCCCCATAAGTACATCATAAGGGACCCATCCAATAAGCTGAGGCCTTCCTTATTTTCTCCTGATAGCAAGAGGGTAGCACTGGAACCCTCCACTCAGACCACACAACCAGCCTTTCTTTTCTTCCAATTGCCTTGATTTATTCTTACTCTTTTTTTTCTTCAGAGTTCTTCATTGGTTATATAGGACTAACCCCACGTAGTGAATATGAGCAAACTGAGACTCTAAATTGGAGGGAAGGAAGGAAGGAGGGAGGAAAGGAAGAAAGGAAGGAAGGAGGGAAAGAAGGGAGGGAGGGTAATTGAAATAAGAAAGGAAGGGAGAAAGAGAAGAAAAGGAAAGAAAGAAGGAAGGAAAAGAAGAAAAGGCAGAAGGAAGGAAACATTTATTAAGCACCTACTGTATGCCAGGCACTATGCTGAGCACTTTATAAATTTTATCTCACTTGATCCTCACAGCATCCCTGGGAGGCTATTATTATCATCCCTATTTTACAGATGGGAAAAATATGGCAGACAGAGTTTAAATGACTTGTCTAAGGTCACATAGCTAGGACATATCTGAGGGTAGATTTGAACTCATGCCTTCCTGACTCTAGGCCTACTATACTACCTAGCTGTTTGCAACAATCTGGCCCAAGAAACTATAATGTGTGAGCCCATTCACTTCTCTGCTTTTTGATACCTTTGTTGTTTCTTTTTTAACTGAGCTGGGGCTAAGACTTGGCAAGGTAAGAAGACACTTTGTGTGCAGCGCACAGCTGGGCACTTTATGATATAAATGTTTATAAATATCAATACACCAGTAGGTAGTAATGATCATCACATGAAAAAATCTATCAGAAAACTTAAAAGGGCGATTGATGAGTCAATTCCATACTCCCCTCCTCCACAAAAAAGCTAAAACCGTCTTAACTGACACCACCCATCCCTCCCCTAAAAACTGACAGAATAGGCAGAAATTTTAAGCAGTTTCCTCAGGTGGAAAAAAATATCTTACCAGTAAGAAATACTTTGTCAATTTAACTGAAGAAGAAGGAATGGGACTCAGCAGTGAACAAAATGTAGCTGAAGAATGGGCTGAAGTAGAGTGGGATTCCATCAGGAACGCCAGAAGCTGGAGCAGGCAGTGTCACTGCCATCCTTCAAGGGCTAACCCAAATGCTACTGTTGAGCTTAGGAGAGTCACTTAACCCCTGTGATCCTGGGTTTCCTCATCTGAAAAATGAGGGAGTGGTGCTTAGTTACCTCTGAGGTTCCTTCTACTATCAATCTATTCAATGATGTAGCAGGAGAGTCTGTGAACTCGGGGGGCAGGGGGAGATTCACTATTTTGATAACTGCATTGCAATGTAACATATTTATATATAATATAATATATATAATATAACCTATTATATTGCAATAGGTTTCCAAATGCCTATATGTGTATGTTTGTATATATGCATACATATGTATGCCTATATATACAATATATATGCCTATATTTTGTCTTCGTGTATGTATATGCATACACATATGCACATGCCTATACATACATACATATATATAAATACACACACGTGCACAGGAGTTTGCATTTGTAATCCTAGATATCTTATTTGATGCCCTTAGAAACATGATTATGAGAAAGGGTCCCTAGACCCCACCAGACTGTGGCCAGAGGGGCCCAGGATGTAAAGAGAGTTAAGAATCCCTGATCTAGCACTTCCTTCATGAAACCTTTACCCCAGCAAAAGAGATCCTTCCTTCTAACTCAATTCAGTTCAACAAATCAAGTAATTATCAAATATAAAAGTGAGATGCCCCCTTTCCTCAGAGTGCTTTCATTCTACTTACTAAAAATAAATACCTATACATCATTGACAGTGGAATTCTCCAGGAATGATTCCCTCCCCCAATCTTGCATCTGTTCAACATTTCCTCCCCTAAACTCCCAGGATTTAGCAAAGTGTATTAGATATATATGTAAACATGATACATATTTATTGAATCAAATTAAAGACATAAAAGAAAATAAATATATTTTTTAAAAGTACCAGAGAAAATAAATACTCATTGAAAAAATATATTTTTAAATACCTGCGTTAAGTTGCCCAACTTTTAAGAAGCAAGGTTGAAAAGGGTACAGATGAGAAAAATGAAGCAGGCAGAAATGAAGTAACTTGGTCATTTAGTGGACATTTGTTGGGCCTTGATGGGGTTGGGGGGAGCAGTGATGGTGGCTTGCTGGCTCCACTATCTAGCCATGGGATAGTGACGTCCAGGATGGTCCAAGTTGCCTCCCCTCCTTTGCACCCTACATTCTGCTGCTGCCCTCACTAGCCTTGCCTTATATTGTTGGCTGAATTCTACTCTTTTTGCCCCGGAGCCAAGAGGGCAACCTACAGCCTTGGCCTGGGCTTGGTAGGAGCACTAACCCCAGACACAGTCATGGCTTCTCTTTTATTTTAAATTTGTGTGTGTGTGTGTGTGTGTGTGTGTGTGTGTTTTCTGGTGCAATAGGGGAAATACTGAGAGTTCTCATGAAGTGTTTCTATCCAGGAGTGGAAGGGGGTAGAGAAAAAAATGTTGGGTTGTTGTCATGAGGGTTGGTTATGTTCCATCTTTTCACCATCTGATTGGCATACTTCTATGGATGGTCTCACCTCAGGAGGTATGAGCACCTGATTTTGGAAACTATTGGTCTTCAGTGGGAATGAACTTGAAAAAAAGGACATGTGGCTGTTGAGTGATAGGTCTAAGGAAGGTCTGAAAGTGGCATTAGGGACCAAAGGATGCCCGTGGTCCTTGTTGTGTAAGAGAGGGTTAGAGGATCTAGCCAAGTCTTGGAGAGGGTCCCAAATAATGTTGGTGTTTTTAGGGGGAAGGTAGGCATCAGTGAACACAAGAGGATGAAAGGAAGGAGTGAATGTGTGTGTATGTATGTATGTATGTATGAGAGAGAGAGAAAGAGAGAGAGAGAGAGAGAGAGAGAGAGAGAGAGAGAGAGAGAGAGAGAGAAGAGAGGAGAAAATTCTAAGATGAAGGGAGTTTTTTAATAATGAATGAAGGTTCTAGAGAGCATAGTGAGAAGGGCAGAGGAGGGAATGGATGGGACTAAAGCTGAGTCTACAGGTGGGGGGAGATCCTTCCTCACCACTAACCCCTCAGCTGATCCTCAGGTGGGTACCCAAACCAGGCAGCAAATTGGGGACAATAAGTTCCAAGGAAGGCAAGCTCTAGGAAAGTCTTGACAGCCATTAGGTCTGAAGGGGTGACAACTAGGACCCAGGTGAGGGATTTAGCTTCTCCCTAAGGTGTGTATCAGGGTAGAGCTGGGAAAGTATCCTTCCTCCATGTCCCACTAAAGGAAAGAAGCCAGATATTAGCTCCCAGTCTAAAGTTGCAAGCACCTGTGGCTCACGCGCACACGTGCACACACACACACACACACACACACACACACACACACACACACACACCACAGCACACTACACCACACCACCATGCTAGTTTTGCCTCTAGCTTCTATGTTCAGAGTAAGATGTCTAGAGACTGGGTCCAGGAGGCAGCATGGTGTGGTGGGATGTGCACTCAGTGGAAGTCAGGAGACCCATGTTTTCTAGACCTCCAACTCTGCCATCGAGCAGCTATGTGACTTTGACCCAATCATTCAGCAAATCCACAGAATGAAGATGCTGGTCAATATCCAGTGTGCCTCATAGGCCTTCTCAAAGAATTAAATGAAGTAGTGAGTGTGAACTGGCTTTGAAAAGTTAAAAGAATTATAGAAATGTGAAAGATTATAGCTAGTAAGTCTTCACATTTAATGGAGAATTGGTTTGCTACAGTCAAAGTAATAATAGGCAGCATTATATATGGAGCTTTAAGGTTTGCAAAGCACTTTACATATGTGAGCTCACTGAGTCCTTGTAAACATCTTGTGAGATGGGTACTCTTATTGTTCCCCACTTTAACTGAGCCTCACAGAGGCTTTGACTTGCCTATAATCACACAGCTAGTAAATGTCTGAGGCAAGATTTCACTCAGGTCTTCCTGATTTCAAGTCCAGAATTCTATCCACCGTACCACTTAGGTACTTCTAAAAAGTGCCCTGAATCTGAATTTAAGTTACATGAGTTCAGATCTTGTCTCTAATACCACCTGTATGACCTTAAACAAATAAGTCACTTAATCTTCCTTTCTTCATCTACAAAATGGCAGTGTGGAACTAAATGGTCTCTGAGGTCCTTTCTAGGTATCTCTGATCTCAAGTGGTAGATTGTAAGGGTTGGAAAGGACCTTGGACAGCAACTAGTCCAATACCTTTTGGGGTCCAACTAGATTAAGTGACTTACAAAGGGTAACAGAGCTGGGACTATCGCACCTCCCAGTCCACTGGCTTGGCTGGCTTTCATTGAATAGATACATAGTGGGATATAAACAGCTGGGTGATGCCTGGATAGAGCACTGGGCCTGGAGTCAGGAAGACCTGAACTCAAACCCAGCCGCAGACATTTTTACTAGCTGTGTGAACTCGGGCAAGTTACTTAATGCCCCCCCCCACAACCTCAGTTACCTTATCTGTAAAATGGCAATAATAATCATATCACTTCCCTCCCAGGATTGTTGTTAAGGATCAAATGAAAAAAACAAATGTAAAGGGTTATAGAAATGCTCACTCCTCTGTGTCCCCATCTAGCCAACCTGCTTGTTTCTGTATTTCCCGTGCTAACTGGTGCTATCCTCTTGTTTCAGGCTCTGTCTGGAAGTATGAGAACAGCCTTTGTCACAATTGCCAGCCCATGTTTTTGGAATGATAAGGATGTAAGCAGGGACAGCTCCCAGTTACTCTTGGTCAGGAACCTCCTCTGAGATACTTGAAACTGAGGGACCATGCCTGGAGAGAGAGAATCCATTCCTGAGGATCCCAGGGCTGCCATTCCCTTCTAGCCCTGCTCCTCCCCAGTACCATGAAGGGAGAGACACAGCATGTCTATTCCATCAAGGATCCTGAGCCCAGCTCCAAAGAGCAAGACAAGGACTTTGAATGCCATGGTAATTTGGAAGGAGGGGAGCTCAACAGTCCCCAGTCTGATGGACTGCCCAAGGCCACCTCCCCCTTTAGCATCAAGGACAAAGAGCCTCACGGCCAAAGGGAGGCTGTGATCAGGCCACAGCAGGCTGGGAAGATTGACTTCAAGTCACTTCACAATAGGCCAAAATTGCTAAGTAATGGCCCATGGAGTGCTGGGAAGGGGACCGACCAGTCTCCCCCAGGGAAGAGCAGGGTCCGGGATAAAACCCGACGGTCTGGGAAAGGGGAACGAGGCCATCAGCAGCTCTACAGGCTCACCATCGCCAACTCCCGAGCCAACCCCACCATTGGCATCGCTTACCCACAACAGAAAGTCACCCCGCCAAAAAAGGTAGAGGCCAGCAAGAGACCTGCGTCTGGAAGCTACCGGTTCAACGTCCCCAGCGTCCCAGAGCGTGAGGCCGAGCTCCAGCAAGAAGACGTCGGCTTCAACAGGTACTTCCAGGAGGCTCCCTCCAGCCTTACCTCCACCAACTATACCTCACAGGCCCCAACCACCACACCCCCACATCACAACAGGAAGGACCAGCAGCAAGCAGGCCCTCCGCAGGACAGCCCCAGCCTGGGCAGGCCGCCACACTATTTGGAGTTCCAGGTCAACAGGGCTGACTCCTGGCCTTCCCCTGAGAAGAGCTTCCCAGGTGCTAACTATGAGGTCACCCCTGCCAAGCCATGCCCCTTCCCCGAGGGCAGCAAATCCAGCGCCCACTGTTTTGTGCCATTTCAATATCCATTCCAGGTGTCCGAGCCTTTTCCTGTCGAAGCTACCAGCCGAGAGTATGTGGGTGCTTCCCTGGCAGCTCACCACGGGGCATTTGTCTTCCACTCTTCTTCAAGGGACTGGCAGGAAGACCCCTTGAGCAAGGGTTCCTTTGACAGTTTGTCCCAAGAAGGCCGGGCCTATTCGCTCCCTTTGCAGTCGGCTCCATTTCTGCATCCACAGACTCAAGGAGCTCAGCTTCCATCACCTCTGCCCTGCTACAAGGGGCATGGAGACCCTCCCCCTGACGTGAATGGTGCTATCTCTTCCTCTGGTGCTAACGACCAAAACCCAACTCCATTCTTAGAAGGCCAAGGCATTTTCTCAACAAGTTTACATGGTAGCATGCCCAAAGCTGTCACAAAGAGGCAATCCTCAGCAAAACACAGCGACCCAAGCCCAAGGATGCCAACGCCAAGTAACGCTCTTAGAAGGAACATACCACAGAACTCACTCCCCCAAGTGCACTTTCCGAACAAAGTCTTTGGAGGTTCCCCAGCCAACGGCATGAGCCCAGCATCCATGCCTTTGGATAAGGATGGTTCCACGGTAACCGAGGGTCACTCCAAGGTGGCCCAGCCATGGGATGGAGGCAATAAGACGTTTACTTCGATAGACCCAAATTCAGCACTTTATTCCACCACTGCTGCTGCTGCTGCTGCTGCTGCTGCTCCTCCCAGAGTTGGGAACCAGTTCTCTTTTGAATGCCAGACTAGTTCTGAGCAGAGGCCCCACGTTCAAAAGGGTGACCGGGTAACATGGCAGCAGATTCATCTCACCTCTGCCCTGCCCAATCCAAACAGAATTGAACCCTCAAGACAGTTGAACAGCCAAAAGCTTCCCTTCCCTCCAGGCATACCTGAATGGCAAGGAGTGGGCAAGATGCCAAAGACAGCCCACCTGTCCAGCCCTCCAGGCTATCCTGGGAAGATTCGAGGGGCAGGGGAAAAGATCACAGCCCAGAGAAGTGAACCCATCCAACTGAACGGGGGCCCTCCGAGTGCTTATCCCTATGAAGGGGTGAAGGAAGCCAGCTCTCCTTCCTGTGATGCCAGGACCAAACCCTTGTTCTTTGGGATAAGCCAGCCTCAGGCCTCATCCAGAAGAGCTTCCAAGCTGTCCTTGGCCCTGCCCCCACAAGGCCTAGCAGCAACTTCTCCAGTCAAATCCCCTCTGCCCTCGCCTGTTCCCAATCCCACGAGCAATAGCACTTGTTCCTCTCTGTCACCCCTGTCTACCAGTCCTGTTAATCACAGCTCAGAAGAGAACCAGCTCGCGGTCCCACTTGCCCCTTCCTCCTATTTCCAGCCCCCCATTCACCCAAAGGAGAGCAAGAAGACTTTCCACTCTCCAGATCCATCGAGTGACCTGGCCCTTCCTTACCAACCTGAGACCATGAAGGCGTTTCATTTCCCTGCAGATGCACCAAAGGATGAGAACCTCTTTAAATGCCTACAGGAGAGTCAGTTTCCCAGAGTAGTTGCTGATGTCAGCAAAGGAGGTCTGGATAGCTTTGAAGGCGAGCTGCCCCCTTACTCCTCCCATCACCTCCTAGCTAACTCAATCAGCAGTGCTAGCCTAGACCAACTGGACGTGCTGCTGACCTGCAAGCAATGTGACCAGAACTACAGTAACCTCACCTCCTTCCTGGAACACCGGCAGTATTGCGGCTTACACTCAGCATTCCTGGCCGAGATGCGAGATGGCTCGAGACTGGCCGAGGGCCGAAAGCGCCCCCCCGACCCTCTGCGGGCTCCCCAGCCTGGGTCCGGGCTCATGGCGCCCAAGGGACCTTCTGATCCCCACTCACATTTGCTCACCCCCAACAAGTCTGCGGACTTCATGTTAGACGGGGAGGGCAAGGGAGAAAGCAAAGAGGACCCCTTAAAAGGAAACTTCTTTACAAATTCCTTGTCTCTCATGGCTTCTGACTTGGAGATAGAGGACGCCAAGCTGGATAGCCTGATCACAGAGGCACTGAATGGCCTCGAGTACCAATCGGACAACCCAGAGATTGACAGCAGCTTTATCGATGTTTTCACTGATGAGGAGCTCTCAGCCACCAAAGGTCTGGGCAGCAGCCAGCCTTACAAGACCAAGGAAGGAGTAGGAGCTGAGAGTAAGCCCAAGCATGTGGCCCCAGATGGGGGGCAGGGCCCTCCACCCCCAACAGCCAGTCACTGTGAAGAAGGCTACCTGACCAGGCGCAGGAGCCAAAGCAGACTTGCTGAGCAACCACCTCCTGAGAAAGAACAGACAAGCAAAACAAGGGAACGGGGCAGGGGGAAGAGAGTCAGTCTGTACAGGAAAGAGCTGACTCCCAGTGATCCCCTGGAGAAAGGAAGGAATAACAAGGTGGCGAAAGGAAGCAGAGGGAGGCCAAGGAGGAAGTTCAACAAGACAGCCTCTATCCCAACCCCCACGATGAGGCCCAGCTCAAGGGAACTAAGAAAACAACCCCGAAGAAGAAGCCCTGATTCAGACCTCGATGGCCAAGGCCAGGATGGAACAGCTAACACACATCCTGGGCCCAGGAGTCCTAAGCGGCACAGGTTCTCGAAGAAGGAAGGGAAGAGGAGGAAAGCCCGAAATGGTACCTGGAGCAAAGAGCTTATTCATAAAATTGTACAGCAGAAAAATAAGCCCCATAAACTACAGGTCAAGAACAGCCGAATCATGCAGTTCTCCCTGGTGACCCCAAAGCCTGTGCCCATGGCCAAGAGCGGGCAGTTTGGGGAATATGATTACATCTCTGATTCCGATGAGGAAGGAAGAGGATGTTCCCTGGGTGCACCTAGGAAAAGACAGCTGGGAAATTCCAGCATCAATGGCAGGCCCAGACACAACTTTTTAAGACCAAGCAGAGGAGACAAGGAACCAGGCCAGAAAGAGGGAAGAAAGAGATGTCAAGATTCCCAGGGGGATCCAAGTAATGAAGCAGGGAATAAGAAAGAGAGTTTGTCCCTGAGCCCAGAGAAGGTTTGTCAGCCTTCCCCTGGTGATGATCAAAGTGTCAATCCAGCCAGCCAGATAGAGAAGCAGTCCCAATGCACTGAGAAGGGAAATGCTGACAATGAAAAGGAAAGAGTTTGTGAGATAAGGAGCCCGAGTGACTCTGACCACACTTTCTCTCTTCCAACGGGACTGCCACAGCTTCCTAACCAGGAGGAAATTCCACCAGAAAATGACCCATTGCTAGAAGACTTTTCCAAGAAGAGCAAGAGATCTGGCTTGGCCAAAACATTTTCAGCTAGAACCAAGCTCTTACCAAGTAGCAAGTCCAGTTTTTCACTGACCAATTATGTAAATGAAAATGGAAGTACTCTGACTGAAGAAAAAACAACAGAGAGCAAAGAAGGCATAACCTCCAAGCCCAGCCAGATTGGCAGCAATGAAAAGGCAGCCTCCAAGTCCAAGATGGGAGAAACCCATGTTGACATGGTGTCACAGGAAGTCTCTGAAAGTCCATTTCTATCCACTTTGCAAGAAACCCCCCATAATATTGAGCCTCCATTTTCCCCTTTCAGTGAGGACACTCTGAAGTACCAAACTGCAGAGTTAATTAATCCATCCCAGGTTTCAAACTCCATGGATATCAGCTATACAGAAGCCAGCATGGAATACTTAAAGAACCATGGCCCCAGTGCAGACCCTAAAGACTTTGCCATACCCACTGGCTGTTATAATGGGGATCCCATCAGGATTATGCTTTCTAGCAAAGGGGGTAATTCTTATGAGAGCACCACTAATGAAACATCCCCTGGGCAAAAGGATCTAGCGAGTCATTATGACAGGAACCTGTATTCAAAATCTTTAGTCCTGGGGTCATCCCAAGTAGAGAACATGTACCTGGACCAGGATGGCACCAGCTCCAATGCCTTTGAGCCCAGGCCCTCCAAGATTCCACCCTACACAACAGAATCCGAATCAGGCAAAGTCTCGCCCCCACTGAGTTTTGATTCATCATCTATGTTCAGTGGCCTCCCCGTGGCAGGATTTGATACTCCTCTCTATGGCAGCATGTCCCCTAGCAAGGTCAGCTACATTCCTTTTGCCTGCGAGAGCACCTCCCCAAGCAAACCCACTGAGCTTGAGCAACAGTACCCACCATTTCTCCATGAAAAGGACTGGACCCTGGAAGAAGTGTCTCCAGTCCTGTCTGATGACATGGGCCGTTTTCATGACCTTTCAGTGGAAAAATCATTAGATAAGAAATTCCCTGATGAAGAAACCGCAACTCCCAGCCGAATCCCCTTGCCAGGAAAGATAGGAGACTATAACGTACCATTTATGAATAACATGTCAGAGGATGAGCTGGAAATCAAGAGACTGGTCACAGAATTGGAAAGTGAGCTTCAAACCAGCAAACTCGATGATGCAGCCCCTGGGGTCCTGCAATCTCCTGAGCACTTTATTGCTTTGGATGCACCTGAAACAACAAAACAGTTCCCACCTTCACCTCTAGGGCAAGAACCTGAGCATGAGAAGCATTTGTTCTTAGCCCATGAGCTCACCAGTCTTGAGGGCACAAATCTTATAGCACCCAAGAGTCACAGTGGACCAGATCCAGGTGAGGAGAAAGAAGAAGTGGCCAGCATGGATGGAGACTATGGAAGTCATCAGGGAAGCTGGTCATGTGCCATATCATTTGACCCACTGACAAGCATGAGCCCAAATGCACAGGAAGATGAAGTCACTATAGATCCCTTTGGCTCCCCATTGACCTGTGACCAGTTTCAGCTCGAGCTCCAGGAAGCTGATATTTCAAAGCAGACCAGCTGCTCTGAGATAGAAAATGACTCCCTCATTAGTGCTGACCCCTCCTTTCCCAATGTGTCTGAAAAATTAGAGCTCTTAGCTTCTGAAGAGAGCTTGACAAAGAGCAGCCCCATCAGAGAATCGATGAGTTCTAAAAATAGGGAGGCTAGCAAAATGACTAAAAAAGATCCTCTGCAGCTTCTCCCAAGAAAAACTAAAGATGTGTTTCCAGAACCATATGAGATGGCTCGAACACTCAGTGAGTCGCATGAGCTGGAAGCATTTGGCAATGCAGTAACCCATTTGAAATCTGAAATGGGTTTTCAGGATGATAGAGTTCCAGTTCTGGATACCACCTCATCTTCTGACACCTCAGAGGAAAATGCCTTCAAGAAGGCAAATAGGGCAGAAAATCCTAAGAGCGCAGTCATCTCCCATCAAAGTGAAGAGGAGCCTGTATTGGAGGGGAATGAGGAAGCTGTGGCTTCAGTCTCTTATCCACAGATGCCAATCTGTGAGAAGACTGGCAACAAGAAAGCCTCATTATTTGAGGTGCTGAGTTTGGGCAAAGACCCAGTTTGTGGTGGTGAGACAACACCAGCATCCCTGGGTTCAACGGCAAATCCCCTACAAGAGCTCCAGCTCTTCGTAGCGAGGACAGTCCAAAATAATGAGGAAGAAAAAATGCCCTCTTGCCTCACAGAGCTACTCTCTGCCAGTCTCCAGCTGCCAAACACCAGCCCTTCTGATCTGAAAGGGGAAAGGCAGGATGATGAGCACATGTCTTGTGGCCATGACGATGATGGAGTCATGGAAGGTGGCCAAACAACACCTCTTGCTGCCACAGTTGGAATTCAGCTGTTCCCAGACACAGGTGGAAATCTGGGTTCACTCAGTGAAACAGAACCATTCCCTGCAAATCAATTCAAAGTGGGGAGCCCCGAGGCACAAAACCATGTAACCCAGCCACACCAGAGCCCAGAGCCAGGTGACCTTCATATCTGCCCAGATGGTGTCAAGGAAGATACCAATCCCTTCCCATTCAGTGACACATCTGACTCCCCAGGGGCCAAATTGCCAAAAAGGGAAGATCAGCACAACAGAGAGCTAGAACAAGACCACAACATAGAAACCGGGACATTTAAAAAGCACCAACTATCCCCATTAAGCCCTATCTCTCTTGAAAAAGAGGAA
This sequence comes from Phascolarctos cinereus, assembly GCF_003287225.1. Taxonomy (NCBI): domain Eukaryota; kingdom Metazoa; phylum Chordata; class Mammalia; order Diprotodontia; family Phascolarctidae; genus Phascolarctos; species Phascolarctos cinereus. The sequence continues at coordinate 52,639,240 of NW_027555625.1, read as the reverse complement.
TTGGGTGACGCAATCACAGAAACACGAGGCAATGACAGTGCTTGGGGGAAGGAGGAGAAGCAGTTATCCTCTGCTGAGAAAAGCAAAAGAACCCTTGAGAAATTTCCTGATAGGCTGACAGTACTGCCTCTTTATCCCCCAAGCCCCAAGCATCTCTTGGAGAAGGACCACTGGAAAAACCAAGCAATTTCAGTATCGTTTGCAGAAGAAGCCAGTGTCCCTCCAAGGCAGCACCTTCAGACCCCTCCCTCAGGGGAGGACTCAGCCCTTGGTCTTCCTTTGCAGGCAACGGCTTCTGGCCAGGAATGTCTGCGGGGTGATGGAGCTGAAAGCCTTCTGACTACTAGGGATACTCAAGCTGAAAAAGATGAATACAACATCCTGCTACACAACCCAGAGAGGAAATCAACTCCTTTGTCTTTGGAGAAAAGCATCTACGATGCTGAGAAAAGTCTAAAGTGTTGCCCTGCACAGAGCCCAGTAGCAAAGCACACTGGTGAAGAAGTTCATTCAACTCAGCCAATATTTCAGGACCAGAATATCAGTGGCAATGGCAGATGCTGCCTAGAGATGGACATTTTAAATAACCAAGCGGAGCCTAGAGAAGAGGAACCAAGGAGCTCTCCCACTCTCTTTGACCTCAGCCATGCTACATCATCTCCCCTGGCAGAAGATGCCTCCCAGAAAGCACCAACATGTGAATCCACCATTTCCTATATTCCACACTTGGGCCAGAATGATGTTGTCAGAAGGACTCCCACAAAATGCACCTGCATAGAGTTGACATGCCCCCACCACACAGAAAACCAACCAAGATCCCTCCCAGATGCGACTCTCAATATCCACTCCCAAGAGGAAAGCAAAGCTTACCTAGAGGGTCCCAAGGACTATATGATTAGCAGGGAAGCTAAAGTAGAGCAAGACCCAAGTTCTCAACAAGAAAGAGAAGCTAGAAACAATGACGAGATCTATTCTGTAGCTATGGACCCTAAACTTGCAAAGATGCCCGATGCCAACATTGGGGACCCAGAGGATGTCCACATTTTGGCAGCAACAGAGATGAGCTCCTTTAATTCTGCCTCTCCAAGTGTGGACTCAAGAAAGGACAATTTAAGAAGCAATCCTTCTCACAGCCACAGAAATGATCTGCCAGAATCTTCCATTGGTGATGTGCAAAACCATGTGGACGCCATCCAGGAAAAGAGTAGATTTAAAAAGAAGCCATCCCCTTTGAGGAATGGCCAGTGGAAAAGAAGTCCCCCACAGTCAAATGAGCTACAAGTCACATGTGATGTCTGCTCCTTGTCCTTTAAATCCAAACCTGGCTTGATGAGACACAAAGCTGTGAAACATAGGATAAAGAACAATGGCCCCTCATTGCCAAATAAAACAACCAGATCGAACTCTGCTCCTTTGGAAAAAGAACCAAAAACACCAAGACACTACTCTAAGACAAGCCTAAGGGCCATGACAGTGAAAGAGAAGGCATGTGACTCCCTAATCAATAGCAGCCCTACTCCTGGACTACCTCTGGAAAATGAGCCCAACACCCAAGAACATGAGGAGGTCAGTCCAGGGCTTAGCGGCCTCAGGGTTGCAGCTCCTCCACTGACCCATGAACTCCTTCATTCAGACTTGGAGAATGGAAAAGCAAAGATGCAACCTCAGACCTTGGAGCCTGGGAAATCAGACAAGTCACATAGGAGGAAACCCAGTCCTAAAAAATTAGACAGGAGGCGAAAAGGTAGGAAGTGCCAAAGCAAAGAACCTGCAGACTTAAACAGTGATTCAGAAGGGAAATTAATCAGAGGAGTGAGAAAAAAGCAAGTGAAAAGATTCCCAAGGAAAAATGCATGCATTGAGGCTTCTGACTTGGAGAAGAATATCCCAGAAGTTTCTCCTGATGTGAGTTTAGATAGACCTGACTCAAGTTCATCATCTACCATTGCCAATTATCCTGGGCAGTCAAATAGTTCCCTCTTACCACCAGGAAAGGACTGGTCTCATTCAGTCCAGTCATCTCTCAGTGCCAGACCAGTCCATGAGGCTTTCAAGGATTTGGATGAAATGGGCAGTCAGATACTATTCACAGAAGAGACACTTGGCCAGAAGACCATCAACGATTTAATGAATGGGCAGAGGATGGAGAGCCCATCTACAAGAGATCAGGTTTCAGAGGAATCCTGGGAAAACAATTTCCTGAGGCCTGGAGAGGAAGGACTGTGCAGTGTTTACAATGAGATGCATGAAGCTGCTCGTGGTATAAATGTAGAGGAATATGTAATGGAAAGAAGGAAGTTAGAAGAAGGCACATTGGAAACGCATGATTTGCCCTTGAAGCAGGCACCCTTAAGTCCTGCTAAGCCAGAGCTGCCTTTAGGAGCTTCAGATCCAGAAAAAAGAAAAACCGTAACAACGAATAGTCTACCCCAGGTCTTCTCAGAGGATGCTGTGATAGACTCAGAAGCCCAGGATGGGAAGAGGGAAGAGCAGAGCAAAGAGTCCTTTGCCAAAGATCAAGCCAAAGTGGACCTCCAGCACTTATTTGATGATGATGCCACATTTTCTCTTCTCTTCCCAAGGGACGATCACTTCTCCCGGAGGAAGTGCACCCGTGTTTATGGGAAAGGGCCCAAGAAACCCAAACCAGTTGTAGAGACCAGCAGCCAGATGGTGGGGTCCACAGAAATGTTCTCCATCCGCCTGCCATCTGATCTCAGTGACACCGATTCTTTCTGTGTCACCCAGGAAGACCCCTGTAATTATGAGTCCATGTCTTTCCACGATGCCTTCACGTTGGACATGTGTCATGGGAATGACGCCTGGTCTCTGAGTCCTGGCTTAGGGGCTCATAAGCCAGACAATGAAACAGACAGTGACAACAAGATGGACCTCAACCTGGATGATGATGAAATGTTGACTTATCTCTGCCCAAACAATCGGTTGGAAGCCATCCCCAGCTTGCACATATCACCAGCTGTCTGGAATGACCTGGAAGTCCTGGATCATTGTAATGAAATGTCCTTCAAGTCACCTTTGGAAGCTAAAAATGAGTATTCTTTGGGAGAAGCAAGTCCTGAGCCCCCAGAGCTGGAGGTAGAAACCTATGCTGGCCATATCCACAGGAACTCAGGCTCCCCCGAACTTCACCCCATTGACATTGAGCTGCTGAGCACAAAGTTTGAAATGAGAGACATGCATTTCTTTAGCACTTGTGAAGACTGTTCAGGCCAGTCTGACCCAAGCACTTTAGATTTTAAGAAGAAGGTGAATGAACACATCCAGCCTAACAAACAAAAAGAAGAGGAAGGGAGAAGGGGAAGAAGTCGGAGTGACATGACCATGAAGACCAGAGGAAAGCACTACAAATGTAAAGTATGCTTCCAGTGGTTCCTCACCCTGGGGGAGTTGGACTTTCATAAGCTCACACACAACCCATCCCCTCCCCCAACATGCTACATGTGTGTCCAGCGGAAATTCAGCTCCAGGGAACAATTGAAGGAGCATTTAAAAGGGAAACATGCCAAGAACAAGGTAGGCCTTTGGGCCTGTGGCATGTGCCTAAAGGAGATCTCGGATGTCTGGATGTACAATGAACACCTACGAGAGCATGCTGCAAAGTTTGCTCGGAAAGGTCAGGTTCAGAAATGCATGACAGGGTTGCCCACCTGCTTTGGAGAGGACAACGCAGTTACACAGTTCCTGAACACCATCATGAATCGGAAGCCCAGGCCCTCTCGAGGCAAGCGCTCTGCTAGTAAAGGGAGCAAAGACCCCAAAGTGCAAGAGCCCAAAGGAAGTCAAGACATCATGGAAGGCAGTGGCAAGAACAAGCCCTTGGCTCCAACCAACAGTCCTGCCAACAGCAGCTTCCCCACCACAACCACTGCTCCATTCAGTTCTTCCAAAGTAGGGTCTCCTGATCCTGGACCCAGTGGGGAGCAACCTTCCAAAGTAGTCCCTATGCACCCCCAGTGTAAAGACCCTTCTAGGGATTGTCACCACTGCGGAAAGCAGTTCCCTAAGCCCTTCAAACTCCAGCGCCACCTGGTGGTGCACAGCCTTGAAAAGATCTACATGTGTACCCGATGTCCCAAGTTCTACAAGGAGACCCGTGAGCTCCGTGGTCACCTGAGCCAGGAGCATGGTGTGAAGGAAAAGCCAGAAATCAAGCACACCACACTATATGCATGTGAGCTCTGTGCTGATGTAATGCATGTCATCAAAAAGTCCTTCATCTGCAGCACATGCAATTACACTTTCTCAAAGAAGGAACAGTATGAACGGCACATGGAGAAGCACCTGGCAGAAGGGAACCGGACTTTCAAATTCAGGGGGGTGATGAGACCAGGTGCTGGGGCCAGGGAGGGAAAGGAGAGGAAGAAAAAGGAGGTCAATTCCCAAGCGAGCATGCCACCCAACAAAAAGAGAAAGGTGGCACTTCCCAACAGCCTTCCAGGGCCAGACGCAGACGGGACACCAGGCCCACTAGATCACAATGTTGGCAACGATACTGCCTTGGGTGACAAGTCTCCCCCAATTCTGCACAAGCCCTTCTTAGAAGAAGCACCCAGCTCCTCAGCAAGACTATCCAGTGAAGAAAAACCCAAGGACTTGATGGGCTGCTTCTCTGCCCACTTGGACAAAATGGAAGGCTGTCCTCTTGAGCTTCTGCAGTTACCTCCACCATGCTTATCCCCTCTCTCAGATACCCCAGAAGAATGCAAGGAGAGTAATAGTATGGCACTACTATGTGTAGAGGAGCCAAAAGATGATCACCCTCCAAGGAGCCCTGCTCCTTTTCTAGAAACAAGCAAGCTGGAACAAGACTTGCCTCTACTTCCTATTGGGAGGAGCCAAGAAGTTGAAGAAAATTTAACATTTCACCTGACTCCAGTGCAAAGCAGACACACAAATACTCAAAATAAACCAGTGGTGAATGCTGACAAGGAGACGCTTGACTATCCCAGCTCCCCAGAACATACAACAACTGAGAGCACTTTGGTCAGGACAGGGAAGAAAATCCCCACATCACACAGCAACAAGACGGAGGCTTCATGGCCCAAAGAACCCCAGAAGGTCCCAGGCAGTGGCCTCAGTGGAACCACAATGTCCCAGAAAGAAAGTTCCTCCAAACTTGGCTCTACTAAGATTCCCCATCCTGCACAGCCCCTCAAGGATCGTACAGCATCACCAATTCTAAATAGAGCCACCAAGGACTCAGCCCCCCACCAGAAAACAACCGTGAACCATGTCCCCAAAGAGGCAGCCTCCAGCACACCCTGTGCTGAGGATGCACCAAGGCCCACCACCCTGAAAGCCAAGCCCAACCAGAGTCCTCGATCTAAGGACAATGTTGGGAGCAATGTCAAAGAAGGAGGTGGTAGTCAACCAAAGCCCACCAGCGCCCATCTCAAAAGTGAGACAGCAATGATCTCAACTAATCCAGACCACAAAGATCTTGGCATATCCCCTGACAAGCCAGCTTTGAGCATCTCCACCAAAGCATTCTCCAAGAGACAAAAAGAACACAGGGGCCTGGGGCACAAAGGAAACTTAGGCTCCAGAGAGAACATCAAGGGTGATGGGAAGAAGAAAGCTCCAGAGATGGGTAGGGGTGAAGGCCCAAGGGACTTTAAAAAAACAGAGTGGACAAGTAATAATAGCTCCATACCATCCTCTAGGAGGCGTGGGACTCAGGACAACAGAGTCTCCAAACCCAGACCTTCAGGGACAAGCAGCCAGCTCAAGAAAACTGTGCCTGACCCTTACAATCAGAGGAAAATAGAAACTCACCACCACAAAAGGAATGCCAAATGCAAGAAAGGGATCTTGGAGAAATCTTTCCGGGAGGTGGTACCCAAAGGAACCCCCTCATCCCTCCACAGCTCTCTAAAGAGGAGTAGAACTGTCCAAGGTGCTAAACCTGCTGAAACTCACAAGTATAGAACAGTTGAATCCCAGAACAATCTTCTAAGCCAACTGTTTGGCCAAAAATTAACTAGCTTTAAAATTCCTTTAAGAAGAGATACTTCTGAGTAATTTATGAAAGTGACTTGTGCTGATCCTCAGCTGCCATCGCAGGGTTGGTGAGGGGAAAAAATGATCAAAGCATTACATTCATTTGTGTAGCATGGTTTCTCCGTCTAGCTTAAATGAACTTGCACTGCTATCTCTGTGAAATAGTTTGCTTTGTGTCTACTAATCTTTTTTTTTAATTCACCTGATTTATCATGCAAATGCCGGGACTTTGATGTCTCCAATGATTTTCATGAACTAAAATTGTAATCGCTTTGGGCAGCCTGAATTGTCAAGAGCAATTCCTTTCTTGCAGAAGTCCTGAGGTTACAAGGGTATAGGCCAAGCTCGGCTCCCTTGGAGACTGTGTCTGTGTTATCTTTACACAAAGTACTTAAAGAGATGAACTTCATTCCATGTGCGTCTTATTCATAAGGTGCAGTACACTGTAGAAAGCAAACGTTCAAACGATTTTGCACAAATTAGCCTGTACAAGTCATCTAATTAGAAACTGACAAAGCAGTATGTTTTTATTATTGTTGTTATTATTATTGTTATTAAAACAACACCCCGCCCTGTAAATGAAATTGGAGGGAGGGTGCAGAGCTTTCTGTTTCAAACAGTCATTCCCAAGGGATTCCTTCCCTGCATAGCAAGTTATCCTAATCTAGCCTTGACATTGTGTGGGCCCTCTCATTTCAGACAGCGGTACCATTATTTGACCACTGTAAATGCTGCCAATGGATAGGAAATGCCAGTTGACTAAAACTGCACCTTGAAATTTGTGACGAACTTTTTTCCATGTGGAAAATGGAGAGAACTGGGCTTGCTGGCCACCACTGCTGGTGCTTTCTCCACAGTCCCTGAAAGCACCAGTTTGAACCTCTCTCACTGTATAGAGTTAGCAGCTCTAAGCATCAGCTCTCTGACTATGCAGTTCCTGGTACTGTTGTCATTTTTTAAATGTGAATACAGGCTTCCTTGATTAAAAAAAAGAGAAAGTGGTGGGGAGGAGGTGGGGTCCAAGAGTGACTAGTGGGTCACAACTTTGGCCTGCTTCAAAGGGAAATGAGAGAGACCAATGAGATTGCAGATAATGTCCCGTTGTACTGGTCTCTCCACCATATCACAATCACTTAAGGTTCTGTCATATTTTGCAGAGACTCTGCAGTCTGAAAGAAAAGCTCAGGTGCAAAGCAGCCCATGAAAGAAATGACTAGACCTAGGACTGCTTTTCCTGAGCTCCCAGATCAAGGAGGTGTATTTATGCACTGACACAATACAGAGTAGTTGGCACCTGGCCTTTTTAAAGATTTAAAAAGAGAAGGGGAAAACAAAAGAAGCTTTATTCTGTTCATGTGTATCTTTAAGATTCATTGTAATGTATTAAAAAAAATTTACCTTGGGTGCAATGTCTATGTCAAAAGTTTTTATTTTGATATTTTGTCAAACAGAGCAAACTGAGCAAAAGTTGCCTTTTATGATGTTGTATGTGTGCTATCAGAAGTGCCTGTTTAATATTGTTAAATAAAGTATGAGATGGAACTAGGAGGTTGTCCTGGAAAACACACCCACCCCACCCCCAAAACACAAGATCTAGAGCTCACAACTTGCAAATATATGCCAACATTTTCACAGAAACTCCCCCATTTGCTTAGGGTTTTTTTTTTTTGAGCTGTTCTTCTCATCATTCCCCATCCTCCCTCCATCCCTTGTCCGGGCTAGTCAGAGAAATTGTTATCTCCCGAGAGATAAACATTTTAAGATACTGGTGGAAACTTAAACAATTCTTATCTTTTTATAAGGAATCTAGTGAAATTAAAACCTTGTTTTTAAACTACCCCCATCCCAGACCCTAGAAACCATCTTGCCCATGTGGTGGCACCAATACCCATGTGACAAGCACAACAAGGAAAAGCTGATGAGTTTTCAGTGGGCTAGTAATACTCATCAGTGACATTCACTCATTATCAGCCCAAAATTCACTGTGGCCAATAATTCCACCTTCCTCTTTTGCTAGACCTTTTGCCCAAGTTCAGAGATGGCCCATGACAAAACTGAAAACTAAACAATGTTTATGTTTGGCATTCACTCTTCTTTTTCTACCCCCTGCCAAATCCTCAGTACCCATAGTCCTCAGGCTTTACCTTCCCAGTCCAGATACCCTCCCTGAAAAATTGCCCAATATTGAAATCAAATTCTTTCCTCTTTTTCACCATTGCCCTTCACTTCAACAAATGCATACTCCTCCTCCTCCTAGAGGAGCTATTCAATTAATATCTTATTGAATCAAAACTTCCCCACCTAGAGACCCCTTCTCTCAGGACCTGGATACCTGCTTTGCAGGGTAATGCCTACTATGTCCATACTGGTGTCAATAGTTGGTAATGGACCAATACATTGTCCCTCTCATCCCAGACAAATTTCCATCTTACCAGGAGCCTCCTAGAATCACAATACCACAATGGAAAGGCATGAGTCCTATTAGTGGGAATTTCAACATGGCAAATTGGAGGGATAGTGGCAGTTAAGAGAAGATATTTTTGACCTGTGAGTTCCCATCCCTAAAACCAAAGAAGAAGCTTCCATGTGTAGTCTCCATGTAGTATTTGCCTATAAGTAAGAGCAGCCTTTTGCAGAGCTGGTAAGAAACAATCAGGATGAGCTGCTGATTCCTCTAGTTTTCCTACTCTCTCTTTCCTGGATGGAGATGGGGATTATTATTGTGGGAATGGATGTGGTAATCACAATGAGTTGATCTGTCCAAGACACTGGAGTGTGGTCAAAGAAGGAGACCTGTCAGATTTCTCCAGGTAACTTGAGAAGCAATTGTCTGGTCCTGGGCCCTGGTCTAAATCAAAGCCCTCTACTTAGAGCTGGGGATCCTAAACTGAGATCCATGATGGTTTTTTAATAATTATTTTTAGAATTTTCAAAATAACTGGTCTCCCATGTAATATTATAATTTCATTTTCCCCAATTATAAACATGATTCTGAGCACTTATTATGTGCTCAGCCCTGGGGAACTAAATAGAAAAAGTGGGACAACTGCTGCTCCCAGAGAGCTTATACACTACTTGGAGCAGAAAAGACTTAAAGTCCAGGAGCAGAACAGATAGACCCAGAAATCCTAAGGATGAAGCAATGGGACAGACTGCAGGGCATAGACCCAGGTACCATATAAATATATGCCATTATTATCAATATAAATTGGCACACCTCCAGTCTCTCAACCCTGCCTATAAACAAATGGACTGGGCCAACTCACAGAGGCCAAATTTCCAGCATAACCTCCTGGTCTAAACCACTCTGCTCTGGTCTACCTTTGGAACAAGGGTACCAATGTCTCTCATCCTAAGCCCCTGACATACACAGTCACTCCCAGTCCTGGCTCTTAAATGGCATATCACGCTCTAAGTGCCTCACCCTGCACCTCACCTGGCTCCATTCACAAAGTTCCGATGGCAGAAACAGGTGAAAAGAGCTTGAGGGCCCATGGAAAGAGAAAGGTAATAGCATTGCTCGTATTACCCAGTTAGGGCTTCTGTTGAGGACCAAAGCCAAAGGTTAGGTCCCTCCCCGCTTTGAGGGCAAAGCCTCTTACCTTGTTTCTGTCTAAGAGTTCCAGCCACTGCCATGAAAGAGAGAGGGTGAGGCTGTCAGGAAGAGAGCTTCCAGGAAGGCAATCAGGAAATGAAAACTAGGCAACTCCTGTGGGCAGATTCAGTAGCAGCCAAAAAAGAATTTTATTTCACCCTGAAGGAAAAGAAGAGAAATAAAATTCAGTATAACAAACATGTATTAAGTGCACTTCTCTAAGGCTTTGTGTTAGGTGCTACAGGAGCTATAGAAATAAGTAACAAATCCTCCAAGTCACTGCCATCACAGACCTTATGATCAAATGGGGTAGAGTGGGAGCATAAGAAATATATGCAAGTGATAACAACGATCATAAGATTTTAAGGTTTATGAAGTACTTTATATATGATATTTAGTCCTCACAACAAACTTGTGAAATAGGTGTTATTATTATTCCATTTTGTAGATGAGAAAATTGAGGCTGAGAAGTGATTGCCCAAAGTCACATACTATTGTGAGGGCGGGAACACAGAGTCAAAAGAGTGATAGTGACCAGAGGCAGTCGACTTACCTGAAGGGTTATAGCCCCAGTAAGCAGGCAAAGGAGCTAGGGAGGGAGCAGGCCAGTTGGTCAGACAGCTGGTGCTTTGCAGGAAAGGAAAAAGCAGGAAATACCAGACTTTCCCCCAATGTCCTCAATCACAAGGGTAGATATTTCACAAGCTAAAAGATAGAAAGCCAATGCTAGTTTCCTGTATGCAAAGTAACATGGACCTCAGTTTCCTCATCAGTCAAATGAGAATAGTCTAAAGTCCCTGCTGGTTCTAATATTCTATGATTCTATGTATGTTCCTGTGACTAAAACTTTTTCCTTCATTTAGGGTATCTGAAATTTCCACAATTCCTCAGTCCCTGTGGCTAAGGCATTGGACACTCCTTTCTTAAAAATGGAAACCTATGAAGCTACTGTCAGCCATTCACATCTTAGCTAAAATGAGCTGTATCAGAGATTTTAGAGGTCTGGAGTTTGACCCCTCCTCCATTTCAAAGATCATAGGCTCACAGATTTGGAGCCTGAAGGGACCCTAAAGGCCATTCAGTCTAACTCCCTCATTTTACAGATGAAGAAACTGAAGAGGCCCAAAGAAGTTACATTATTTGCCCATGATCATGCAACCAGCGAGAGTCCTCAGTCAAGTCTGAGGATTTGAAGTCAGCTCTCTCTGGCTTCAAACCCAACCCTCTTTCCACTGTACCACGTAGGCAGTCTTTCACTACCCATCCACCTCCCTTTCTATGCCCCCTCCCCTACCTAGGCCTCAGCACCCTTCTGCCCACAGCTACCCCAAGCTCCCTGTTGAAGCACCCTACCCAGGCCTGCCTTCACCCACATTCCAATATGTCCCCTCTCTCCTCCCTCCAGCCAAACCTTCCATTCCTATAACTACAAAAAAATACAATCTGATTATCTCATTAGACATTTCACATTCATAAGTGGCCCAAAACGTATCCCTCCCTGAGGACTTTGCATTTTGAAAGAGCTTATTAACTGCAATTAATCTCTGGTTGGCAGTGTAAAGAGAGCAGGTATGATAACCTGGCACCACCAACCCCCCATCTAGCAGAACAAGGGTTCTTAGCACCCTGCTTCTCAGATTGTTACCTAGAAAGTCCACAAAGAAATGGACCACAACACGGGTAAGTCTTAATGAGGAGAAAGAGCAGGAGAAAGATCTGAAGTGAGGGCTGCCTCTTGGGGAGTGATGACCTTGCCCAGATGTCTGAGAATAGTAGCTCTGGGTGAGGTGAGAGCACTGGCTTTCTAAGTGGTCTAGGATTGCAGGGGCAGGGTGCACAGTGGGCAAGGAGAGGGATAAAGCTGGTAGAAAAAAAGGAAATGAAGTCGAATGAACAATTTCTCAGAAGCCAGACTCTAGTAGTAGAAGGTCATCTGTTGTTTCAGTTTTCTAAAAAGGGAAGTGGATAGAAACTGCAAACTGTAAGCTTGAATTCAATTATTGGCAAAATTCGGTAGCCTATTTTTAAAGGAATGGTTAGTGACCATCTGGAAAAGGAAGCAGTAATAGCAGGGAACCAGCATAGCTGCAGCAAGAACAGGTTCTATCACTTCCAGCTTTGATGAGATTTGAGCTTGAACTGCTCTCCCCAAAGTTCCCAAGAATCTTCTGATTGTCAAATCTGTGGATCATCTTCTGAATACTCCCTGTTCTCCAGCTCATCACAAGGCTGCTCTCTTAGGTCTCCTACTACACGGCTTCTTGACCTTTTCCTTTGCCCTGGATCCCTCTGGAAGTCTGGGAAAGCCTATGAATCTCTTCTCAACAATTGTTCTTTATGCATAAAATAACACATGTGCAATTACAAAGGAAACTGATCGTATTGACCTGCTAGGTATCACTGTATATGTTCGTGTATGTGTGTGAGTAGGCACAGGGGCAGCTAGGTGATACAGTAGATAGAGTGCTGGACCCAGAGTCTAGCCTCAGACACTTACGAGCTATGTGACCCTGGGCAAGGGTCACTTAACCCTGTTTGCCTCAGTTTCCTCATGGGTCAAATGAGCTGGAGAAGGATACCTCTCCAGTACCTTTGCCAAGAAACCCCAAATGGGGTCAGGAATAATCAGACAGGACTGAAATGATTCAACAACAGCATATTCAAGGAACTGTGTTAAGCGCTGGGGATACAAATGAGAGGACATCCCTGCCCTCAGTGGACTTACATTCTAGTAGAAGATAACACATGTAGAGGAATAATATGTAGAAAGGGATGTTTTGATCTGGAAAGGTTTCAGGAATAGCGAGTGGAATAATAGGGCTTGACACATCCTTTCCAGAAGCAATGGTAGTGTTCCTGGGACAGTAGTGGAGAGGATGGGGTATACATACTGGCACAGAAGAAAGATGGCTCTAGGGAATGCACAGTCAAGACCCAGGGATGGCCAGGGTTGGTGGGGGGTGCCTCACCAATCAGGACACACAACCCCAGAGAGGTAATTCCAACAGCAACACCCACTGCCACAAGAATGTTTATCTAAAGTGTCAATGACACAAAGCTAGGAGATATAACTAACATGTCAGAAAAGCTATGGCAGGCTAGAATGTTCCTAAAGTTCTTAAGATGAAACTTAGTGGGGGAAAATGTAAATTCTTACACCTGAGTTCAAAAAATCAATTTCTCAAATACAAAGCGAAAAGATGTGGCTAGACAGCAATTTATCTTAAAAAATCTGAGGTTTTCAGAGGGACTATAAGCTCATTATAAATTAATAATATGATATGAGTACCAAAAAACCTATTGTGATCTTAAGCTCCTGTATTCTGCCCCAATTAGACACTATGCTTGGTTCTGAGTGCCCCATTTTAGAAAGGACATTAATAAACAGGAGAGCCCCCTGAGGAAGAAAGTCAGGATGGAGAAGGGCCTTAAAATCATATCACGTGAAGATAGGATAATGGCGGTATGCTTAGTGTCACCTCTGACCCCTCTGGACTAAAAAGGGACAGAGATGTGCCATCACTATGAGAGATATGCCATCATCATTAGAGATGTGGCCAAGTGGGGAGGATCAGGCTAGCTGAGGACAATACCTATTATGAAAAAATTAAAGCAGAAGAGGGGTGGAAGTCCCTTTTAATCATCACATGCCATGAAAGAGAATCAGAGAGCTTCCATTCAGTCTGATACAGGGGGAAAAAGATCAGAGCCAATGTGAGGCTAGGTCAGGTTTGACTCTATCTTCATGAAGGGAAGACCAGATCTGCCAGGCCTTGCTTCCACTGGGGAAGGGAAATGAGGAGGAACATTGTCAGGACCCTGATAACTAAGGGCTTTCTCATTTGATTGGGAGTACCCGGCCATAGAAAAGGGGGGGGGGAGTGATACTTCCCCTCCCTCCCCTCCCATGCACCTCCTGAAGAAAGCCTCCGGTGAATTCTGGGACTGTGAGGCAAAGGGTTATCTAGGATTCCCAGGAACTCTGCCAGACTCCACCGAAGGCACATGAATTGGGAGTAACTGAGACCAGAGGGACTCTATTTTGCTCCCTGCCTCTTTTGCCTTTCTTGTTCCCCTCCTCCCACACTCCCTTATCTTTTTTTTTTCCTTTGACTCACAGAAACTGTATAAAATAAGATGAGGCCTCTTTCCTGGGTGTTTGCAGCAACCTAGCCAAGAGGTAATTCCTGGACACCTCTAAGCCTCTCATCCTCCAACTGAAGACCTAGCACTGCTCCTAGGAACTGGTTTTTGTTTCACTTTGTTTTGTTTGTTGTTTATTTGTTATGGCTGGCAATCAGGCCTGTTGTACAATAAAAATGTGAATGTTCTCTCTGGTGCCTTCAGGCTCCCCTCTTTGAACCCACCTCTCTGCTCTCAGACCTCTTTGCCATCCAAACATTCCCTACCCATTCAGAGGCTTCTGTTTTCTTGGTCAGCAACTGAATCAGCTCATTCATGCTAACGTGTCAGTGATTAAACTGACTTTTTTAATGGTGGATGGCAGGGAAAATTTAACCCAAAGGAATAGCTTTCCAATGGTAGCATTTCAGATAATGCGGCATCTGGGCAGGGAGTGGGGAGAGGGGAGGAAAACTTTCACATCATCAAATCACATCATATTATGTAGGCCACAACCTTAAACAAGCTTTCTTACCCTATGAGCTTTCTGGGTTCAGAAGACAACCTTGCCTTCCCCTGCTAAAGGTTGGGACGTAATAGTAACTCCTACTTCTACAGGACTTTCCCCATAGCAACTTTGCAAGATAGATGGTACAAATATTTTAATTCTCATTTTATAGATAAAGAAATTGAGGGTCAAGAGAGTGACTTGCCCAAGTTCACACAGCCAAGAAGCATCAGAGCTGAGATTCAATGCCCAGGTCTTTTACCCCTAGGTCTGGTATTATTTTGCTTATGAGAGCACAGAAGAAAAAGGCCAGGAGTCTGGCACCATGGTGCTGTGTAATATTGTCTAATTACCATAGCAATCACAACATTCCAATGCTGTCAACACAAGAGCTTTCGGTCCCCCTGCTCGAATCCCTGCCACTTGGGGGCTTGTAAGTAAAACCGCCGAATTAATTTGATGAAATGATAGAATCATTGTTCCCCCTCTTTTGTTTCTGGAGGCTTAAAGCACTTGCAGTGGATGGGTAGCCTCCTAGAGTGTTGCACAGAGGAGATAAAGCTGGTGGAAAGTCATTAGTAAGGCTTAATTTAAAGCAAAATGGTGGCAGGATGTGTCAGACCGTAGAGTGAGGCATTGCTCTCGCAAGGACAAAAAATGGAGCTTGAGGCTGGCTCAGTCCCTCTCACTCTGTGCCCTTTGGTCAGCTCAGGTGTTTATTTTCTCCAGGATGCCCCTGTGAAAACCCCAAAAACTTGACAAGTCCTTAGATGGGGTTTTTCATCAGCCTGGGTTATAGAATCAAAGAATCACAGTCTCAGCTGAGAGGCCCTTAGACCATAGAAGGTCAGAGCTGAGAGGGATGGGAGAAGGGAGAATGTTAGAATGGGAAGGAAACTTAGAAAAAAATGTCAGTCCATGGAGAGACTTCAGAACATAAAAGGTTAGAGCTGGGAGGGCTCTTAAAATACAGAGTGGCAGGGTTTGGGGAGATCTTAGGAGGGAAAATGTTAGAGTCAGGAGGGACCTTAGAACACCAACATCTGAACTGGGAGGGTTCTTAGAACAACATAAAAGATCAGAGCTGAAAGGGACCTTAGATTATACAAAGGTTCCCAAAGTGGGTGATACCGCCGCCCCCCCCCCCCACCGGGGAGGCACTGGTGGTAGTAGCCTCTGGTGCAATTTGAGGGCGTTGAACAAAAATAAGGGGGCGGTGGAAGCATAAAGAAAGAAGAGAAGAAAATTTTGAAAAACTGTTCATGTATGTTTCATCTGTTGTGTAACAGAGTTAAAGTCATAGTGATTACATTATTTTCCAAATAAGCACATAAAATGCAAGTTATAATCGATCCATGGTCAAGTCCACCAACAAGTCTTAACAAGCAAGTGTTGGCAGGCAAGCCTGTCTCACATCGTCAGAAAGTCCAGCATACATGGCAGGAATATGTATGTGTAATGACTTGTTTACAATACGATACTATACGGTTCCATCACACAATATTGCATCATTAAAATTTCAACGCAGGAAAAAAAACCCCACAAATTTACAGTAAATTATTAAATTTAAGATGCGTTATTTTTTTCAAATACTTTTTTTAAATGAGGCAAATTTTTTTTAAAAAAACCATTAAAGGATTAAAGAAAGTAGATTTCTAGGGGGGTGCTGAATAATTTTTTTTAAAGGGGGCAGTAGGCCAAATAAGTTTGGGAACCTCTGCCTTAGAACATTAAAGATCAGAGCTGGGAGGGACCTTAGAAGAGAGAGCGTTAATGACAGTTCCAAAGCACTCATGTTGAAAAATGCTATCCACCTCCAGAGAAAGAACTTATGAACTCAGTGCAGATTGAAGCATATATTTTTTCTCTTTATTTTTCTTAGGCTTTTTTTTTCACAACATGGCTAATGTGAACATATGTTTTGCATGACTTCATATGTATAATGAATATTGTATTTCTTGCCTTCTCAATGGGTGGGAGAGGGTAGAGGGAAGGAGAAAATTTGGAAATGAAAATGTGTTGGGGTTTTTTTTATTAAAAAAGAAAAGAGTGTTAGAAGTGGAAGCAACCTTAGAACATAGAAGGTCAGAGCTGGAAGGGACCTTAGAACACAGAAGGTCAGAGCTGGGAGGGACCTTAGAACAGAGCTCAATCAACAAATGTTTCTTAAGCACTTACTCTGGACCAAGCACTATGCTAGGTGCTGGAGATACAAAAAATGAAAAAATGCCTACTCACAATGAGATTATATTCTAATGCCAGAGACAAGTGCATATAAAATACATGGAGCCCAAAGTTAAAAGATACATACACAATAGTTAAATATAGGTAGTCTGGGAGGTGGGGCTCCAGCTGTTGTTTGGGGTGGAGGAAAGAGGATTCAGGAAAGGTTTATATATAAGATGATTCTTGGGGCAGCTGGGTGACACAGTGGATAGAACTCTGGCCTTGGAGTCAAGAGGACCTGAGTTCAAATTCAACCTCAGACACATGACACTCACTAGCTGTGTGACCCTGGGCAAATCACTTAATCCCATTGCCTCATCCAAAAAAAAAGAAGCCCAAAAAAAAGAAGAAGATGACTCTTAGCTGAATTTTAAGGGCAGAGAGGGACTCTGAGGAGAAGATAAGGAAGGTACCTTCCAGGAATGAGAGGTGGCCAATGCCACCCCTCCTGTAAAGGTACAGAGACCAGAGTTGGAGACTAATTTATGAAGAGCAGTGGTAGGTTCAAAGAGTACAGGAGAGGGTATAATACCCAATAAGGCTGGAAGGTTCAGTTGGGGCCAGTTTGTGTGGAGCCTTAACAGCTAAACAGAGAAGTTTGGATTTTATCATGAAGGCAACAAAAAGCCCCTGGAGTTGGTTGAGAAGGAAAGCTCCATGGTCAGATCTACACTTGAGGAAAATTACTTTGACCACGTATAGAGTGAGCTGGAGTAGGGACAGCTTTGAGGCAGAGAGACCAGTTAGGGAGGTGTTTCAGGAATGTAGGTGAGAGGACATGAGGCCTTGAACTAAAGCTGTAGCTTTATGAGAGCAGAGCATGTGTCCAATATGGGATATGAAGGGAGAAATGGCACGATTGGCTATGGGGAGTGAGGAATCCAGGACAACGCTGACATCCCAGACCTGAAGCTCTGGAAGGATGGTGATGCCTTCAACAGCAATAGGGACATTTAGAAGAATGGAAGCTCTAGGGGGAAAGACAATGGGTTCAGTTTTACTCATGTTGAGTTTAAGACGTCCAGTTTGAAACATCCAGTCAGCAGTTGGGGATCCAGGATTAAAACTGAGAGAGAGAGAGAGAGAGAGAGAGAGAGAGAGAGAGAGAGAGAGAGAGAGAGAGAGAGAGAGGGCCCGGATATGGAGTCTAGGAATCATCTGCAGAATGATGATAGTTTAAACCCCTGGGAGCCGGTGAAGCCACTGAGAGAGAGTGCAGAAAGACTAGTAGGGAAAGAACCTTGTGAATAACCGAGATTAGGAGGCATTATGCTAATGAACTAGCAAAGCAGACTGGGGAGTCACTAGACAACTAGGAGATGAACAAGGAGAAAGCTATGTTGTGAAAACAGAGAAGAAAGAGTGTCCAGGAGAAGGTGGGCAGCCGTGTCGGATACAACAGATGGCTCAAAAAAGGGTTGGGATTGAGAAGATTTGGCCATTAAGAGATCATTGGTAACTTGAGGATGCAATCTGCTAGGAAGAGGGGGTGGGAGCAAGTGCTCATATAGAAGGGTTGGCCTTGGCAAGAAGGACTCGGGAAGAGAAGAGAGAGTTGGGGAGGACATCAAGGGGTGTTGAGATGAAGAGAAAGGGAAAAGAGGGAATTCACATTGAATGGCCTCAATTTTGCCAATAAAGTAAGAGGTAAGGTTCTCAACTGACAGGGGGGAGAACAGGAGGTGTGGGTAGGAAGGGGAGAGGTTCCTTCAGAAAGTAAGAGAAGATTTGGAGAATGAGATAGGGAATCAATTAATCTATAACACAGAGTCAGCACAATTGTAGGACTTCCTCAATGGAGAAAGAAAATGTTGAGATCCATCTCGGGCTGAGATCTAGCAACAGAAGAGAGACGCTAAGACAAGTCAAGACAAGAAGCATTGATTAAGTGCTTCCTTTGTACCAGGCACTGTGCTAAGTGCTGAGAATACAAGAACAAGCAGAAAGAAAGGCAATCCCTGCTCCCATGAAGCTTACATTCTAATGGAATCCAATGAATCAAGGAATTCCAGAGCAGAAGCCAGTGCTGAGCTGAAATGGCTAACAATTGGCTTGAGGTTGGAGGAGCAAAGTGAAATCAGAGCAGAGGTAGTGGTCTGAGAAAGTATTGGTGAAGGGAATGGAGATCTCAGGGAAGGTGAAGAATATAGGAAGAGAATGCATGATAGAAGGTCAAATATGGAAACATTAGAGTTTCTGGTTAGGGAAACAGAACACTTGTGAGCAGCAACACAAGTGTGTGACCATCCCTATGTGTGGCTGAGGTAAAGTTAAGGAGTAGGTCATAGGACTTAAGGAAGCTGAGGAAATGGGAGGCTAAGGAGACGGAGGGAATGTCTATGTGGATACTGAAGCTCCCTAGTATTAAGGCAGGAGTTGAGAAGGAGAGGAAGATGGTGATCCTTGAGAAAGGACCTGATACATTCCAGCTACTGTCATTTTAATTGAGTGGAAAATGTTAATTGTGTAATCTTTGAAAAAGAATGTCAGAGCTGGAAGGTGTCTTAGAACATAAAATTTTAGATCTGGAAGGGACCTTAGAATGGTGGTTCCTATAAGATGATGGTCCAAGGGATTCCCTCTCAAAATTCTTTAATAGTGCCTTAAGCATTCAGCAATTACAGAATAGTATGAGTAGTGTATTCAATTACCTTGGGGGTTGACATTTTTGTCATTGTTGAAAAGGGTTCAAGGAACAAAAAGAAAAATTGGGAACCACTGTGCACATAGCACATCAGACCAGGAGGAATGTTGGCAATCACTGAGTCTAAACCACTTGTTTTAGAAATAAGGTAACTGAAAGTTGCCTTACATTACTGCTAATTAGTGACAGAGCTAGAAGAAAGAGGGAAAGAGGTCACCAAAGAAGCTAACTGCCACTTTGATTTGTTGGGCCTTGAAGAGGATGAAACAAAGATTGAGAGGTTTCAATCACAAGTTACTAGCAGTGTTCTAGACAATTAAGATGCTAAGGTGCCTCCAATGGTCAACACTCCAATGAGATCCCAAGTGCAGTCCCCATCCCTACTTACTACACAAGGATGTCATGGGGACTGCATTGTGTCAACGTTAAAGAAAATGTCATAGGGTTGGAAGACTGGGTGAGTGTTGTATAGTGTAAAGCAGTCATTGAACATGGAGTTAAGAAGGTCTGCCTTTGAATCTAAGATGCGTTGTTGAGTCATTTTTCAGTCATATCCAACTCTTCGTGACCCCATTTGAGTTTTTTTTTTTGGCAAAGATACTAGAGTGGTTTGCCATTTCCTTCTCCAGCTCATTTTATAGATGGGGAAACTGAGGCAAACAGGATTAAGTGATCACATAGCTAATAAGTGTCTGAGCCAGATTTGAACTCATGAAGATGAGTCTTTCTGACTCCAGACCCAGTGCTCTGTGGGGCCATCTCCAATTGTCCTGATCTATATCTTGCCACTGGACCCAGATGGCTCTGGAGGAGAAAGTGAGGCTGATGACTTTGCACAGCCCTCCTTCATTTAAATCCAATTCACTTGTAAGTCATGGCATCTACAAATAACAATACAGTGCTCTATGCACCATGGTGCCCCCTAGCTACCTACTTGTGCTGCGATCCTGGGCTTAATCCCCTCAGTGTCTTAGTTTTCTTCATCTATAAAATGGGGATAATAATTGCACCCAAGGATGAGGTGAGGATCAAATGATTAAGTGTCTATAGTGTTTTGGTAACAAATGCTATATAAATGTGAGCTGTTCTTATTCAAATCATGGCAGCAAGGCTGAGAGCTCAGCTCCTCTGTCCTTTGCCCCACTGAAGGAGAGCAGAGTGGGTGGGGTTAGTTTGACTCAGTTTGATTTTGACAAACAAAGTAGTCAGTAGTCAGTTTTGTGGAGGAGGCAAAATATCTGGCAATCTCGTCAGGCAGACACAACATACAAGAGGTTGTAGCCTGAAAACAGTTGTATAAGATAGCAGCATTTCTCTTCTGCCCTGGCCTGGGCCATAGATGGCAGGAGTCATGGCCTCCTTGTACCAGCTAGGAAAAGCAGCCCTCTCTGCAGGGCTACTAAGGCCTGCTTGATTGCAGACCCCAGCAGGCCTACACCCCCTAAAGGCTACAGCTCCATGGAATTCTGCACGCATGACAATGTTCCCCCTTGCCCAACCCATCCAAACATTTCATATTTATATAGTTCCCAATACAAAAAGAAGGTGCTCCCACCTCTCAGAAAGGTAGATATCCTGGATATATGTTAGCTAAACCACCAGAATCATTACGGTGAGAAAATCACTTTTCTGCTCTGACTTCAGTTTTCTCATCTGTAAAATGGGGATAATACTTAATTACACCAGGTTATAATGAGCTAAGAATTCAATAAATTATAAAATAAATTGTACATTAAGTTGTTCATAGGACCAGAGAGTTAGGGCTCGAAGAGACCTTAGAGGAAGGTGAGTCCAACTTTCTCATTTTACAGGAAAGGAAACTGAGGCCCACAGAGATTATGTGACTTGCCTTAGATCACAACGCTAAAAAGTATCTGAGAATGAATTTGAACTAATTGAGTAGTTTCTCTAGGGAGGATCAGCTTTAAGAAATGACTTGGGGGAAAAAATTGCACAGTATGAAAAAGCATGATGCTTCATTGGGTAAAGGAGTGCCCACACTAATGGTAAGGGAAGGGAACAAACATGTACTAAAGACCTACTATGTGCCAGGCACATACTAAGCACTTTACAAATATTATCTCATTTGATTTTCGCAACAACCCTGGGAGATAGGTGCTATTATTGCCCCCATTTTATGGTTGAGGAAACTGAGGCAGACAAAGGTTAAGTGACTTGTCCAGGTATAGCTAGTGTCTGAGGCTGAATTTGAACTCCAGTCTTGTGGACTTTTGGCCTAGAGCAGTATCTATTGCCCTACCTAGCTACATCTAGAGGGATTACAGAGATAGTGAAATGGCAGAGTATTTAAATGTATTTAGCAGAGTATTTAGCACTTATCTCCCAGGATTGTTGTGAGCATCAAATGAGAAAAAAAAAAATATAAAGAGCTAAGCATGGGCCCGGTACACAGTAGGTGCTATGTAAATGTTATTGATTATTTTATTATTACTACTGCTACTATTACTACTACTGCTGCTGCTGCTGCTGCTACTATTACTACTACTACTACTTTCCAGGGTACTTATAAGGATCAAAGAGAAAGAATAATTGTAAAGTACTTAGCATGTGCCTGGCACATAGTAGATGCTATATGAATGTTAGTGATTGTTATTATTATTATTATACCTCCCAAGGTTATTGTGAGGATCAAATGAGAGTTAAGAATTGTAAAGCATGTAGCCCAGTGCCTGACACATAGTAGGCACTATAAAAATGTTAGTTGTTGTTGTCTTTATATACAGAGGAGTTTATGTTAGTGATGGAGGTGATAATAATCCTTTAAGCAAATGATTCTCAAAGTTTTTGGTCTCAGGACCCCTTTACACTCTTAACAATTATTAAGGACACCCTCCCCAAGAATTTTTGTTTATGTGATTTATTGGTCAATATTATTACAACATGTATTAATAATATTATTATCAATATTAAAGCAAGGTTTATACATATTTGCTATATTCGAAATGAAAACATTTTAGAATTATTATGAAAATAGTTTCAAACTTTAGGCCCCCCCTTGACAGGGTCTCAGGGGCTTCCAGGGGTCACTGGACCACGCTTTGAGAACTGCTGCTTTAAGCTAAGCTTTTGTGGTCCTACCAGACAGAACAGGTTTGAGGAGTTGCGTAAGCCTGGACAACATAAAAAGCAGCAGTAGCCTACAGATGGCTGTTGGGGCAGTCCTTCCATAAGACCTCTGGATTCCTGGGCTAGGCTCTTGGATGTTAAGTCTTCAGCCTCCATTCTCCACATTGCCCTGCAGCAGCCCTGGCTGATATCTCTAACCACTCGACCATAGTGTGCGAACACACATACACACACACACACACACACACACACACACACACACCCCTCCTGGTTTTTTCTACAACCCCAAACGGCCTTGACTTCCTGACTTTCAGGGTTTGATACACTGGTCATCCACTTTGCTGCTGTCTGGCTATAGACCACCCACCCAATATCCATGTTCCATATGGCATCATTCCCCATCCCTAGAGAAATTTAGGACATGTGGTATAATCTCAGATACACCAGAAGGAATTCCCAACTTCCCCCCAAATGTCTCGTCCCTGATACCACCTTGAGATTCCACTGTAGACTTGTACTTCAAACCTTCAACTCAGCAGCTAGGTAGCACAGTGGATAGAGCACCAGGCCTGAAGTCAAGAAAACCTGAGTTCAAATCCAGCCTCAGACACTCACTAGCTGTGTGTCCCTGAGCAAGTCACTTAACCTTGTTTACCTCAATTTCCTCATCTGCAAAATGAGCTGGAGAAGGAAATGGCAAACCACTCCAGTATCTCTGCCAAGAAAACTCCAAATTAGAGTCAAGGAGAGTCAGACATGACTGAACAACAATAAATTTTAAATTATTATTTAAACTTGAAAATCACTAGCTTGAAAATCACCTGGGCAAGTCACTTAACCCCAATTGCCTCACCAAAAAAAAAAATCAACAAAGGCAAACAACTAATTAAACATACTAAATAAAGAATAAAATTTTGAAATTCCCACCTTTACCAGTCACTGTGGCTTACACAACAATGAAAGGGTGCTGGATCCCAAAGGTGTCAGTGAAAACAGGCATCTGAATAGATAGATAGATAGATAGATAGATAGATAGATAGATAGATAGATAGATAAGTAAAAAATAAATGCATGAATGAATGAATGAATGAATGAATGAATGAATGAATGAATGAAAAGAAAACAGGCATCTGGTGGCTGGAAAGGCAAAGAAGGCACTGGGACTGTTTTCACTGTTTTCTCAGTAGCTTAGGGAGCCTTAGACCAGGTCACAGTCCACTCAGAAAGCACAGTATATGGAACCCAGAAAATTTGGTTTAAGAGACAGGGCAGAGGAATTGGGAGGAGTTCTACAGCACCAGAACTATAATCCAATGGGGCAAGGAGGGCTTTGTCCCCAGGCACTAACTTGGGAAGGTTGGAGTAGGCACAGCAGTCTCTTTTCCTTGCAGTAATCCAGTCTCACATCCAGGAAGCTAGACTGTGACCCAGTCTGCTACCCCTAGAGTCCTGCTGCCTTAACTTTCTTTCTCTGTCCCTGAGCTAGGTGGTACAGTGGATAGAGTGATGGGCCTGCAGTCAGGAAGACCCGTATTCAAATCCAGCTTTAGACACTGACTAGCTGTGTGACCTTAGGCAGACTCCCCAGCTATAAAATGGGGATAATAATACTACCTACCTCCCAGGTTCATCATGAGACCCCAATGAGATATTTGTAAAGCACCTATTGCTTCATAAATGCTCATTTCCTTCCATTTTCCTTTCTCAGTTACTACTACCTGCCTCTCACTTAACTAGAATAAAAAAAATTGCAAGTTATGGTTTTATAAAGCCATAACTGTAACGTAGTTTTAGTTCTGCCATAGCATAACATAGAATGTTCTATCTGGAAGAGCACAAACTATATGACTTACAAATCCTATTATAGTTGACTGGTCTACAATATAGCCTTCCTCCAAAGCCTCATCATGATGTGGAAATGAGTCCAGCTCTAACAGGTGTTCCCAAGCTGGAAAGGTTTGGGGATGGAGGCACAGCTAAATTAAATTTCGAGAGGCATACCAAAGTCGGTCAGCCAAAGCAGTTCTCCACACCACCTATTCAGGCAGACCTGTAGTAGGAGAGGAAAGGTCCATATCAATGAAAGCTCTGGTACCTGAAATACTGGCCTGTAATTGAGAGAGGAATTCTCTACCTAGAATAGGAAGGATAGGAGTGCGTGAGTCTCCATCGCTCCAGACCTTAACCCCCTCGTGCCCAAGAACCACACAATCGTGCTTCTAGAGTGTTTTCAGTCTAGGGGTGCTTAAAGTGTTAGCCTTTCTGAGGAGAAGGAGAAGGGACCAGGGGTATAATGCATGCCCCATAATGTGCCCAAACACAGAGCCCATCTCTGCACATGCCTATGGCTTTTTATTATTATTATTATTATTCACTGAAAAAAATCCCTAGATTCAAACCCCCTCAAAAGAAAAAGTCCATTTTTAGCTTAACAAACACCAAATAAAATGGGTACTTACATATGCATAACAAAGCAGAAAAAAGAGATTTGCACATGAAATAGAAGGTCTCTATGATGTACAGTTTGCTTTTCTTCCACCGATGACTTTGAGGTAAATGAAATGCTTTAATAATGCATTTCTTTAGTCTTTTAAGATTTACAAAACACTTTCCTCACAAGGGCTCCCAAAGGAAAGACTGAAAGTGTTATCATCATCATCATTTTGCTGAACCTGTGATTTCATTGGAACTCCCACTAAGGAAATTCCCTCCACCAGGTGCAGATCCCTTGCTCTGTAATTCTGGGGAGGGGAGGAAACAGATGGGAATTAAGTGACTTACCCAAGGTCACACAGCCAGTGTGTATTACAGGTGGGTCTATGGACTTTCCTGCCTGACTATCCTTTGTAACACAATGCCTTTCTTTATTGTGAAAACTTTACCACCTCCATTTTATCAACAGAGGTTCAGCGACAAAGAAATGACTTGCCACTATGTTTTGCCTGACTTTATATGCACAGTGCATTATCATATTTCTTGCCTTCTCAATGGGTGGGTGAGGGTTGGAAAGAGGGAGAGAATTTGGAACTGAATTTTTTTTTTAGTTATTAAAAAAAAGGGAGGAATGACTTGCCCAGGTTACAGAGGCAGTAAACATCATCCATTTAGAACTGAAAGTGACCTTACAAGTCACTGAGCCCAACCTTCCTCCTTTTTACAGGTGAAGAAACTGAGGTTTAGGGTCAGGCAGCTAGTAAGTATCTGAGGGCTGATTCAAACCCACATCTTCCGACCCCAAGGCCAGTGCCACCACTGCCCTCTGCCTCATGGCTGTGACGCATACTACAGACTGGTCAGCAATGTATTCCATATAGTGCCCACAGGGCCTCGAATAAGTTTCCCCTCCTCTAGGCTGGACAAAAAAACAAACAGGGGAAGCAATGTTCTGGCCTGTCCCCAATCAGCCTGGGCGGCAGGTGGCAGCATTGGCCCCAGAACCGGTCAGCTGGGCTGGTGGAGGCTCCAGCACCCCTTGCCTCCCTCCTGTTCCTGGGAGCTGCTCACTCTCTCCCACAAGCAGTTTGCTTGTAAAAACAAAAATAAAAGCAGCCATGGCTTCTAAGTGGGGAGGACGGGTAGTGGTGGAGGAATACAGGGCATTTTCACACAGTCAGCAAGCGTTTATTAAGCACTTACTATGTTTGTGGGCCAGGTGCTGTGTTGGAGATACAAAGAAAGGGAAAAAAAGGTGGGGGAAACCCTTAAAACACACCTCAAAGGCATTTCCTGTTGGGCCAAGTCACAGGGAGACACTCCAAACCTCCCTAGGCAGACCTGGATTCTTGGCCTCTGATTCAGCCACCAACACTCTTGCCATTTCAGTTCTCTCTGCCTCATTTTCCTCCTCAGTTAAGCGAGGCAGTTTAATGGAAAGATGATTCTCCTCAGCTCTCTGAATACTAATGATGGACAGAATGGAGGGCTTTAAGTCAGGAAAACCTGGGTTTAAATCCTGCCTCAGACACCTACTAGCTGTGTGACCCTGGACAAGTCACTTAACCTCTGTCTGCCTCCATTTCCTTATCTGTAAAATGGGGAGAATTGCTCTTATCTCATAAGGTTGTTGTGAGCATGAAATGAGATAATATATGTAAAGCACTTTGCAAATTTATCATTATCACCAAATGTCCTAGAATTATAGAGCCCCATAGGACTTTAAACTGTATGGATGGTCTTCCATGATTGCCCAGAAATCAGCCTTACAACTAGGAGTGCCTTCCCTCTCACAGAAATTGTATGTCTCACCCCCTAACCCTCTGTAATTCATCCTTAAAGTCACCCTCTGGTCCTCAGTCCAGCCTGGGCTCCAAACCCCCCTCCCACTGGCTCCCTCCTCTCTGCCTCATGCTACCTCCACATCCAAGAGGTACAGCGCTGCCCAACCCCCGGCTCCCTCCCTCTTTCATCCTCCCCCCCAATAATATCACTGCAGATTAATTGGCACTAATACAAATGTACACAGCTCTATAAAAAAGGTGTCACCAGCGCACAATGGGAGCCTGGCTGCTTGCATATTATCTCTGCACTGCAGGTATCTAATTCATTCCTCGGGAAAACAGTCTATTTATTCTGTTACATTATAACAATCTCTCTGCAAACAGGACTTGAACAGGCAAGGGGTGGGGGGAGAAGGGAGCCATTTGGAGAGGGTGGATAGAAACGAAGCACTGCATGCAGTTAAAAGCCGTACCGAGTCTCAGATTCAGTCCTTGGACCAACCTGGCTCCCCCAAACCCAGGCTGCTCACAGCCAGGCCACAGAAGGGAGTGCCCTGCTCCAGAGGGAAAGGGGGATTTTAGAGTGGGCAGAGACCTGAAAGGTCATCTAATCTAGCCCCTTCTGAGGCCCAGGGAAATCTAATGACTTGCTCACAGTGACTCTGGATCGAATCTCAGCTGTTCTTTGCTCCCTGGAAGGACCTGCACGATTGTGACCCTGATCATGTCGTTTCTCTAGGTCTTGGACTTCTCTACAAACTATGGCAATTGGACTAGGTCAGGGGATTGTTAACCTTCTGTGTGTCATGGACCCCTTTAGCACCTTCGAGAAGCCTGTGGAGCCCTTCTCAGAATGGTTTGAAATAGATACAAATTAAATACCCAGGGTTACAGATGAAACCAATTATATTGAAAAATAGTTATCATGAATCAAACCCCTGGAGACCCCTATGGGATCTCTACGGTCACTTCCCAATCTGAGAGGAAATTTGGTACAGGTAATACAGAGTTGGCCTTGGAAACATCTGAATCCTGCCATGCTGTGCCTCAGTTTCCTCTTCTATAAAAGGAAAGGATTGAACTAGCCAATCTCTATGGTCCTTTTGGGCTCTGAGATATCTTATGATCTCTTGTGGACCTGTGATCTTAGGTCACGAGTAAGAGAATTTGGATTCAAATCCAAGTCCCCTGACTATAAATCTAGGGTTCTTTCCATAAAAACTGCTTCTTAATCTGGTTTGGAATGTTTCTTTGGGGAGAATGGAATGGGTCCCAGGACAAAATATTAATAATAATAATTCCTTGAATTTTATAGCTCCTACCTCCCAAGGTGGTTGTAAGGATCAAATGAGATAATCATTGTAAAGTGTTTAGTACAGGGCCTGGCACAGAATATGCGCTATATTTAATTTAATAATAGTTAGTTATTACTATTATTATTTTATATTTTTCAAAGTGTTATTTCATCTGCCTTATCTTATCTGATCATTGTAATAACCCTGGAATTATTTATCTCCACTTTACAGATTGGAAAACTGAGTCCCAAGAGGTAAAGGTGCTTGCCCCAGGTCACCTAGATAACAAATAGCAAGATCAGATCTAGAACCCAAGGAACAGTATGGTATTGTGGGAAGAATATTACGTTCAGGTTCAGGAGACTGGGCTTGTTTCCAGGCAGGCCTTGCTCCTTACCAGCTATGTGACCTTGATCATGTCATTTCTCTAGGTCTTTGATTTCTCCTGCATAAACTATGATAATTGGACTAGGTCATGGGGTTCTTAACCTTTTGTGTGTTATGGTGAAGCCTGTGGAGCCCTTCTCCAAATGGTTTTAAATGTACACATATTAATATCTAGGGTTGCAGATGAAACCAATTATATTGAAAAATAGTTGCCATGAACCCCGGCTTACTGAACCCCCGGAGACCTTTGCGGGATCTCTATAGTCACTTCCAACTCAAAGAGGCAGGTTGGTACAGGCGATAGAGAGCTGGACATGGGAACAGAAAGACCTGGGTCTGAATACTGCCTCAAACACTTATTAGCTATATGACCCTAGGCCTTCAGCCTCAATTTCCTCATTTATAATAATGGCATCTGTTATTATGAGGATCAAATGAAATGACACACGTTTAAAAATGCTTTCCAGACCCACAGAAATGTTAGCTCCATCCTAGAGGCCCCATCTCTGGACTCTCTCTATTGCACCCCCATGATCTTTCCTCATGATACTGAGTCCGGGATGATTTTCTCCTCCCTTCCATCCTTGGGGGCTGCATCACAGTGGCCTTCCTAACTTGGAAGGCCCTGAGCCCTTTGCAGGAACTCCTGGAAGGCTATGGTAGACAGTGTGCTCTACCAGCCTAAAGAACAAAATGACTTCTTAAAAAACTTTACCTGTATGTTGATAGCATTATCAGGACAGACTAAACCTTAATGGGCATTGAGTTCAGGCTCCTCCATGTATAGATGAGGAACATGAAGCCCTACATGTCCTAGGGGGCTACTATGTGCAATGAACTCTGCCCAAGCTTTGGGGAGATGGAGACAAAAAAGGAGAGGGTCCTTACCCTCTGAGAGCTTATGTGTTACTGAAGCCTAGTAAATACAGAGTAATGGGGGTGAGGGTAGGAGAAGGGATGAAACAGAAGAGGCCAGCTCTGCAAGGTCCCACCTAAACTAGAGACATTCATGGGAGCCAGAGATTCAGTGGGTGGAGGGGAATGTACTCCCAGATGTTAAAGATTATAATCTTATTGCACATGTATAACCTATATCAAATGGCTTGCCTTCGGGGAGGGGGGGAAGATGGTGGGAGGAAGAGAATTTGAAACTCAGAATTTTTAAAAATGAATGTTAAAAATTGTTTTTACATTAATGCATTGTTGGTGGAGTTGTGAACTGATACAACCATTTTGGATAGCAATTTGGAACTATGCCCAAAGGGCTATAAAAATGTGCATACCCTTTGACACAGCAACAGCACTTCTAGGGCTATATCCCAACGAGATCATAAAAAAGGGGAAAAGGACCCACACATGCAAAAATATTTATAGCAGCTCTTTTTGTGGTGGCAAAGACTTGGAAATTGAGGAATGAATTTGGGAATGGCTGAACAAGTTGTGGTGTATGAATGTAAAGGAATCCTATTGTTCTATAAGAAATGTAGAGCGGGCAGATTTCAGAAAAAACTGGAAAGACTTGTATGGACTGAGGCTGAGTGAAGTGAGCAGAATCAGGAGAACATTGTATACAGTAACAACCACATTGTACAATGACTGGCTTTGATAGATTTAATTCTTCTTAACAATGCAAGGATCTAAGACATCTCCAAAAATCTCACGATGGAAAATGCTGTCCACACCCAGAGAAAGAACTCTGGAGTCTGAAAGCAGATCGAAGCACACTATTTGTTCTTTTTTTTTCTGTTTTTTTTTCTTCTTTTTTGTGGTTCCTGCTATTGGTTCTAATTCTTCTTTACAACATGACTAATGTGAAAATATGTTTAATAGGAATGTATATGTAGAACCTGTATCAGATTGCACACTATCTTGGGGAGGGAGGTAGGGAAGGAGGGGGAGAAAATTTAAAACTCAAAAGCTTATGGAAGTAAATGTTGAAAACTAAAAATAAATTAATTTTTAAAATCATTTTACATATAAATGGGAAAAATAAAATATTAAATGTAAAAAATAAAATATCATAATTGTAGAGACTTAGAGATGGTGAGGCTCTTATAGGGCCCCACTATCCAACCCCATTTTACTGATGAGGAAAGGGACACCAAGTTAAGTGAGTTAGCCAAGGTTACATTTGTTGTTGTTCAGTCATTTTTCAGTTGTGTCTGACTCTTCATGACCCCATTTGGAGTTTTCTTGGAAGAGATACTGGAGTGGTTTGCCATTTCCTTCTCCAGCTTATTTGACAGATGAGGAAATTGAGGCAAACAGGATGAAGTGACTTGCCCAGGGTCACACAGCTACCGAATATCTGAGGTTGTATTTGAACTCTGGTCTTCCTGACTGTAGGCCCCATGCTCTACCTGATGTGCCACCCAGCTGCCCCAAAGTTACACTAGTAATTTGCTGGGAGAGGCAAGATGATGAATCCACATCCTTTCACTCCTAAGTCAGTGTTTTTGGCCACACTATCACATTGCCCCTCAATTGAGTAGAATGAAATAATTTAGTTCCATTGCCTTGGTTGCCTAATCTGTGGAATAGGGATGATTATACTTGCCTGCCTGAAAGCTGGAGAGCCAGGTGATCTTTTGAGGTCCTTTCCATGTTTACTTTCTATGATGGAGTATGACCAGCAAGTCTCAATTCAAATGGCAGGCCTCCTGCCTGACCTGAGCATAAGAAATAGATACCTCTGACCCATCCTTCAACATGATAAGCTGTGAAAGTTAGCTTCCCAGTCTTGGGGAAGGCAACAGATTTCCATAAGCAAAATGTTCTCTCGTTCAGTTACCAATATGCCCATGAAGGGACTGGGAAGAGGGAGGGCTGCAGGATGTGGGGTCATGGCCTTCCCTCTGCCTGGAACTAACTGATCTGAGTTGGGATCTAGACAGCCCATAAGTCCCTGGAATTCACTGTGATCAATTTCAAAGTCAGAGATGCTGTTTGATCTGCTTGTCTGAGGTCAGGTTGGGATGGGAGGAGAAGGGAAGAGGCATGTTAATAGTGTGCCATACTCCTCAAGCTGGCAGGCAGCAGTGTATCAGTGGAAACTGCTGGGCATTTGGAGTCAGAAAAGGATTTATAATCCAGTTCTGCTAATGACTGTCTGAGGAACTCCTTTCCCCTCTAGAAATAAGAAGAATTGGAGCAGATGAACTCTAATCCCTCACAGTTCTCTATCCTATGATCCTACAGTTTCTCATTTCATGGTAGAAAACTCTATTCCTCTGGGGGAAACCACACGTGACAAGCCTGGTACCATAGAGGCTTGTAATATGGGCACTTTATCATTTAAGAGGTGCTTTATGTCCATTTTCATTTAAGCCTCACAACAGTCCTGTGAAATGTGTAGTATAAATATTATTTTCCTCTTTAACAGAAGAGGAAACTGAGGCTTAGAGAGTCAAAGTGACTCATCCAAAATCACCCAGCTAACAATTAGATGAGTTGGAATTAAATCCAGTCCCTCTAAGTCCAAATCCAGTGCCCTTTGTATCAACACTTTTTTTTTGTTCAGTTTTTTCAAGTCATGTCTGACCCTGTTTGGGGTTTTCTTGGCAAAGATACTAGAGTAGTTTGCCATTCCTTCTCCAGATCATTTTACAGATGAGAAAACTGAGACAAACCCTTGGGTTAAGTGACTTGCCCAGGGTCACACAGCTAGTCAGTGTCTGAAGCTGGATTTGAACTCAGGTCTTCTCGAAACCCAGTGCTCTATCCACTGAGCCATGTAGCTACCCCTCTCATTCCAGATCCAGTGTTCCTTGTATCAACACACTGCTTCAAACAGCAGTTGACTGCAGGAGATAGTCCTGGTTTGGCCCTTAAAAAGCTGTGTGACCTTGCCCAAGTCAATGGATTCAGAGTGGTGTGGTCAGAAAGATCTGGGTTCAAATCCTTCCTCTGATACTTGATAGCTGTGTGACCATGGACAAGTCATTTAACCTAAGCTTCAGTTTCCAAATTTGTGAAATGAGAGATCTAGACTGGATAATTTCTAAAATCCCTTCCAACTCTAAATCCATATTCTATTCCAAATGCCTTATTTTATTAAACGAATAAATTGAGGCCCCAAGAGGTATACAGTACACTCAAGTTGAAGTCAGAAAGACCCGAGTTCAAATCCTGCCTGAGACACTAGCTCTTCCTTGAAAACCAGTTAAGGGCTTGTCTTGGCTTCGTGCTCTTGTCAAGACAAAATGGATCATTTCTGTGACTAGGTCCTTTTGGAAAATTAGTCTTATAGGAGCTGTTGCAGCCTCCAGATGGTCAGAAACATTTGGGGGCAGAAGCACCAAGGGGGTTACTGATTTTTGCAGTGGTTAGAAGTCATTCCAGCTCTAATTCCAACCTCATAAGGCTGCTATGAAAATAAAAAGACATAATGCATTTTAAATTGTTTTTCAACTCTAAAGGTATTGTGTAACACGCAAACACACACACACACACACACACACACACACACACTGTCCCCCATGCGGATTTCTTTCCATCATCACATCTCCACCTCTAGGCTTCCTTCAAATTACAGCAAAAAGCCCCCTTTCTACAAGAAGCCTTTCCTGGTTGCCCTTGATGCCTTTCCTGTGTTTCTTATTTTCATCAGAGCCTGTCTATATCTTGCCGTAGACGTCTCTATTCATGTTGTCTCTCCCACTAAATTTTCAATCCAAGGTCACAAAGGTAGAAAGAGCAGAAGCCAGGATTCAAACCCAGTTCCTGTCTCCCATTCCAGCCCTCTTTCTCCTGCCTCTCATAAAAGATACAGCAGAACTCCACCACAAGTTAGTTTGGAATTACACAGACCATAACATCATTAATTGTTTCCAGGCCCTCCTGCTAGGTAAAATGATGTTGCAGGGGGCAGTCAATTTCATGGGAGCAATGTTGCATGTGGGCAACAGCCCAATGATGAAAGACTTTCCAGCCTTTGCAGTGTGGTTTAGTTATAACGTATCAGCAAAATAATTGAAAGGCAACAATGTTTGGTGCTACTATTCCGAGTATGCCTGGAATGACTGTCTTCTCAACGCTCACTCTGGGAGGCCACCCCAGCATCGGGGAGGAGCCCAGGAATGGAAGACAAGATTCCAGGGTTCTGGTCCTGTTTTGGCCACCTGCTCACCGGAGAAATTCCTTTCTGTGGGCTTATTCCTCTATTTTATTTACTTAGCTTATTCCTTTATTTATTAGATTGTTTAGTTATATTATTTATTTATAAATACATATATTTTATATATAAATAATAAACTTATTTATAAAGATCTACTTAGCTTTATTATTTATTTAGTTTATTCCTTTGCCAACTGAGGGGGTAGGTGCTTGATAAATATTTACTAATGATATGGGCTTGTCACAAGGTCTACCCTGAAGGCCTTTCAATTGTTATTTTACTAAGGAAGAAAGTGGGAGTCAAGACACCTGGGTTTTAGGTCTGGTTCTGCCCCGAAGAAAGTGATGGTCTTTTGCCTTTCTTTATTCCCCAGGGCGGAGCCCAGGGCCTGGCATACCATAAGTACTTAATACATGCTTATTAATTAAGTCTCCAGGTGACCTTGGGGAAGTCTCAGCCTCAGTTTTCTCATCTGTAGAAAGAGGAGGCTTGGACCAGATGACCTCTGAGGTCCCTTCTTGTTCCTATATTTTCTTTTGAGCTCTAGCATTCTAAGGTTTCACCAGGACCTACAACACCATCCTACCGACCCCCGACCCCCAGCACCCTAGTCTAATTCCACAGCTGATTTCCTCCTTTTAGGAATCCCTGCATACACTCACATCCCGGAATCTTCTAAATCTCTGCGTTAGATAGAACAAGGAAGTCGACGATTTCTATTTTATTAACCTCAGCCTGTCTGGCCTTGTGGTGAACCTTCCCAAAGCCGTGGGCACTTTCACACAGAGTGTGCTCCAAACTACCGAAAGTGGAGATTGGAGACAGGCAGCAGAAGCACAAAGCTTTGAGGAAGGGCCCTGGTCTCTGAGAATTGTGATATGGTTAGCCTACATGAAGGGAGAATTTCACTCATCAGGAAGGGCAGTTTAAAACACTGGCCCAGGGAAGGCATTGTATAAAGCACTAGCCTGGGCAACAGGAGAGCCAGAGTCTCATCAGGGCTTGGTTCCTAGCCAGCTGGGTCTTGTTGGGTAAGTTATCTCACAGCTCTGGGCTTCAGCTTCCTCCTCTGTAAAATGAGACGGGGTAGAAAAAGCAACCTATATGACCCCTTTCAGCTTTGTTCTAAGATCCTTTCTAGCCCCAGCAATTTAGGTTTTACAATCCCTTCCCATTCTGATGCTCTGTATTCTAAGGTCCCTTCCAGGTCTCATACACTACATTAAAGCCATCATTCAGCTAACCTGTTCCCAGTTCTAAAGTCACCTTGGCATTCCATGTTCTAAAATCTCCATGTTCTTTTTTTTTTTTTGCCTAGGCAGTGGGATTAAGTGACTTGCCCAGGGTCACACAGCTAGTAAGTGTTATGTGTCTGAGGCCAGATTTGAACTCAGGTCCTCCTGAATCCAGGGCTGGTGCTCTCTCCACTACGCCACCTAGCTACCCCCAAAATCTCTATCTTCTAAGTGCTATTTCCAGCACTGACATTTAAACATTCTAAAGTCTCCCCTGCAATGACATTTTATGTTCTAAGTTCCCTTCCAGATCTTATATTTTGTTCTCTAAGTTACCTTCTATGCCTCACATTTTCTGTTCTAAGGTCCCTTCCAGACCTGACATTGTACCTTCTAAGGTCCCTTCCAGACCTGACATTTTAGGTTCTAAGGTGCCTTCCAGGGAACTTATCTCCACCTAATAATTGCTTTCACCCCAAAGAGTTGGGCAAGGATACACCATTGTGCCCTTTTCAGGCCTAGGCATAGAGACACAGTGAAAAGGCTGCTCATCCAGGCATCTAGAGGATATAAGCTCAAATCCAGGTTCCAACCCTGGCAAATCATTTATTTCTCTTGACCTTCAGCTTCCTAGTCTGTTAAATAGTCTAAGACTTGTATGACCTTGATGAGGAAAGTATTCTATAAGTATTGAAAAGCCACAGAATGTGGGTTATGATTGGTCATTAGAAACAAGTCATTAACCCTATGATATCCTTGAGAGATTGTCTAGTCCATCTTCCTGCCTTTGGACATGCCCATATGTAGGCCATGTTCATTTCATCCCACACTTACACTGCTTCCTCCATCTGTGTCCTCGAAACATCAAATATCTCCATGTAAAGTGAGAGGAACCATCGGCTGTTCTAGGATTTGGTCAAGATAATAACATAAATTCCAGGGAAAGAGACTTTTACTTTTGTCATTGTATCTCCATCACCTAGCACAGTGCCTTCACTTTAAAAAAAATTGTCAATGGATCGATAGATTAATTAATATCTAGAAAAACCACTGAACATTTCTATTTCTTTTACTGTGATTTTCCTACCTACCTGTATATAAAGAAATAGATTTCGATACTTCTAAAATAAGCTCCTAGAACCAAGGAATTCTGAAATCCAAAGGCTGGAAGAGAACTTACAAATCATCTGGTCCTGATGGACACAAGTAAGATAGCTGCCAGCATCACAGTTTGGGGTTCTATGTATGGAAATGAGTAATTGAATTGCTTATTGCTCATGCAGGGATTCACCAACAGCCAGCACTTGGGTTGTTGAAAATCCTTCAACAAAAGAGAAAGATCATGAGCGAGTTAGCTGTAGAATGTAAGCTTCTTGAGGACAGGCCCTGATTTGGTTCTTTGTCTAGGTATCGCCAGCACCCAGCCCCCTATCTGGCATATAGAAGGCACATTATAGATGCTTTTTTAAATTGAATTAAATTAGATGAGATTCGCAGCAAAAGATTTCAGTAAGTTGTCGAGAAAACCTTTCTGGATGAAAGGATTGCAAAAGACTGGACTACATAATAATAATTGCTAATATTTATGTAGTGCTTACTCTATGCCAAGCACTTTATAATTATTATCTCATTTGATCCCCACAACAACTCTGGGAGGTAGGTGTTATTATTATCTCCATTTTACAGATGAGGAAATTGAGGCAAACAAATTAAATGACTTGCCCAAGGTCACACGGCTAAGTGTCTGAAGCTGGACTCAAGTCTTCCTGACTCTAGGCCCAATGCTCTGTCCACTGCACCAGATCAAGACTGTTTCCAGAACTTTGTGAGAAAAGCTCTTAAAGGAACAATTTAAGGGTAGACTTGCCCGAAGGGAGAGCAATGTGAACGTACAAGGGTTTTCCAGGCCCTCCGATTCTCTGACCTTTTGAAAAAGTGACATTGCTTTGTCTTTACCATTTAGAAATCAGAACACTGCTTTGTATATGCAAGGAAGCAAAGGTCCTTTTGTATTCTTTTCTGTTCACAGATGGCTTGTGGACAAAGAGCTCACCAGCTGGCCTCTGGCTTTCCAGTGGTGTCTCTGTCTCTGTCTCTGTACTTAGCTAGGATGGTCCTTTAGCAACAGTCAGTTACGGGGACTATACTCTGACCTTTTCCAGCTTGATAGGACCTATATAGCAGGCCTTTTGTTCTTTTGGTATAACCTTCCAGAATGGTATAATGAAAGATTGGAGAAGGGCATAGTACTCTTAAAGTGGTTTCAGAGTCCTTCTGTATTTATCTCGCTTTTTCTTCTCAAACAGTCTGTCAACCTGGGACATTACTCATTTGACAAATGAGGAAACTGAGAGCCAGAGAAGTGATGTGACTAGTCCAAGGTCACATAGTGTCAGAAGCCAGATTAGTAGACAAGATTTGACGCCGTGTGACTCTCTGACCTATGTCCTTAGAATGTAGGCCCTGGTTTTTGTCCAACACTTAGCACATCGCCTGGCACACAGTAAGTACTTAATAAATGCTTGGTAACAGACTAACTAGTCATACAACCATGCAATAAGCATCAGAAAACCATCAAATTCTTGGTAGTTCTGCATTCTATGAATGGCAAAGTCAAGAAGTGTGTAGGTGGGGGCAGCTAGGTGGTGCAGTGGATAGAACACCAGCCCTGGAGTCAGGAGGACCTAAGTTCAAATCTAGCCTCAGACACTTAACACTTACTAGCTGTGTGACCTTGGGCAAGTCACTTAACCCCATTGCCTAGCCTCCCCCCCCCAAAAAAAACTATGTAGGCAGAAGATATCTCTGCCTAGTATGGCACTGGGGTGAGAATTGGGATTGCCTTGGAGGATGGGGAGAAGTAGAATAGGTCAAGAGGAATTGGAAGACAAGAGTAAGAAAATGGAGGTAGGCATTAGCATACTCTGTTCAGAGAACAAGGCTAAGACGGATCTGGCTAGCATTTAAGGGAGTGTTTGGCCAAGCAGAAGGTGAGACCAAAAAGGTAAGTTGGGATCTGATCGTGGGGGGCCCTGAACACTACGATAAGGAATTCAGATTTGATCTTGGAGGTCATGAAGCATCATGCGTACCTTTTTTGAATGCCATGAAGCCCATGTAAAAGCAGGCATTGTTCCTCATTGTGATTGTGGCCAGTTAAAATTAGGTCACCACCAAAGAGCTGATCTTGGAATTTAAGAGCTGCTCCAAGCCAAGCCTGCCATATCACCCACCTGCTCTAGCAGGGACAGGTGAGCAAGGAGCCAGCCCTGCTGGTGTGAGCGCCAGATGGTCCTGAGCAAGAGCAGAGACAGAACCATTTTTCAGAGTTGGATCATTTTAATTATTTTTTCCCCCTTCCCT
Source organism: Phascolarctos cinereus (assembly GCF_003287225.1). Lineage (NCBI taxonomy): Eukaryota > Metazoa > Chordata > Mammalia > Diprotodontia > Phascolarctidae > Phascolarctos > Phascolarctos cinereus. Next base: position 52,601,424 of record NW_027555625.1, on the reverse strand, counting down.
TGGAACCCTTCCTAATTCCTAACTTAATTTATTTTGACATCCTTGCTGCTAGTTTGACCTCTTTACTGGAATCATGTGGTGCTTAAAACTCATTATTCCACCATTGAAACAGGAAGTTAATTAAAACCCTTTAAAGAGAGGGTGTTGATGAGCGTCAGCAGCCTTCTAGTGTTGCTCGGTGGGAGATAGGGCTGCTGAGTGCCATGATTCAGCCAGACAGAGCCTGAGCCAGGAGCCACCAGGCATCTGCATGTCCCACTGCCAGGAACCCTGGGCAGCCTTACCAGACCACAGGGAACATAGTAGGCGTTTACTATCTAGTGAACTGGAATAAACTGGCCTCACAGTTTTCATGTTGTATGTCTTACATCCTCTAGAGCAAAAGGAAGTACAGGAAACTTCTCAATTCAATAAACATTATCAAGTACCTATCACATATAGTTATTATTGCTGTTGTTCAGGCATTCAGTTACATCCAACTCTTTGTGAAACCATGGACCATACTGTTCATGAAGTTTTCTCCACAAAGATACTGGAGTGGTTTGCCATTTTCTTCTCCAGCTCATTTTACAGATGAGGAAATGGAGGCAAACAGGGTGAAGTGACTTGCCCAGGAGCACACAGTGAGTAAGTGTCTTAGGCCAGATTTGAGCTCAGTTCTTCCTGACTCCAAGCCCAGGGCTCTATCCACTGAGGCACCTAGCTGCTTCCATTATATACAGAAGATCTGCTAAAAATCCTTCTCCATGGGACCATACAATTGTCTACATTTAGAGCTTGAAGAGACCTTGGAGATCATCTGATATTTTTCAGATGAGAAAACTGAGGCCCGGGATAAGTGACATAGTATCATAATAAAATAAGTTAAATAAGTATCTTAAAAAATGATAATAACAATGAATAAAAACTACTATTTTAATAGCCCTTTAAGGATTTGCAAAATCACTTTTCAGTATAATGCCTAACACAAAGCAAAGCACTTAACAAATGATTGTTGATTGACACGTGGTATCTCATTTGATTTGACTTATCCAAAGTCACCATAGTAAGTAGGTATCAGATTGTTAGTGCTCAGTCATTTCAGTCATGTCCAACTCTTCGTGACGCCATTTGGGGTTTTCTTGGCAGAGATACTGCATTAGTTTGCCATTTCCTTCTCCAGCTCATTTTACATATGAGGAAACTGAGGCAAACAGGATTAAGTGACTTACCCAGGGTCACACAGCTAGTAAGTGTCAGAGGCCACATTTGAACTCAGGGAGATGAGTCTTCCTGACTCCAGGCCTGGCAATCTGTCCACTATGATGCCACCTAGCTGTGTTAGAGCCAGGACTCAAATCCAGGGCCTGACACAGTGCAAAGCACGTTGAATTTGCACTCTAAGGACCTGGGTTCCAATTTGAGTTCTGCTACTTACTAACTGTGTGACCTTGAGCAAGTCACATCTTCTCTGGGCCTCCCTTGTGTGGATCAAATGAGACATTCGTCAAGCCCTTAGCCCCATGCCTGGCATGTTTAATAAATGCGTGTTCCCTCCTCCAGCCCTCTTCCTCATCTATGAAGTCAGGGAATTGGACTAGAGGATCCTTTAGATTCTCTCTTGCTCTGAATCTGTGATCTTCTGTTTCCAAACCAGTGTTCTTCTCCAAATTGCTTCCTGAGATGGAAATAAGAAGCCTCCCAGGGCTTCCTTGTCACATGGAGGTGACCTTGGCCCTCCAAAGTTATGACAGCAGAGTGGCCGTGCCAACAGCTCTAAAGAGCTAAAAAAGCCTTTGAGAGTACAGCAACAGATTGTGTGTGTGCATGCATGAGGTGTGAGTGTGAGTGTGTGTGAGTGTGTGTGTGTGTGTGTGTGTGTGTGTGTGTGTGTGTGTGAATTCGGGCAGTCTCATCCTTACAACAGTTGGATGGAGGATGATTTTTTTTTCAGCAAGAGTAATTCATGCCAGCATTGACTAAGGGATGAATGGATAGATGGATCAGTGGGAGAGCAGCCACACTGATGACATCATGGGTCCCAGGTGCCCTGAAGTGCCTACAAAGTGAAGTGGGGAAGATACAAGGTGGAACCAAACTTAATATGTAGCCCCAGGTTGGGGCAGCTAGGTGGCACCATAGTGCACAGAACACTGGGCCTGAAGTCAGAAGAGTCATCTTCATGAGTTCAAATCTGACCTCAGATACTTACCAGCTGTGTGACTCTGGGCAAGTCACTTCACCCTGTTTGCCTCAGTTTCCTCATCTGTAAAATGAGCTGGAGAAGGAAATAGCAAACCATTCCAGTAGCTTGGCCAAGAAAACCCCAAATGGGGTCACAAACAGTCAGACACAACTGAAAAATGAGTGAACAATGATAACTTAGAGTCTAGTAGGAGAAATACTATAAGAGATATACATTCCTAACCATGCCACAAAACAGAACATAAATGTATGAATATATAATACAAAGTGTTATATAGGGTCCGAGGAAGGAAGGATCATTACTGCCTAGCAGAATTGAAAAAGGGAGACTTCATGGAGGGAGAAGCATTCAAAATGGAGCCTGAAGGATGTATAGAATTTCAATAGCTATAGGTCAAATGAGTGAGTGCCCTGCAAACCTGAGGATGATATTTAAATGTTAGCGATCTAAGTGGGGCCCATTCTAGAGTTAGCATATGGCATGTACAAAGGCAGGGAGATGGAAACTCTATGGTGAATAGTCCACTATGGCTCTGCAGTGGCTTTGTACATGGTAGACTCTTGATAAATGTGGCTGGGTTGAATTAAAGCCCACCATCAAAGCCTGGAGGATGTAAAGACTGTGCTTCCAAGACTAATTCAATTCAACAAATATTTATTATCATAGGGTGCATGAGGTAATACTGGAACGGTTGGGTGGCGTCAGACTGCGGAGGACCTCAACCAACATGCTGAGAGAGTTAAGATTTATTTGATAATCTTTGTAGTGTTTTGATCAGAGGAGGCGCATATCAATCAAAGGAACAGAAGTTAGAACCAGAAAGTACCTTAACGGGCATTGAGTCCAATTGTCTCATTCTATAGATGAAGAAATTGAGACACAGATAGTTCAAGTCATTTACCCATGGTCACACAGCTAGTAAATGTCTGAGTCATGATTTGACCTCAGGTCTTCCTGACTCCAAGTCCAGCTTTCTATCTCCACTATGCCATCACACTGCCTCAACAAATATTAAGCATCTACTATGTGCCAAAGACTGAAGATGCAAAAAAAAAAAAATTAAGCAGTCCCTGCGCTCTAAGAGCTTATAGTCTATCAACTTAATTATATGTATAGCCTATAGATTGGTACTCAGTAGAGCTAGGTTTGAGACTCAGTTCTGATGCTGTCTGGGTCACCTTGGGATTGTCACTTACTTTTTGAGCCTCTGTTTTATAATCTGTAAAATGGAAATAATAATACTCATGCTACCTATCTTTCAGAGTTGTGAGGAAAATCAGTAAATCTGTCAATAAACACTTATTAGGCACCTGTTATATGTCTGGGCACTGTGCTAAGCACTGGGAACTCAAAGAAAGGCAAAAGACAGTCTGCCCTCAAGGAGCTTACAATCTAACCAGTGAGACAATATGCAAGACCCACCTTCTTTCCCCTTCCCCCACTGAGACAGAAAGAAATGAAATCCCAGTTACAAATGTGTATAGTTAAGCAAAACAAATTCCCACACTAGCCATGTCCAAAAAATATTATGTCTCAGTCTATACTCTGAGTCCATCTCCTCTAAGTCAGGTGGTGGGTAACATGTTTCATCACGAGTCCTCTGGAACTGTGGTTGGTTATTATGTTAATCAGAGTTCCTAAGTCTTCCAAAGTCGTTTCTCTTTACAGTATTGTTATTTTCATATAAATTTTCTCCTGGTCCTGCTCAATTCTCTCTGTATCAGTTTATACAAATCTTTCTAGGCTTCTCCTTTCTCATTACCTTGCATTCATCTACTTGTTCTGCCATTCTCCAGCTGATGGACATTCCCTCAGTTTCCAATACTTTGGTGCCATTAAAAGGAGTTGCTCTAAATATTTTGTACATATAGATCCTTTTCCTCTCTTTAAAAAAATCTCATTGGGATACACATCTAGTAGTGTTATTGCTGGGTGAAAGGGTATACAGAGTTTAATAATATTTTGGGTATTGTTCTAATTTGCACGGCTCCACCAATGGTATATTAATGCACCTGGTTTTCCATAGCCTCTCCAGCATTTGTCATTTTCCTTTTCTGTCAACTTGGCTAATCTGATGAGTGTGAGGGGGAACCTCGGTTTTTAAATTGCATTTCTCTAAGTATTAGTGATTTAGAACACTTTTGCTTATACCTATTGACATCAAGGATTTCTTCCACTCAAAAATATCTGTTCATATCCTTTGACATTTCTCAACTGGGGAAATGCCAGGCCAGGTTTCTTATGCCACAGCACTGATGTCCTGAGAAGCAGAGAGTGATCTTCAGGAGGGACCTTCAAGACTGCAGAAACAGTGGAAGGATTTATCCAACAGTCTTGCCGTATCTGGACATAAACTTGGAGGGTCAAATGCCATGCAGGAACAGAGCTAAATTGTATGCTTAATGTCCCTCCTCTCCATCCCCTTCAGACCAGAATCAGTTGTGGAGTGTTCCCACCTGCTCCAATCTCTCCCAAACACTTTCCTTACACATCACCCAAACTCTCTCCTGTGTTCTTCATGTGCAAAGACTCCTGTGGCCCATGACACATTCTCTGTGACAGCCTCCTCAGACCCATCATGGGCCTCTCGACTACACTCTGGGGGATAGTCGTCCTCATGTCTTCAGAGATGGTTGTGTCCTATGTCTAGCAGTCACACAGTAACTCATGTAACAAAAACGAAATACGTTGTGGTACATCCATGCAATTGAATATCATAATGCAATTAAGGTAGGCAAGTGTAAAGACTATAAGGAAATATTTAAAGCTCTTCATGAAATAATGAAGACAGATAAAAGTAGAACCAAGGGACAGTTAATATACTGACTATGACCACATCAAAGGAAAAATGGATGGGAAAGGACAAACAAAAAATCCCAGTAGAGCCTTAGAGAGGGAATAAGTGACTAGCTAGAATTCTATTTTATGAGATAAATTTCATTTATTTGAACATAAATAGTTGTAAAGTAAATCTGATTGCATCATTCGGTACTGTTCATAATGCTTTTTTTTTCTTAAAGTAGACAGGACTAAAAATGGAAGTGCTAAGAGAGAAAGCAGTCCCTTCTAGCCTGGACCCAGGGAAACAGTCATCGCATGAAATTGCCCTGAGTTATTTTCCCTGGAGATGTTTATGGCAAAACAAGGGTGATAAAGGTGTACCACTTAGGTGGCATAGTAAATAGAGTGGTGGACCTGGAGTGAGGAAGACCTGAGTTCAAATTCAGCCTCAGACACTTACTAGCTGTTGACTTTGGGCAAGGAACTGAACCTCTGTCTGCCTCAGTTTCCACACCTATAAAATGGGGAAAATAATAGGACTTACATGGAATTGTTGAGAGGATCAGATGAGATAATATTCACAAAGTATGATATATGTGTTATACAATGTGTCTCCAAAATGTTAATGAAGATCCTAACTTAAGATAGGTGTTGTTGTTTAGTTATTTCAGTTGTGTCTGACCCTTCATGACCCCATTTGAGCTTTTCTTGGCAAAGGTACTGGAGTGATTTGCCATTTCCTTCTCTAGCTCATATTACATATGAGGAAATTGAGGCAAACACGGTGAAGTGACTTGCCCAGGGTCACACAGCTAGTAAGTGTCTTAGGCCAGATTTGAACTCAGTTCTTCCTGACTTCATGCCCAGCACTCTATCCTCTGTGCCACCTAGCTGCCCACCTTGCACACAGTAAAGGCTTAATAATAACGACCAGCTCCATGTGTCAAAGACCCTATTGGACAGATGCTGGACTTGAGAACAGTTTGGCTTGGGGTTTGTGGAATCTCTGTCTCTGTCTCTCTCTCTCACGCATGTGCGCGCGCGTGCACACACACACACACACACACACACACAAACACACACATTTTACAGAGGTAGAAAATGAGGCCCAGAGAGAGGCAGTGACCCAAAGATCTACATCCTGTTAGTGGCAGAGCTTGGGTTAGAATGAAGGTCTCCTGATTGGCTGACTCACAGAATGTCCACATTGAAAGGTCCCTCATTGTCTGTCTTGTCCATCCCCCTACACTATGTCCAATAAGTGGTGAGTCATCTAGCCTTTGCCAGAAAACCTCCAATGAGGGAGAAAGCACCAGCTTTCTAGGTCACCCAGACTGCATCTGTATAATCTGAATTGTTCAGAAGTTTTCCCAGTGGGACACAGTGAAGAGCGTATGAACTGGATCTGAAGTCAAGGCTATGGGTCCAGATTCCAATCTGGCCACTTACTCCCTGTGTGACCTTGGGCAGGTCATCTAACCTACCCAGAGCTTAATTTCCCCATCTGTAAAATGGGGAGGTTGGAAGGAGGTAGATGGCCCATGAAAGTCTCTGCCAGCTGTAGGACCTCTGTCCCTATGGTCCTAAGCCTAAAGTAGCCTCTTTGTAACATCTTCTCTTTGCTCCTGCTTCTGATCTTTGGGGACAAATGAAATAAATCTAATCCCTCTTCCATGTGACAATCATTCAAATACTTGCAGATAATTATTGTGTTTCTTCCTGGTCTTGCATTAGATACATAACATGTGCTCTAGACTCTCATCCTTACACATGGAAAGGAGAAAAGACTAAGGAAACAGGGCTGGGCATGGTGCTAGGCAGGAGGCTTAGGGTAGGTGACACTTTAAGCTGAGGGTTTTGCCCCTCACAGGGGCATCTCTGTGATGTAGTGGATAGAGTGCTGGCCCTGGAGTCTGGAAGACTCATCTTCTTGCGTTCAAATCTGGTTTCAGGCATTTACTAGCTGTGTGACCCTGGGCAAGCCATTTAACCCTATTTGCCTCAGTTTCCTCATCTGTAAAATGGGGACAATAATAGCACCTATCTCCCAGGATTATTGTGAGGATCAAATGAAATAATAAGCATAAAGTACTTAGTATAGGTCTTGGTACATAGAAGGTTCTTAATAAATGCTTATTTCCTTCCTTCTGACCTTACCTCTTACTGGTGCTGAAAACTAACCCTCCACTCCAGGCCAACTGGTATGCTCACTGTCCCTGGAACATCACACCTTTTACTTCCTACTTAGATGTCTTTATCCATAGCAATTTCCCTACTTGTAACACCGTACTTGTTTGTCTAAGACCTACCCATCCTTCAAAGCCCAGCTTTCCTCAATGCCTTCCTCAATGAAGCTTTCCCTGATCACTCCAGAACAGAATAATTCACTTTCACACGGGGTCATTGATTGAGCTGGAAGAGCCCCTTCCAAGGTCATCTGGTCCAGCTCCCTCGTGTTACAGATGAGGAAACACAGCCTCATAGGCAATGGAATAACTCGCCTGAACTCATACAGCTAATTAACTATACAGCCAGCATCCAAACCCAGGTCCTCTGACTTCAAATTCACTGTAGTTTAATGCGCTAAATAATAGCTAGTGTTGTTCAGTCATGTTATTTGTGTCTGACTCTTCACAACCCAATTTGGGGTTTTCTTGGCAAAGATACTGGAGTGGTTTACAATTTCCTTCTCCAGCTCATTTTACTGATGAGGAAACTAAGGAAAACAGGATGAGGTGACTTGCCCAGGGTCACACAATTAGTAAGTGTCTGAGGCAGGATTTGAACTCATGAAGATGAGTCTTCCTGACTCCAGGCACAGCACTCTATCCACTGCACCACCTAGCTGTCCATATGTTATTACATACCCTTTCCAAATTGCTTTGAGAAATATTATCCATCCTGCTCATTTCACAGCATAGTGTAATTCAAAGTTCAATGGACTTGAAGTCAAAAGTCTTGAGTTCAAATCTTAGCTATGATGATTACTTGTGGTATGATGGCTCACTTTTTCTCTATGAAGCTCTATCTCCTCATCTTTAATATGGGAAAATAATGTTTTCACTATCTAGCTCATAGGATTGTAAAGGAGAAAATATTTTGTAAGGGTTTATGAAGGGACTGAAATCCTTGCAGTTTTAATGTTTTACGATCTAATGCTGGCTCTCTCATTTACTACCTATGTAACTTTGGATAAGTCACCTTTCCTCTGTAGGTTTCCTTTTCCTTTTGATGGGGGAGAGGCTGGAGGGGAGTGGAGAGTGCAGTTAGAGTCTTATATAATTTCCAAGGTGCCTCCAGTTTTAGATCCTAGGATCCTAAGTTTATTGGCCTGATCTCAGCAATGGGTTTTGTTTTAAGTTTGCAACTGTGAACCACTCCTCCATCTCTGCCCCTCCAATGACCCATCCATGGCTCCCTCTCTCCACACCTGCCCAGAGCCCGAACAGGGTCTCTTTGCCTAGACTGAAAGCTGGCAGGGCTACAGGAGTACCAGGAGCATCCTCAGGAGTGAAGTGACAACAACCTAAGATGACAGCACTGGTGTCAGAGAGGAGTACCTGGGATAAGACATCAGAAAAATATCCCCGGAAGTTTTCAGCTTAAGGAGGAAAAAAAAAGACCCACCACATATACATTATATACAGAGTTGTCAAAAGCTCATCTCTGAGATGAAAAGGGATTTAAAGCTAAAACTCGGAAGCTAAACTATCTGGACACCATCTGTTTATATATCACTTGACTGGCTAAGTCACCCTCGGCTACATCACTTTTGCTTTCACTCTCAACAGAGGACTCCTTGACTGGCAAGCTGATGGTAGAGGAACTGGATGCCCAGAACTACCCAGTGCCCTATAACTCCAACATGACCCTCAACAGATTAGTTCACCTTCCTAAAGAAAAAAAAGAGAGGAAGTTGGAAGCCTGGCACTTCTAAATCACTCACTAAACAGTAGCAAGAGTTGACAGGTACAATGGCTCTGGAGTCTAAGGATTTGGGTTCAAATCCTGCTTCTGACAGTTTCCTCATCTTTGTGGACCAAATGATTCCTAGGTATCTTCTGGCTTCTTCTTCTAGTCCAGCTTAGGTTTAGCCTTGGAACAGAACTTTCACATATACCTGAGCAGGTAGAATATATTCATAGAGGTGGCCCACATGTAGACAGAGTGTAGGGGAGAGGGTACTGGGTTGAGAGTCAGAATATGTGGGTTCTACTTCTAGGCTTGGCTGGGTAACCTTAGTCAAATCACTTAACAGGTCTGAGCCTCAGTTTCCACATCTGTAAATTGGGAATAACAACCTTTTCCCTGCCTACCTCACAGGGTTTTTCTGGAAGTCAAATGTGATTAATGAAGGGAAGGGCTGTGTCAACTCCAAAGTCCTAATTCTTACAGAAGTTATTAATAGTAACTCGTCCTTATGGAGAGAGAGGGCAGAACTTTCACTTACTTTACAGTTTTGCCTAGGGTGCTAGCTGAAGCTGCTAGGGCCCAGAATCATCATAAGGAGGGGCTGGACCTTCTCCCTCTGTGGATCAATGGATCAAAGACCCAATGAGTTCCTTTGAGCCTCCCCTCCTCCTAGGACCCTCTGGAACCTTTATACCAAACAGCCCCTGCCTTCCAGGACCTTGGCTGGGGAATGACCCGAAAACATGGAAGAGCTGGGCAGCAAGAAATGAATAGGCATATAATAAATGACTGAGGGGTGTGATATGGGAGTTCAGAGAAAGGTGACATCAGTGGTAGGCAGGGCAGCTTCTCGAAGATGTAAGCCTTGGCTTGGGCATTGAAGGCTGGGGAGAATAATATCAGCTCACATTTGTGTAGACAGTGCTTGAAGGCTGGCAAAACACGTGATGTTCATTATTTTATTTGATCTTCACAACAACCCTGGCAGGTAGGGGGTCTGGCGTTTCCTTCTCCAGCTCATTTTACTAATGAGAAAACTGAGGCAAACAGGATTAAGTGACTTGCCCAGGGTCTCACAAGTCAAGTCAGAGTCAGGATTTGAAACTAGGGCCTCTGATGCACCAACTATACTGTCTTTAGGAATGAAGAAAAATTAGAAAAGCCAGATAAAAATAAAATCTGCTGAAGTTGTTAATCACTGTAATAGATATTCTGGTAAAGGAGACTTTGGGAAAGTATTTGAGCTAGCTAGCTAAAGTGAGGTTTGGGGCTCATCTCAACACTGATTTGAAAACAAGGCCCTCAGAGGTGGTAAAGTGTTAAGAAAAGCAGTTATGGGGGGGGGGGAAGACCAGGAGATCTGAAATGAAAAGAGCTGGACTCAGATCCTGTCTTTGTTCAGAAACAAAAACAAACAAAAGATCTCCATAGGCCTCAGTTTCCTTATCTGTAAAATTGACCAGGAAGTGCAGCTGGGTGATCTTTAAGCTCCTAACACTTCCAGTTCAAAATTGTATGACTTGGTAATTGTGTGACCTGTTCATTAGCTACCGGGTCAGATCTGCCTCTTCTCTAAATCCAAAATGGAAGAGAATTCGGTCCCTGGGGGCAGTTATATGAATCTATGAAAACATGAACCACGAGCACCTCAATGACAGCAGAACACTCTTATCCACAGGCCTGCTTGCCTTTCCCCTCTGACCGGCAAAGGTGAAACAAGAACCAGGCTGAGGGAGAAATCATGAAACCAGAGAGGTGTCAACAGAGAAGGTATTTAGTCCAAACAATGGGGCTGGAGAGTGGGGAGGATGGGAGGCCCTCGGGGACAGAAAGGAGGGGTAGCTAGAACAGGGGGCCTAGGCTGGGTCTATGGCTTTCCCACGCCCTCTGGGAGGTTCTCTCTGTGCCATCCAAGCCTTAGGGGTGTTCTGGGAGAATTGAGAGTCTGTTGGAAGCTTCCTTTCCTATAAGCAGAAGCATCCAGTCTCCTGTATGACTTCAGTAGGGTTTGGGCTAGCCCTGAATGGTAGGATTGTGCAGAGCCGGGGTGGAAGGGAGAGGACAGAGACTGGTCATTTAGCCAGCAAACAGAGCAGTTTCTGAGCAGCTGAGTCTGAACAGATTCCCTTCAATTAATTCTGTTCCTCCTTTTTCCTACGGTATAAAAGAGACAGGAGAAATTTCACCTTTGAGTAAAAACATTTCATCTCAGTTCTCTACTCAGTAAAAAGATACAGTATAGTCCAGGAGAAAGACTGGAAATTGGGAGTCAGAGGACCTAGGTTCAAATCCCATTTCTGACATTTGCTAGATATGTGACCTTGGACAAGTCACTAAACCTATCTCAGACTCAATTTCTTCATCTATAAAATGGGGAAGCTGGATTAGATGACCTCTGTGGCCCCTGGAATATCCTATGATCTCTCTCAGCTCTAATATTTTAAATATATGGCATAAAATCACACACCCTCCTCACTTGCTCATGCATATTCCTATAAAATAGACAGCAATGGTCACTATTCCAACAAAACATAACCTGAGGATCTAAGGAACCAATTCTTCATATCCAAGGATTAGAATGGGAGATGTTCACTATGGTAGCCTGGGCTGTTTAATTAATATAAATTAATAAAGGCTTCCTGAGTTTCACAAGGGTGGGGCTGAGAGATTTCACAATTTAATTCCCTTTTAATCTCTTTAAATACAATATCACTCCTTTCTCCTTCCTTCCAACCCCCCCCCCGGGCAATTTCTGGTTCTTCTAGGTATGGCACCTCCCAGTGCTCAGAGCAACCCCCAACTGTACCATTGGGTGAGCCAGGGGGATCGATCTGTCATCATTTCAATCCATTTTGATTCTATAGAAATTGATTAAACACCTGTTCTATGGGAAATCCTATGCTAGGCCTGGAGGATATTTCAATATTCCAATATTGAAACAGTCAGTCAGTCAATAAGGGATCATGAAGTTCCTACTAGGCACCAAAAGACAGTCCTTGCTCTCAAGGAGTTTGAGGTGTAAGGAGAGACAACATGCACACCACTATGAGATCTCATCCCGCCAAGAAGATCACAAGCCATCCATTATCCTGCCAATCCCGTGAGACTCCCTTCCCTGTCTGCTAGAGAGTTCTCCGAGCGAGTTTACCCAAAGCTTGGGGACTTTCCTCAAGTTCTTGTGGATAAATATGGAGCAGGAAGAGGTATAGGGATGTTGTCGATGCACTATCCCCCAATCTCAGCACATGACCAGCCCTTCTTTCCCATCAGACATTTCTCTGATGACATCCCTTACTCTCCTTCTCCTTTGAAATTTTTAGTCTATAAGATGTTGCTGTCTACTGGCATAATAAATAGAGTGCTGGGCATGGTGGCAGGAAGACCTGAGTTCAAATCTGGCCTCAGACACTCACTAGGTGTTTGTCCCTATCATTTAACTTTGTCACTTAATTTCTGTCTGCCTCAGTTTCCTCAGTTATGAAATGGGGATAATAATAGTACCTATTTCCCAGGATTGTTGTGAGAATTGTTGAATGCATCTTATCTTGCCTGATCCCAGGGCTTCAAATTGCCTAAGAGTGATGGAAACCAGTTATAAGAGAAGTATTAAAACAAGAAGAAAAAAAAAAGAAAAAAGTGAGGAAAAAAAGAGAGTCCCAGTTCTGACCAGATATTGGACTGCAGAGTCTCCTCCAGCTTTCTCTGTGGACGTTCGGTTGTTATGCAAAACAACTTTGGTAACAGCTTCTTGAGACTGTGCCTCCCATGAAACTCCCTCCCTTGTGAGGTGACCTCAGATTACAATTCCCTTGTTTTGGTTAAAAGGCCCTAGTTTTTGCTGTTTTGGCAGTCTTCTTTATTTTAGGTTAACAGGATCAAATGAAATAATATTTATAAAGTGGTTAGCACATTACCTTGTAAACAATAAGTGCTTAATGGGGGAGCTAGGTGGTGGAGTGGATAGAGCAAAGGCCCTGAAGTCAGGAGGACCTGAGTTCAAATCCGGCCTCAGACCCAACACTTGACACTTACTAGCTGTGTGACCTTGGGCAAGTCACTTAACCCCAACTGCCCAAAAGACCCCCCCCCCAAAATAATAGGTGCTTAATAAATCCTTTCCTTCCCAGTTTTGCTCCTTCCTTGTCCTTTGGGTAATCCCCAACTTCCATGCTCCAGAGACTTTGGTGTTGTTTTTTTTTTTTGCCTAGGCAATGGGGTTAAGTGACTTGCTCAAGGTCACACAGCTAGTAAGTGTTATGTGTCTGAGGCCAGATTTGAACTCAGGTCCTCCTGATTCCAGGACCAATGCTCTATCCACTACGTCACCTAGCTGCCCCCAGACTGTGCTGTTCTACACAGTCATCTAGCATCTCTACGGGAATATTGGTGTTAAAAAGATAGGCCTTTGTTTCAGGAGCATTAAAAGAACTCTGAATTTTTCCCAAATCTATCCAGCCTGCTCTCTTCTTTCATTTTAATTCTGGGCCCTGCTTATCGTTCATTTGTAGTATCTGTCCCAGATAGTGTGGATATAAGAGTCTGGACAGTAAGTATCCTTCATCCACTTGGTTTTTCCTGTATGGATAGTTAGGCTAAATTATTTTGAGTGATTATAAACTCATTTAATGCTCTGCAATATACCTGTACTTGCTACAATCATCACCATCATAGGTAATATTTACATAGTACTTTAATGTTTGCAAAAAACTTTACAAATATGATTTTATTTGATTCTCACAACAACCCTAGGAGATAGCTGCTAGATAAGGAAACCAAGGTAGACAGAGGTTATGTAGTTTGTGAGTCTGAAGTAAAATTTGAACTCAGATCTTCCTGATTCCACTGTACCTCATAGAGATCTATCAGCTACTGAGTAAGTGTACCTGGAAGCTCTCACCATCCATAGAGATTCCCTCTGATTCAGATGCTTCAGATGGGATGGATCTCCATCACAATAGCGGCAAACACCATAGGTGAGCACCTCTCCATTTTACAAAAAGTTTGATTAGAGTGTCATCAGAGTTTTCTATATCATATTTTCCAAAGATGAAAAAAGATACACTTTTCCCTTAAAAAAAAAACCTAGAAAAAGCTGAACAAAAGAGAACAATATTAAAAAAAAGAGAGAGAACAATATTGCTGGCTGGAAGCCAGGCATGGAAGTCCTTGTAAATTCAGCCACAAAGGGATAAAGACAAAAAATGAGGGAGGGATGATTGTCCTCACTCTCACCTCCCATACAGTGTTCCATTTGTCAGAAAGTGCTTTAGAGGTTGCAGAACTAGTGTTTAAATCTGGTCTCAGACACTGCTTAGCTCTTGGATCACAATTCAGTTCTTAACTCTTTCTAAACCTGCTTCATTATCTGCAAAGTTTGAATAAGCTATACCTGGTGAGGTTGTGTTGAAAGAAGCCTTTCTAAGCCTTCAAATGCCAAAGTGAACTTATATTGGATCTGGGTCTTCTCCTTGAAGGTAGGAGGTATGCCTATGTATCTCCTCAAAAGCCTGGCATAGAACAGAGAAGGTACTTGTGTGTGTTCAGTCCTGTCTGACTCTTTGTGACCCTGTGGACCATACTTTCCACGAGGTTTTCTTGGCAAGGATACTGGAGTAGTTTAGCCATTTCCTTCTTCAGTGGATCAAGGCAAACAGAGGTAAAGTGACTTGCCCAGGGTCACACAGCTAGTAAATGTCTGAGGTCAAATTTGAACTCAGGTCTTCCTAACTCCAGGCCCAGAACTCTAATCACGAGCCACCTAGCTGCCTCCTTAGGTACTTACAGTATCATAAAGCTGGAAGGAACCTCATTTATGATCTTGTCCAAACACCTCATGCTACAGATGAGAAAATTCAGGCTCAGAGAGTTTAATTTTTTCTATTTTTTAATAAATTTTATTTTTTCAATTAGCAAAAATCCATCTTCTCTCCTTTCCACCCTACCCTCTCCGACTGAGAACTGAAGAAAAACAAAACTCCTGTTATAAACATGGATAGTCAAGCAAAATAAGTTTCTGAATTAAGGCTGGAGCGTTTCAATGACTTTACCTACAGTCACAAAGGGGACAGGGACAGGTAATGGAACCCAGGATCTCTGATTCTCCAACTGGTGACCAGCCCACTCTGCCAATGAATGTTTGTTGACTTGAATTGGAAGAAAGTACTGTGTAATCTTATTCATTCATTACTTAATTCAGCCAAGGCTTATCTAGGACCTGCTTATGTATAGACCACACAGTTCAAGAGCTGGAGGATGATACAGAAATGAGGACATCCAGCTTGCCCTCAAGTACTTTACTGACAGTTTCATAGAACTCAGAGTTGGAAGAGGCCTTAAAGGACATTGAGTTCAAACATCTTGAACACATGGTCTCTGTGAGGTTTTAGGTTTTAATAGTCCCAAACTACACTAAGACTTTGGGGGCATCCTCTAGAGAAGAATAAGGCACACAAATAAAACTATAACAGGAAACGCAATGCAATTAAGGAAAAGACAGTCTGGTTCAGACAGATAAAGCATTTATTAAGCCCTTATTTTGTTCCAGGCACTGTGCTATATGTTTAGTGAAGAGAGTGATGGACTTGGGAGTCAGGAGACCATGGTTAGAATTATGACTGACCCCGTCGTTTAACTTCATTCTTAAAGTAATTAAATTCATACCAGCCTTACAGTGTAGTTGATTGTGAGGAACAGGCTTTGTGAATTTTGAAGTTTCATAGAAATGTAAGTTATTGACAATCCAAAGTGCTATGAGCTAGTCTTTACGGGCATACATTTGTGTATTACAGGAGCGATATATACACACATAAATATACATACATGCACGCAGATTCTTTAATAAGATGCCCCGCTGTCTAGCTCGAGGTTAAACTGAGCCTCACTTATCAGTGCCGCCGAAGAGGCGTTCCAACTGCTCAAGGACTCCTCCACTCCGCCCCCAGCCAGGCCCGCTCCTCCTCCCGGCTCCCTAGCCCCGCCCCGGGCGATGCCCCTCCCCCACCGCCCCAGGGCTGCCTAGCTCGGCCCCGCCCTCGCCCTCCCCGGTCCCCTCGGGCTGTCCGCAGCGCGCCCGCTGGGCTCCGCCGGGCGGGGCAGTGAGTCCGGGGGTCGGGGGGCGGAGCCAGGCCTGGCCGGAGCGGGAGTGACGCGGGTCCGAAGCCCGTCCCCACCGGGCCCCGCCCCGGCCCGCCCCTCCCCTCTCCTGTCCTGTCTTCCCGCCCCCTCCTCTGCGCTCCCCGTGCCGTGGAACGCTCAGCCTGGTGGATACATCGTTAGTTCCATTGAGAAAATAGAAGCGGAGCGGCGGCGAGCGGCCGGAGCCGGGGCTCTCTCAGCCCGCCGCAAGCTCAGAGCACGCCAGTCCGAGCCGCCGCCGCCTACTAGCCCGCCTGGCTTGCCCGTCCGCCCGGCCGCAGCCACAGCTCGCCCTGCTCCGCCGAGCCAGGCAGGGGGGGGCATCCCCCCCTCGCCTCCCGCCTCCCGCGGCGCTCTGCGGCTCCGCAGCCACCGGGCCGAGATTGGGGGGCGGGGGGAGGGGGGCGGGGGCGCCGCCGGGGCCGCCGCCATCTGGGGCCGGCGGCGAGGGAGCTCCCCGGACGCAGGGAGTGCGCGGGGGGCATGAGAGGCTGCGGCCGCCGCCTGCGTCCCTGGAGCCCGTCCCCGACCCGCGGCCGGCCGAGCAGTTAGAGGGAGGAAGGGAGCCGATCACTGGAGAGATGTCCAGGAGAAAACAGAGCAACCCCCGGCAGATCAAACGTAAGTGGCAAACTTTGGTCAGGGTGGCCGCCACGGCGGGAGGAGGAGGAGGAGGAGGAGCCGAGACGGAGAGAGAGGGAGGGGCGGCGGCTAGCCTTGGGGTACCCCCTCCTCCCCCAGCCCGTCGACCTCGACCCGCTTCTCCCCTGCGCCGGCTGCGGACTGTTTCTCTGCTCCCTTCACGGTCTGGAACTTGAACGTCCGCCGCCGCCGCCGCCGCCGCCGCCGCCGGGTCTGAGCTCCCCACCCCCAGCAGTCCCCCAATCCTCCTGTTAAATGGGGCCATTAGCCCCCAAGGTAGCACCGCTATGTCTGCGGACCCTATGGGAGGGAGGGGAAGTCGACCGAACTAGAGGTGGCTCTGCCTCTCGTGGGATCTCAGTGTCTCCCTGTGAGACAGCTGCCCAGATAAAGTCTGTATGGTTGCTTGGCCCCCCTTTCCCCCAAGCCAGGTCCTCCCCTCTCTTGCCTCCCCCTCCGTGCCGTTTTGGCGTCTCTTACGAGCGTCCTTCACCCTTCACCCAGCCTCTTCCCCAGCTACTCCCAGCTCCCACTCCCCACAGTCACCCCTTTGGTAGTCAGTCTCTGTTGCCGCCTCCTGCAGTGTTGGCTGTTTGCAGTGACATGTAATCTAATCTCCATAGGGCAGATCTGAAATGTATATACGTGAGCTGCCGCTTGTACTGTATGGTCCGAGAAGGCGGGTGGGGGGTGAGGAGGGGAGGATGATTATTATTTTTAATTTTACTTGTGACTAGGGGAAGTTTGAACCCTGCTAAGTGGGTTTACTGGTCTCTCCCTTTCCCTCCCTCCTCCCCTAGCTTTCACAGAGATGTTTCAGCCAGATAAGGCAGCCTCTGATCTGGGTGGAGATAAAGTTTAAAATATTCCATTCTGCAAGTCCCATCCTGATAAGATCACTGTGTCGGGACGGGCTGAAATTGTGATCTTATCTGCCCAGTTTGACTCTCACAGTCTTTGTATTAAGAAAGAATGAGAGAGGGAGAGAGAGAGAGAGAGAGAGAGAGAGAGAGAGAGAGAGAGAGAGAGAGAGAGAGAGAGAGAGAGAGAGAGAGAGAGAGAGAGAGAAAATATGAGAGATCATGATTATCTAGGAGCTTTAAAAAAAAAAAGCCATGCAGAGTCAGTGGAGATGTCTAACTGGGGATTTTGTAAGATATTTGGCTACTTTTAATTTTTCTTCTGGAAACCTTGTAACCTCAGCTGCTGGGTCGCCCTCAACCTGCCATTCTTGTTGGCTTTTGAAAGCTAGAAGGAGGGACGGGTGAAACCCTGATAAAGTACCTTGATAAAATCCAGACTGAGACCACCAGGCATTGCTTTATATGTATTTCAACTCCTCCCTCTCATCTACCGTCCACCCCCCCACCCCCCTCCCTGTTCAAGCCCTCTCTTGCTGATAGCGTTGCCCTGGGTTGTCATTCTCCTAGGGAACCGAGCTGATCTAGCCGGGAGAATCTGATTTCAGGTCTAGCAGAGATGAAAGAGATTACTGTTGTATATTCAGGGTGGGGAGGCGGGGGGATTCTGTGAAACTGCTGGAACTTTTCCACTAATAGGAGTTACCTGCTTCTGTTTCTTACCCCCCCCCACAGTCCTCCCTCCTACCCCCACTCCCTCTAGTAGATCTAAGTTGTGGATAACGCTCAGATGGAGGGATAGTTTGAACACGCCCCCGTAGAACAAATGTTGCTTTTATCAGCGTAGAGAAATAATTGCCATCTTGAGTGGCATCTACCTGCCAGCCTGACTGGGCGATGGCTCAGCTGAGAAGCCTTGATTCAATCTAGAGGGGAGAGATGGGAACACTTAGTTCTCCCTTCACCCTCCCATTTTTTTTAAGACCCGAGATTGGGAGTTCTGCTCCCCTCTGTTCGGGAGATAAGTAAAGTGGGCGACCAGAAGCGGGCTGCCATCAGAGCCCCCTTTCGATGTCCCTTTAGACAGGCCATTCCAGCCGAATTAGCAGAAGTTAGTTCTGATGCTGCAGCTGGTCGGGTCGGTGGCTTTGTACCCAACCAAGATGTTGCTCCCTGCCTAGGCAACAATGCTGATCTTTCTCTCGATAAAGTCTGTTTGAGGCTACTGCACGCTCTCTGTGTGTGCATGAGTGTGTGACAGGAAGCCGGCATCCTCACAATCGGTCTGGCTTCCCACTGCCCCGGTACCCACCCTAACAATAACTTATTAACGTGGTCGTTGGGGTTAATAATGGTTCTGAGCGCCGAGAACTGCTGGGCTGGGTGGGTAAGTGTCGGGAGGTCTCTGCGGGAACCGCTGTTAAGCATCTGTTTCCCTGCCTCTCCCCTTCACCCCTGGGAGATGTCTGCCGTTTTAATGCTTAATAAGGAGTAAAAGGTGATCGCAAGATGGATTGCGATGCCGGCCGGCCGGGGCAGTCTGCTGCATGTTAGTGGGAAAGCCGAGCAGCTGGGGAGCTCAGCTCCATCGCCGGGCCCCTCGGCTTTCTGCAGAGATGGCAAGGAGGAGATAAGCTGGGAGCCCCATCGATCGCCTAGATATGCTGATTGCCCAAACTGATCAGCCCCAAACCGGCCTGGACCCTTTCCATTCTGTCAGCGAGAAAACAGTCATTAGAAGCGGGAAGGGTGTGCAGAGATGACTGTTAGCGGAATGGTACCCCCCCTCCACCCCCACCCCTTTGCCACCCTCTCCCCCAGGAGAAGGGAGGACTCCTGGATCCAGGTTCTGGTAATCCTGTTCCTATGATGTGCAAACCCGACCTGTTTACAGCAAGTATACCTATATCATGTCAAATGGAGTATTAAAACCTCCCACAGATTCATATCTGTTCTCTTCTGCTTTTTTTTTCCTTCTTCTCTGTGTACCTCTGTTCTTGCCCCTCTTTTTTTTTTTTCAACTTGATGAGAATTGCAGATAGACTCAAAAGGGAGATCTCAGGTTAGAAAGCAATTGCCAGAATTGATAAGGCAGGGAGAGACAGAGAAAGAGAGAGACTATGACAGAGAGACATTGGACTACATTCAGTATGTAAAATTCTGGTTAATTTTTTTCTTCTGACCAGCACCAGGCCAGGCCAGATCCACTTGGGATGAGGAGCCCAGTGTCCTTGTCTTCCTGTCCCAAGGTTCCCAGTTGTCATCAGTGCACCACATTGCAGCCTGGCACAGAATGTAGGGAAGAGGACAGAAGGGTAGGGGGGTTCTTCCCTCACTCACCCTACCCCCCTATCTGCACCCCTGGCCTTTGTGTGTCTGTTTATTTAAGTTGGTTCTGACTTCAAGTTCGATTGTGGACTGAGTTAAGATGGATAAGGCGATTGTGACTGGGTGGTGATGGAATGGCTAACAATTTCTGGCCCTTCCTGTATTTCAAAAGCAATCTCTTGGCTAGATCTCTCCTCCCCCTCCCCCTTCCCTAGCTCTCACCCCCTTGGTGGGTTTGGTCCCTTGCTGTTCCTTAGATTGTAGAAAACTGATAAGTAAATGTGGCTACATGTCCCTCTCTTTGCCCCCTCTTCCTCATGCCCCGATTGCCCTCAAAGCCTTAGGAAAACACCCCCCCCCAGATGCAGCTGCCTCTTTCTCTCTTTTGTTCTGCTCTGAGATAGATGTGCCCATCAGATAAGCAAGGGAACCGATCACAGCCTCGATAGCCTATTCTGTTTATTAACTTCAAACATGGGAGCTGGGGGCCCACACAAAGTGAGAAAGCTTCAAGCAGCTGTGAGCTGGCAGTTTAGAAAGAGTTGGGACTTTCGAGATGGGGGGAACAGATAGGGGGAGACTGATCCCCAACTGATGGGAGCTCATTAGGTACCTGGAATGCCTCTACCTCCCCCCACTTCGTTTAAAAAAAATGACCATAGAACTGAAGAGTCTCCCAGTAGTTTGAGGACGTTTCTGCCTGCCTGCCTGCTTGCCTGTTTTTCCTTTCGGTTCTAGTTTCAGCTACAGTAGATGTGAATTCCTGATAAGCGCTGGGGCCTGATCTCCAGGCTGATAAAGATTGCCAAGCCAGATAAGAGGCGCTTATCTCTACCCACCAGACTGGAGCAGGATTCGCCTATAATAACAAACAGTGAAAAGCAAAGTCGAGGGGGGTGGGGTAAGGGGGCTCCAACAATTTGTTCCATTGCAAATGTGATTAATGCAGGCCTTTTAATTATCTGATTCTGAGTGGGGGGGGGGGCAAGGGGAAAAGGAAAAGGGGCTGGCCAGAAAGTAGGCCAGGCTGCCAGGCCAGGGTTTTTTATTTTATTTTTTTTGCCCAAACTTGGCAAAATCCATGTCATTGAAAAGAAACTGGTTCTTTGCCGCTTTCTTTTTAATTAGGTCCAGGTGGTACAAACCCATTAAAATGGAAGAAAGCTGACTTTTCATGATTATTTGCTGAGTGAAGGAAATGTTTGGTGAAAATAACAGCCTCTTTTAAAACAGATCTCCTCTCATTCCTATGAGATGGTGTGAGATAGGGTGATCCGGGGTTCATGATTCCTCAGCAAGGGGAAGGTAGTTTTCTGTTCATAGGATTGTTTTGGGGTTTTGGATTTTTGGTTTGTTTGCTTGTTTTTTTTTTTTTGAGGGTGAGTGGAGGAGATTGTATTGTGTTTGATTCACCAAAATTATCTATGCCTAGGTTGGGGTGGGTGCTGCTTGTTACTAAAGTTCAGTCAAAGACAACTGGCTTCCCTCTCTCTGCCCCCCCCATCCCCCAAGGAGTTTTTAATTTCTTGACATTTCTACTGGTTTGGAAAGTAGCCCTGGGAACTCCCTCTTTACAGGTTCTGTTTGCTGGAATTCTTTGTTTAGTACCACTCTTCTCTCTTTCCCTCTGAAACCCTCAAGTCTCTAAGCAGGCAGACATTCCAGCTTCAGCCACCATAGAGATGTCAGTGGAAGAGCCTCTGGATAGAGGAGGCTTGGCTTCTAATCTCATCCATCCAGCTGGGTGACCAAGGCAAGTCACTTAAATTCTTTTAGTTAAGGGTCCAACAAGGAATTGGAAAAATGGGGATCTTTGAACTTGTACTACCTACTTCATAGGGTTGTTTGGGGAAAAGGGCTTCAGAAGGATAGAGGCCTGCATAGCTATGAGCTCTTTTTTTTTTTCCATTGGCCTAGTCCCATGATATAAACTATTCAAAATGATGGATCTTAGGCCTCTCTAAGGTTCCTGAAGGTCCTTCTGGATCATCAAAGGAAAATTAATAGGATTCC
Organism: Phascolarctos cinereus; assembly: GCF_003287225.1. Lineage (NCBI taxonomy): Eukaryota > Metazoa > Chordata > Mammalia > Diprotodontia > Phascolarctidae > Phascolarctos > Phascolarctos cinereus. The sequence goes on along the minus strand of NW_027555625.1, from coordinate 52,579,569 downwards.
CAGACTTTAGGCCATTTGGGGAGATCCCACCAGTGACTTCATTGGTTGGCTTCCCCTCCTTCCTCCATTAGTTGAAATTGAGCAGCCTTGGAGGCAACTCCCTCAGTCAATGACCCTTCACCAGTTCTCCAACTTCAAAAGTAGCCTGGTCACTGAGAGGGTAAGAGGCTTGCTCAGTCTTACTCAAGCCAATCTATGTGAGCAGTGGGTCTGGAGTCCTCTCTTCTCACCTTCAAGGCCAACCCTTTATCCAGTTCCTGCTCCCGATGTCTTACTCCACTCTTATAGGCCAACTAGAGACAAGTAACACCTAGGTTCTAGGTCCAGCCCAGCAGATAATTTGTTCTGTGTCTATCAGAAAGTTAATTGACACCTCTGAACTCTGTGTCTATCAGAAAGTTAATTGACACCAGTTTCTTCTTCTAAAATTAAGAGGGTTTGACAAATGTTCTCTTTGCCCAGCATTGACAGTCTATCCCAAAGGTCCTCCTCTCTCTGACATTCATAGTAGACAGAGAGCTTTGGGAAGATCTGACTCATTTATAAAACAGGGAAATAAACTTCTGTGACACTTACCTCACTAGGCCATGGTGAGATTCAGGTGAGCTGATGGATATATGTGAGGTACTCTGTGTGTGTGTGTGTGTGTCTTGGTTGTTTTTACATTATTATTCTATTTTCTCATGAAGATACCCCCTCCTCCCCCAATTCTCAATGCCAGAGAGTCTGGAATTTTTTGTGTTGGGGGAGAGAGAAGGTTAGGTAACCCTGGAAGGCACAATTACCAGAAACTTCCAGAAACTGCTCTAGAAATCAAAGGTTTTTGCCTTTGGTATGGCCAAATCCAGGGGCAGCTAGGCAGCTCAGTAGATAGAGTGCTGGGCCTGAGGTCAGGAAGACCTGAGTTCAAATCTGGCCTCAGACATTTACTAGCTGTGTGACTCTGGACAAGTTACTTAACAGTTTGCCTCAGTTTCCTCATCTGTAAAATGAGCTAGAGAAGGGAATGGCAAACCACTCCAGTGTCTATGCCAAGAAACCCCAAATGAGGTCACAAAGAGTCATATATAACTCAACAACAACGACAATAAATGGCCAAATCCCAGTTTCCATTTTCATCTCTACCAGTCTCTCTTATGGCTTCTGGTAGTAATCTTTTTTGGGGGCCTCATTCGTGTTCTGTGAATGAATTGGGGACATCTGCTGTAGAGGCATCCCTGTAGTGCTCAAAGTGATTGTTTTCTTTTGAAAATAAGGCTGAACATTTTTCCTGGGTCCCCGGAGTTCTCTGGCAACCTCAAGTCTTTCCCCCCCTTTAAAAAATAAAAAGGCACTGAGTCTTGTCAACTCTATCCCCTCAATGCCTCTCCAATCCATCTCTTTCTACTCATATAACCATCACTCTGCCTCAGGCCTCATCCTCTCTCACCTCAACTATTGCTGTGGGTTCCTAATTGGCCTCCCCAATTCTTTTCTTCCCCTCTCCAGTCTACCCTCCTTCTGCAGTGATCTCCCCAAAGCACATTGTTGACACTGTCACTTCCTCCTTCAGAAATCTGCTATGGCTCCTTCTTGCCTCAAGCATAAAATAGAAATTCTTTGTCCTTTGAATCCTTTCATTGTCTGGTTCTAACTTACCTTTCCAGGTTATTACACATTCTGTCCTTCGAGAATGCTGTTTCAGCCAGACTGGCAGAGTTATGCATCCCCACAAAATTTATCCAATCTACCACTCTTCTGCCTTTGCTCAAGCTGACATCCTCCTCTTACATTCCCTCACTTTCTTTAAATCTTAATTTCTAGTGCAACTTCTGGAGGAAGCCCCTTCTGATTTAGTGCCCCCCCCTTTTTTGGCAAGACATTTGGGGCTAAGTGACTTGCCCAGGGTCACACAGCTAGTAAGTGTCTGAGACCAAATTTGAACTCAGGTCCTCCTGACTCCTGGGCTGGTGCTCTATCCACTGTGCCACCCAAGCTGTCCCAGTGCCCTCTCTTCAGAGTTTTTTTTGTATCCACTTGGTATATATTTTGTATTTATTTTTCTATGTACATGTCCCTCCTTCCTCCCCCCTCAGTAAAATATGGGCTTCAAAAGCCAAGGTTTCTTGTCTTCCTCTCCCTGTTCCTGGCACATATTGGACTCTCTCTCTTTTTTTTTTAATCAGTTTAATTTTATTTTCAGCACATAGACTCTTAATAAATGCTTGTCGAATGAATAAACTGGGGGAGATGCTTTCTGGCTTCTGAAGAGAGACCCTGCTCCCTTCTCACAGCCAGTTGAATTTTATAAGCTGTCCATCCTGATTTTACTCTTTTCTTTCTCTGTAAGTGAACTTGCCAGCTGCTGGTCCCCATTTAAAAAAAAAGGTGAAGGAAAAAACCTGGAATCACACTGTTAGAGCTAGGAGGAGGGACCTTTGGAGTCATCTGTCACTGGAGGTACAGAATTGTGAGTTAGAAGGGTCCTCCATGGCCACTCTAGCCCATCCCCATCACTTTATAGATGGGCAAACAAACCCTCAAGAGGAAGGGGGCTTGGCCAAGGTCATATAGCTAGGTGGTGGCAGAATTGGGTCAGAACTCAGTTTTCTTTCTTTCATTCATTCATCCATCCATCCATCCATCCATCCATCCATCCATCCATCCATTCATTCATCCATCCATTCATTCATTCAGTGTTTATTGAATGCCTACTATGTGCCAGGTCCAGTGTATGGTTCCTGACTCCCAGAACAATGCTCTTTTCACAGAATAATCTCATTCTGACTGCTACTTAGGGCCCAAGTACCTATTAGATGGTTTAGAAACACACACACACACACACACACACACACACACACACACACACATTTTCAAAATTGGATTGTATGAATAACAATTCAAATCAGAGAACTCTCCAAAGCAGCTTCAAAGCTATCTCCTTCCCCCCCCCCCAGCAGGCATGGGAGCCGATGGGTGACTCTTGACACTGCCAAGCTTACGGCCAAGTCAGTGAAGAGGGAAGTGAGAGTCAAGTGCCATTAACCCTAAGACTGGCTGCCTCTCCCACTAGCTGGTCAGGGAGTGATTAAAATGAACAAAGGCATCACTCCCTTGGAGTTGCTTTCTCTGCTCTGGGGATTGTTTGACCATGGGCAGTCCTGCGGCCTGGGGCTTCTTTTCTCCTCCTCTCTAGCATGGGTCTAGCCCAGTCCTGTGGAGAATAAAAATGAAATTGCTTTTAGAGGTGGGATATGTGTGTATATATGTGTGTGTGTGTGTGTGTGTGTGTGTGTGTGTGTGTGTAGCAGTGGAACACAGCAAAGCCAGCTGGCCTCCAGAGTTCAGGACAGGGATCAAACCTGCGACTTTGTTGAGATTAACCTGTGCTCCAGTCCTCAAGCTGCCCATCAGCCAGCCTGCAGGGATAGGATAGTGGTGTAGGCATGACAGCCATCTTCAGATATGTACAGAACTGACCCAGGACCCTGCTGTATGACTCCAGAGGATAGGACCAGGCCTAATGGAGGACAGATTCCAGCTTCATCAGTCTAAGGAAGAAAGCAATTTCTAACTGGCAGTGGTACTCGGCTCCAGACTGAGCTGTCTTGTGAGGTAACGAGTTCCCCTTCGCTTGGAGACGTTCGAGTGGAGAGGATTCATCTACAGGGCAGCGTGCTGGGCTAGGCTTCTTCTGAGGGTCTTTGAACTGAGGTCTAATGGCTTCTGCAGCGGTGGTTTTTCCATTCAACCAAAACTCTGATGCCCTGTTTCAGATCTCTTTTTGCATAAGGGTAACATAAAGTTACAGGGATTGGGACCAACTTTTTTTTTTAAATAGAAGAACCATTTTCCTGAACTTATTGCTTTACTTTATTGTCCAAGTGTTTTTATTTCTGCAGAGAGACTGGAAGGGGGTCAGGGTTGGGGAGTGGGGGGAAATCTGGGCAAGGGAGGCGGGGTTACTGAAGTAGGAGAATTATATATGGGTCTTTAAGCAGCTAGCAATAGCTCCTTTGCAATGGCTTTGGGAAAATAACAGTAAATGCTTACACGTATATCTAGTTTATAGGAATACAGATCCAGAGCTTAGAAGAGGTCTGAGAACATTTAGAACAACTTATTTTACAGGTGAGAAAACTGAGGCCAAGGACACACAGATAGTTAGTGTCAGAGGCAAGATTTGAACTGAGATCCCCTGCTTCCTGAACCAATGTTCCTTCCATCGTACTTCTTTTCCTTTGTCAAATACAGGCTTTTTGAATGTCGCCCAGCATTACTGCTTCTGGTTGAACTTGGACTAACCTTGAAATGGTCCCTGAGGGATACCAGGGAGCCTTTGCCCCACTGGGGATATTCAACCAGGAGACGTAGCCTAACCCGAGATGTGCCTCCCTCCTGAATGCCTGACAGCATCTAACATGGGGCTTTGGATGACTCTCGGGCTCTTGGCCTGCTGGCACCAGCCACTGGCATCTTCGTGCTGCCCGTCGCCAAGGGCCACTCAGCTGCTGCTGTCTCTGCCCCACTATTTCTCTTGGCAACCTCAGCCTCTCCATAGAGGTCACTCTGCCAGAGCCAAGGGGTGGCACCGGAGCATTGCTGGGGATTTAAATGGGTCAGTTGGGGAAGAAAGGAGGAACCGGAATGCGATGCCATTAATTGTACCACTTATCTCCTGTTTCTATGCCAACCAGACGTTCCCTGAGTTTGACGGGCCCGTGAATAATACTCCAGGCCGTGCCTATCTACCATCGACACAACTCTTCGTGGAGGCAGCTGTTGCCTGGTTGATTGGTATCACCCAACCTCCTAGCCCAGTTGCTTGGTCTGGGCACGTAGGCTCTCCTTGTCCTTCCTGCCAGAACTCCCTTTGGTGCCCACCACTGGCCCCACTTGGGTTGAAGTCCAGGGGACAGAGTCGCTCCTTCTTGGCCTAAGCCAGTAGTATTCATTGGATACAATAGCAAGAGCCCTGGGTTTGGAAATTGAGGCCCTGGGTTCAAACTGCAGTTCTACTATTTACTGCTCATGTAATGTTGGGCTGTCCCTTCATCTCTCTGGTCTCAGTGTCCTTATCTGTAAAATCCTATCAGAGTTTCTTAACTTTTCTTATGTCCTGGACCCCTTAGGCTGACTGGTGAAGCCTGTGAACACATCTCAGAATCGGTTTTTGAATGCATAAAATACAAAGAATCACAAAAGAAACTGATTCTATTGAAATACAATTACAATTTAAAAAATTTTTTTAATAGTTTACAGACGCCAGGTTTCGAACTCTTGGACTAGGTGATTTTGTTCCCTATAGGTGTAAATTCTATGATCAGAGAGGATTCCCTAGATGACCTAGTCCCCCTCACCCCCAAGGTCTCTCCAACTCTAAATCCTGTGATGCCACTTTTGGAAGTTACTGGAAATCTGTGGGCCTAATACCAGGTCTGACTTCTTGACTTCTAGATGTGGGTTTGAGAGTGCTGGGGCTTTTCATAATGCGTGAAAAATGCTCAGTAAATCTTGGAGCTGAGTATAAAGGTTAGCTATTCCTATGGGCCTCGGGCTGGTTGAAGCCTCCATTTCCCAAGAATAGCTCCCCTTCTTCTCCCTCCTCGAATCACTCCTTCCTCAGTTCTTACCTCCTTGAATCCTTAGACCCTTCATTCGAGGTTCAGCTGATGAATCACCTGTGCCAAGTCCTTCTTGAGTCTCCTCCTCATGAATGGTCTTTCCCTCCTCAAATGACCATGTTGATACCCAATCTGTGTATGTAGAGATGGATTGTCAATGTCTTGCCTTTGTTGCCTCACTCCTCTCCAGTGAATAATAAGTAATTAACAAGAATTTATTGGTTTGGATTGGCTTTAACTCCATGGGTTACATTCATAGCTTCATAGCCATGGGCAAATGGCATCCCATCTTCTGACTCTGGTTTCTTGGGATTGGACTAGATAGTCTCCAAAGTTCAGCTTTTCCATTCTGTGGTTCTACAGAAAGTAGCCACCTGTGCATAGATTGCCCTACCAATTGATTGAAACAATCTCTGACCTTTTTGTGATCTCAAATGGTAGTCCCCAAGTAGAGCAACCCAGAGAGTGCTATCTACTCCCTACAACTAGGCTGGGTGGGGAGCTGACAGAGGGGGTGGAGTTTGGGGGAGGGGGGACTGGAGAGGTGTAGCTGTGTAGGGGCCAAGTCCAAGAATAAATATTTGCATGTAGCATTGAGATAGGGGCATTGCTGGGATAGTGGGGGCATCTTGAAGCCTGGGGAGGAGAGAAATTTACTCCCTTCACATCAACCAATCGAGTAACATGTAATTACTAAGTACATACCCATGTGCCAGGTACAGGGGATAGGGAGTCAAAAAAAAAAAGCTACCCCTGCCCTCTAGGAGCTTACATTCTTTTGGGGGAGACAAGAATGGTTCTATTTCAGGTTGTCTTGCCCTTTGGCTGTTGGGTGAAGCCCATGGACCCTTTCTCAGTATGCTTTGTGACCTACTTTCACAAGTGAAGGAAATGTTAAATTTTAGTAAGAGGTTAGTGAAAATAAAGATGGAATTGTTTTCCCATCCGAGTTCAAAGACTTTATTTTGTATGTATACTTTTAAAGATCCATGTCACATCTTCTTTGGTCCGCCTCCCCACCCCCAATATTGTTTCATGCTGGCATAATACAGTGCCTGGAACAGAGTGGGCACTTTGCTTATTGACTGAACCACCAGTACTCCCCCAGGACTTCTTGGCACTGAGGCTTTGGAGCTAAATGAGTTTGGGCCCTTGCTGACATTCACCAGTGCCCTTGGGCCTGGGGAGAGAAGGGAGGGATGGTACTAGATAAAGGGCCAGATTAGGACAGCTGGGACCCTAGTGATTCATGGGTCATGGGCAGCTTTGGCAAGGTGCTGTCCTACTCTGCCACATTCACTTCATCTTTCCGCTGGGCTCACGAAAAGCTACTGTAGCCATCTCCCAGGGCTAGTGTGAGGACTCAGCGAGGGTCCGTGTATACGGAAGCATTTTGGAAAGGATGAATGTTTGTAGGGTTCAGCATCATTAGGAATGGAACTCAGAGCCTGAGGTGTTTGCAAAACTTACAGAGAAGGTGGGGTAGCTATCTCCCCCTCAGCTTATCTCTGCAGCTTCAACCCAGGCCTAGGCACCCAGGGAGGAGCTGAAGGCCCTACCCAGAGGAGAGGTCTAGTTAGGAGCCTACAGCTGTCCTTCAACTCTGATCCACAGCACAGGACATCGGAGCCTGATAGTTGATATTTCTTTTCTCTTTCGGGTGCCCCAGCAATGAATCAACAAGTGTTTATTAGGGGCCCATCATGGCAGGCATTGCTAGGCCCTGGGATTCCAGAAACAAGAAACATCAATCTCTGTTCCCAAGTAACCTCCAACCTTTCAGAGTCAGAAGGCCCTTCATCCCCTTCCTTGCCTGTTCTGTCCTACCTGATTGCTGCCTTCCTGCTCCCACCCTGCTCTACGTGTTAGCAGCACGGGTCTGCTGGTGGGACGACACCGTAACCCACTTCTTCTGACTCTCTTCACTTTGTGTTGGGGTTCATTCAGTCATTCTACAAGCATTTATTAAGCCCAGCTACCTGCCAGGCACTGTGCTAACCACTCTGTAGAGTGCTTAGGCAGATTGGGAATTGAGGAACCACCCTGGGCTCTGATTGGCCATCTTTCAACTTCTCTTGACAAGATCAAGGCCTCAATCTTCCTTCTCTCTGTGGGTATCCTCTCACCCCTAATCCCATTCCCCTCCCAGCTTCCTTTTTGTGTTGTCTTTCCCCTATTAGAATGTAAACTCCTAGAGGGCAAGGGTTTCTACCTTGTTCTCATTTCCAGTGCTTAGCACTGGGCCTGGCTAACAGGAAGCCCTTAACAAATGCTCTGTCTCTCTAGCCATCTCTTCATACATCTAGCTACTGGAGTGTTGGGTTGTTTTTTTTTTATTAGTTGTCGGACTCTTTGTGACCCTATTTGGAGTTTTCTTGGCAGAAATACTGGAGTGGTTTGCCATTTCCTTCTCCACCTTATTTTACAGATGAGGAAACTGAGGCAAACAGGGTAAAGTGACTAGCCCAGGGTCATACAGCTAGTATCTGAGGCCTGATTTGAACCCAGGTCCTCCTCTCTTTCTGACATCTGTCTCTTCTCCAGTGCCTACTCCATTGCTTTGTACACAGATCTTTAATAAATTTTTTTTTGAGTGAGCAAATGAAGGAAGGAACTATTGCTGTTTGAACAATGGGATGTGGGTTTAAATCCCACGTCTTACACCTGTCCCTCTACCACTTTGGGCAGGTCACTTCTCCTCTCTGAGACTCAGTTTTCTCATCTGTAAAATAGTGCCATTGCCCTAGCTGGCCTCTAAGGCCCCTTCACTTCCAGCTCTGAATCTCTCGTCTTATTCTTTGGAACAGTGAAATGGTACTTTTCGAGGTGTAGGGGGGATGGCTTCTGGATTGGTTTCTTGTGGTCTCACTGGTTTTCTTGATCCAATACTTTTTATGTAAAAAACCAAAGCAAAACAGACACCCATCTCTGATCTCCTATCTCTACTGCCCAATCTCCTTTTCCCTTTGCCATTTTATTTTTTCAAACCTAGAGCATTTGGGAATGAGATGCCAGTTCCCACTGTGCCAAGTCAGAAAGGGGGGCAGAATGTGTGTGTGTGTGTGTGTGTGTGTGTGTGTGTGTGTGTGTGTGTGGTGTGTGTTTTTACAGAGCCTGGAGGGAACCTTCCATTGTAACTGAGCCACCCAGGGCCTGAGGTTGTCAACAGCTTTATCTACAGGTTCAGAGAGGGACCCTTGATTCACCCTGCTCTAAGAGGGGATAGAAGGGGCACCCATTTTTTCCACAGAACCAGAAAGTGCAGTCCTGGCCCTCGGCAGGCCGAATTTCTCTCTCCACCCTAGGCTCCGGCAAGGCTGTTTTTCCAAGGCTTGGGTCAGTCCAGCCCTGGCCTGATTCAGCATTCCAAGGCCATCTCCCTCTCGCTGGAGGCCCAGAGGGAAGCCTGCCGCTCAGGCCCTGTGCTCCCCTTCCGCATCCCTGTGCTTGGGGGAGGAAGCTCCCTTGCTCAGGGACAAAACCATTCTGCTCCCCTGTTCACTGCAGCTAGCAATTCCGCTCATTGCTCCTGCAGCAACATGTTTTGGAGAAGGGCTGAGACACAGAAAGGAATGTAACTGTTGACCTTGGTTGGGAATAAGGTTAAGGAGTATCTGTGCCAGTGAGTCACTTGAGATAAGGGCCTTCCACTCTGGGCTTCTCCACACAACACCCCCCTTTTCCCCATCTCTGCCTGCCCCCGGGGCTGGCTGCCTTCTGTCTCTTATGTCTCCCTGTTGATCTGTCTCTCCAGCTTGTCAGCCTTTCCATCTGTCCCTTGGGCTGGAGAGTAGAAAGCCAGCGGATCCCTGGACTTCTCTCCTAATGCTGCTTTTCAGCTCAGTTGAAGAAATATTATTGAGTGCCTGTTGTACACGTGTGGGGAAATAGGGGAGAGCTGTTTTCCAGGGATCAGGGCTTAGAATTCTGACTCTGTACCCAAGAAGCCTTTCCCATCCCCCTTTTAATTCTACTGCCTTCCTCCTGTTAATTATTTCCTATTCATCCTCTACATAGTTTGCTTTGTATATATTTGTTTGCACATTGTCTCCCCTATTAGATTGTAAGCTCCTTGAGGGCAGGGACTGCCTTTGGCCTTTTTTTTTTATATTCCCAGACTTAGCACAGTGCCAGGCACATGTTGTTTAGTTATTTTGGTCATGTCTGGCTCTTCATGACCCCTTTTGAGGTTTTCTTGGCAGAGATACTAGAGTAGTTTGCTATTTCCTTTTCTAGCTCATTTGACAGATGAGGAAACTGAGGCAAACAGGGCCAAGTAACTTACCCAAGGTCATATGTCTAGTAAGTGTTTGAGGCCAGATTTGAACTCAGGTCCTCCCTGTCTCCAGGGCTGATACTCTATCTGCTTCAACACCTAGCTGCCTGCCTGGCATATGGTAGGCATTTAATAAATGTTTATCGATTGATTGATGAAATTTAAAGATGCAAGGGACCTTAAGAGATCACCTGGGTCAACCCACTCCTTTTGCAGATGACAGCACCAAGAAATAAGAAGAAAGTAAGTAGCAGAACCAGGGCTTGGTTCAAATCCCAGTCCTCTGTCTCCAGAGCCAGGGTCCACAAGGCTTTGCTGCCAACTCATTCTCTCTCCCTGGCCATCATATTCTTCCTTGTTGAATGAAAAGGATTTGGTTCTACAATCCTAGATCTGGGGCTAGAAGAGACCTCCGAGGCCATCACGTATAAGCCCTTCATTTTATGGATGAAGAAACTCATTTTATCTCATCCATTTTATGGAAGAGACTCAGTGAGGTTTAAGTGACTTGCATAATGTTAAAACAAGAGCATGGCATAAGGAGTAGGATTTGAACCCAGGCCCTCTGACTCCAAAGTCAGTACTCTTTCCATGTACTAGGTTACTGTTTGAAAAAAGAAAAGTATTATGTGATTGCTCCCCACCTCCCACCACACACACACACACACACACACACACACACATACACACATATACATTCAATCAATCTCTCTCTTCCCCTCTCTCTCCCCTTCTTACTCTTCCTCCCCCCTCTTTCTCTTTCTTTGTCTCCTTCCCTCTGTCAGCTCTCTGTCTCTTTATTTCTCTTCCTCCTTCCCTCCCTCTCTTTCTTTCTCTTTCTCCCTGTCTCCCTCTGTCTCTTTCTTTCTGTCTCTGTCTCTCTCCCTCCCTCTCTCTCTCTCTTCTCTCTCTCTATCTCTCCCTCTTTGTCTCTCTCCCTCTGTGTCTCTCTGTCTCCCTCCTTCTCTCTCTCTCTCTCCCTCTCTCCCTGTCCCTCCGTCCCTCCCTGTCTCTGTCTCTTTCTTTTCCTCTCTCTTTCCCCTTCTTACCCCACCACCCCTTCTCTTTCTTCCTTTCCCTATTTCTCTTTCTTTGTCTCCTTCCCTCTGTCCATCTCTCTCTCTCTTTTCCTCTCCCCCCCTCTCTTTCTCTATCTCTCTTCCTCCCTCCCTTTCTCTGTTCTCTCTCTGTCTCCCTTCCTTTGTACCTCTCTCTGTCTCTGCTCACAGCCCTCATGATTCCCTGCCCATTCAGGAAGCCAGAACCAGGAGCCGACCTGGGAGACTGGTAGTCCTGAGGTGTTTCTCTTTCCCAGTCAGCAGCCCAAACTGCGGTTTGGGCCATGGAGACGCTTCAAAGGAGGTTTCATCTGTGTGGGGTGGGTGGGGGAAGGGAGCGATTGGCTGGGACTTGGGCTTCTTGGTTGCTAGCTCAGTTCTATTCCAGCCAGTCAGTGAGTGGTCTGAATCTTCTGAAGTCTGAGAGAAAGGCAGGTGTGTGCCCGGGAGGTGGGCGGGAAGTCAGAGCAACTCGTTGGTTAGGCCTTTTCTGAGAAAGATGGGTTTACTGAGAAACAAAGAAAGGGAAAGAGGTGAAGGTGGGCGGCTGGGCCTGGGTGGACTGTCATGGGAAACCGCTTTTTTGGTTTAATAAATGGCTGCTTAGAATTCTCTTTTTCACTCACTGCCTGTGGGTGTTGGTCTCCCATGGGTGCCATGATCACAAAGGGCAGATTGGGCTCTTTTGTCATGGAACCTGATGCTCTAATTCCCTTTAGGGTGCCCTCATATCCACCCTTCCTGCCTCCATCGACAGGCGTGGGGGGGGGTGTGGGGGGGCGTGGATGGACTTTCAAGGGCAGCCTTCTTCAGTGCCCATCACTCTGTGCTTTGGGTCTTCCAGCAAAGCCACGTTCTTCCTAACCCCAGTGCCCTCCTGCCTAAAAGACCTTGTGTCTGACTACTTTGTATGTATTTGTCTTTATCTACTTCATATAAACATTCTGTCTATTTGTATATAGGTCCATGTTGTTTCCCTCATTAGACCGGGAGCTTCTTTCTCTTGGGTAGGGATAGGTTTATTCTTTGAATTTGCTCCTCCCGGCACCCAGCAAGGTGCCTGGCACATGGTAGACATTTAGTCAATATTCATTGATTGATTGGGATTTAGAGCTGAGAGATTATCTCATGTGACCCCCCCCCCATATGATGAATGAAGAGCCGAAGCCTGAGAGGGATTCATGGATCCGAAGCTTGAAGGGACCTGGGAGACCACTGAGTCCAATCCCCTCATTTTGCAGATGATGAACCCAAGGCACAGAACAGTGAGGGCTGGAGTTAACCCAGGGTTCTTGGGTTATCCCAGGCCCTTCCTGTACAAAGACCCCTTCTATGATACATCCAGACAAGTGGGGAAACAGCCTCCTCTTGAACACCTCGGTGGGAAGGTGTAGGGGGGAGCTCAGGGAGCCTGGTCTAGCTTTAGTTTGGGGGGAGTTTGTTTTTTTTAATGAAATTTTTATTGACGTCTTCCGTTTTTACATCACCTAAATTTTCCCCAAAATCCCTCCCGTTTCTTCCCTCCCAAAGAGCCATCCCACATAACAAGAGGCTTTCGTTGGGAAGTTTTAATACAAAGCAGAAAAAGAATTTATTCTCAGGTGCAGCACTTGCCCACACTGCCTCTGGATTGGCTTCCTTTACTCTTTTCTCCACTCACACCACAGCTGGTGAACCCTAGACAATGCCTTGCTCAAACATGCCTAGTATGTATATCAGGAGACAAATACAGGAAAGTTAATGGGTAATGAGACTGTCAGATCTCAGGGCTTGTGGAGTGTTGTGGGATGGGAAAGGAACCAAGGTTCTGGCCTCTGTGCTTGGGGTCCCTCTCCTACCTAAGAGAGTGGGAAGAGACCCTTGGCTGGGATTTGGAAGACCTGGATTCAAGCCCTGACTCCTACTAGCTATGTGACCCTGGGAGTTCCCTATACTGAGGAAATCACAGGTCTGGGAAGCACACGCACGCACACACACACACACACACACACACACACACACACACACACACACACTCTTCCATTGATAGATCTGTGATCTCATCAGTGTGTGTACTAGAACCAACCATGGAGATCCCAACCCTTTCTGAGTAACTCTTTTTCACATCCACTCATAAATCTTTCACAGAGGGTCCATTCAATTTGCTTGGGGGATCTTTGACCCGAACCCCTGATGTTGGATGGATAATGGCCCAGACTGTCCTTCCATTTTTGAATCCTTTGAGTTGCCATTTTCTTTTTTTCTGGTTGTGCGTCTGCCTGATGGCATCTTTGATGTACAATGCCTAATTTCCATAAGCTCACTCAAGTTCCATTTGACTCGTCAGGGTATATGCTTTGGTAGGTGACAAAACAATATTTGTCCATTGCCTAGACCTTCTCTGTGTGTGTACATACAGAAACGGTGTCCCCTTCTCAGAGTCAGAAGAGGAAGGAGCTATGTGGAAGCTGGTGAAGGATGAAGGCGCAAGAGGTGTGTGGTACTACTCCACTGCCTGCGAGGGTCCCAAGGGTTGAAATAAGGAGCCCAGGCCCTCCAGGACTTTTGTGGGTCCTGGTTTAGTTAGTGTGTGATCATTCATCAGGGCGTGAGTAAATAAATGGTGGAGAAGGCAGACACCACTGAGTAAAGGCCGAGGAAGGGAGCATGTCAGGTATAGCAGAATGCGTCCTGGATATGAGGCACCAGGGGACTCTGAATCTTGTTTTGACTCTTCTACTCATCATTTCACCTTTCTGAGCCTCTGTCTCCTCATCTGTAAAATGGGGGCAATAATCGATGGAGTACCTAACCCACTGGGTTGAAGCTCAAATAAGATAATGTATGTAAAGTGACTTGCAAACCTTAGAGGGCCATCTAGACACCAATCATTTTTATTACCTCTCAAATGATAGGATTAGACTTGTTGATCTTGAAGGCTCTTTCCATTTTGAAAAACAAAAATTGTCCAAGTAGGGCTGCAGTTTGAGGAGAAAGAGCTGGTTTGGGATGAGATAAAGAAAGAGGCCAAGAAGAAAGGATGGGGGAGAGTGGAGTCAAGGACTTCTCTCCACACTCCTTGGCTGTCTGCTGCATTTCTAGACTTTCTTCCTTGCTGACCTTGGGTACCCTCCTGCCTGGCCCTGACTCTCTCCCTGTCCAGTCTGAACTAAGCTTGCAGGACATGAACCTGACCATCCCTCAGAGCCCAGCTCCCCTTTGGTGACCTTCCTCCCATTAGAGTGAACTCTCAACCACGCTTTGGGGAAATGAGCCAGATGTCCTAGCTGAACTTAACCAACATGGCGGGCAGGCAGGCAACCAGGGCCGAGCACAGAGCTAAACTCTGGGGGCTACAAATACAAGCAAAAAGAAAGACAGTTTCTGCCCTCGAGGAGCTTACGTTCTAATGGAGAGAGACAAAGAAGAGAAAGGTACCCAAGCCAGGACATGGTGGCAAAATCCAGAGAGTTGGAAGCAGTGCTCAGAGAATAAAAACAGCATGAGCCAGAATTGTCTATTCCTTGGTTATGGGCCTGAAAGGGGCCTCAGGAGGTAGGAGAAAAGAGAGTATATCAGAGTGAGAAACGCTTGGCCCTAGGAGTCAGAAGACCCAGGTTTTTGTCCTGTCTCTGCCCACCGTGGCATGTCATTTACCCTCCCTAAGTCCCTGTTTTCTCCCTGTAAAATGAGGGAATTGGATTAAATCATAGGCTTTCTTAAGCTGAGGACAGTGGTGTGTGAACTTAAAATTTTTTTAAAAATAACTGTACTTTAATTGATTTCCTTGTACTTTATTTTATGCACTTTATGATCTGAGAAGGGGTCCCAAGGGACCAGGACACAAAAGAGGTCAAGAACTTCTGGACCAGGTGATCTCTGAGGTGCTCTCAACTTCTAGCAGTCTTGAATTTTATGCTTCTAGCTGAAGTCAGTCCTCTTGAGAAGGACTGAATCTTTCCCAGCAACTTAGCCACCTCCTGCTGTCTCTACACTCTCCAGAGACAGAAATTCCCCAGTTTCTCTTACTCAAGGTTTCAGTAATTCTTTGTGATGTCTGATCTACTTTCTTCCCTCTGCCCTTTCTCTCTTCTGTCTTCTGTGGAAACAGAGATTGACTACAAAAAGTCTGTGTCCCATCCAAATCAGCTCTCTCTTTTTTCTGCTTTCCTCCCAACCTTATGTCCAGATCTATGGGAACCTTCCTCACTTGTGGAATATTCAGCTTGGTAACTAATAAAATTGGAGAGGGGGGGGACTCAGTAGATAGAGGATCTCTAGCTGTAGCCCAGCTGTGCTTTCTGGTATTAGGATATTATTCAGCCGAAGGAGTTCTGAATTTTTTGTGTTATGGGCCCTGTTGGCAGTCTGAAGCATAGGGACCTCTTCTCAGAACCACCGTCATCATCAGTATTTACATAATGCTTTGCTCAGCGCTTTACCTATATTGCTTCATTTAATCCTCACAGTTGACCCTGTGTGGTACTTATTTATTAGTATCCCCATTTTACAGATGAGAAGCAATGTCTTTAGATGGGTAAAATAAAATATGTAAGACTGCAAGGAAAACTAATGAGATTGAATACATACATTTATCAAAAACATTTTTTTCAAGTTCACAGACCCCAGGTGAAGAATGTGTGTCCAGCGGTAATATGACATTTCTTGGGCCTTTGAATAATAAATATTCCCCTTTCAATAATTTCAGCAAACATTTATTTAAGTACCTACTGTGTGTCAAGGACTGTGTTAGGTACTGGAGGAGGGGAAAAGCCACCTCTGCCTTCTAGAAGCTTACATTCTATTAGGGGAGAAACAACATCTATGCATACATACGTACATATGTATGTACGTATGTATGCATAGATGTGTGTGTGTGTGCATGTATACACACACACACACACACACACACACACACACACACACACACACACACACATTGGAGGGAGGGGAACACTGTTAGCTGAGCAATCTGGAAAGGCTTCCTGCCTTGGGGGAGGGAGGATTTGAGGTGAGCCTTGGAGGGGAGGGACATAGAGGTTCCAAGAGGCCTCATGATCTCACCTCACAAGGGACTCTCTTTGCTCCTGTGGAGATGATTTGGGGTAGGTTTGGCTGGAGCCAGAAGGAGCATGGAGAAGCGCAGTTTCCACATTGGAAGGAACCTCAGGGCTTCTGCTCTATCTAGTAGCTGACCTTATTTTTTTTTCCTTAAGTGGAGCTGAAATCTATCTGGTCTTTGTTTTTCCTGCTGGCGCTAAGCTGAATAAATCTTCTCTCTCTTCCTTCTGCATAACGACCCTAGAACTAGGGCCCCCAGAGACCTTAGGGCAACAATCCAGTCCAACCCCTTCATTGTGCTAGTGAGGAAACTGAGGCCCAAGCACTTCATGGCAAATAGAATTGGATCTCTGCAGGCGCATATTGACTTAGAAAACCACAAATTAGGATTATCTGTGTTGCATTGTATTTTTATTTATTTTGTTAGACATTCCTCAATTACATTTGCACCTAGTTTTGGCAGCACTCAGGAGTTTTTCTGGGCTTGGTGAGTTGGACAGGTCTGCCCAGGGTCTCACAGAAGCTGCAAGTACTTGGAGAGAGCGATGGGGGATGGGGCACCCCTCCATCTTCTATGCTCTAGGCAAAGGGCCCCACGGAATCATGGAATCAAAGAGTTTTCAGAGTTAGCAGAGACCTCAGCAGCTGGCTGGTCTAACCCACACATAAAAGGAATCCCACTCTAACTAATTCAACAAGTGGTCGTCCATCTTCTTAAGGCATGAATTATGTGAAAGGATGTATTTTCCATAGCATATAATCTGCCCATTTCATGGATCCCCACGTTCTAATTTGTGAGAATCCATCATATATCCCAGGGTTATCATGAGGCTCAAGTGAGATTTGATATACATAAAATGGTTAGCACAGTGCCTGGCACACAGTAGAGACTTAATAAATGCTTGTTTCTTTCCTGATATTTATGTGTGTCCATGTTTTATCTTCCTGGGCAAAGATCTTTCTTTTCACCCAGAGCACTAAATGAAAAGGCATTAAATATTTGAGTGATTGGTGAGGCCCTTGTTTGCTCTTCCCTCTTGAAGAGGACCATGACGTCATGGAGGGGATGCCATGACATGTGAAGGAGGGCTGTGCAAAGTCACCAGCCTCACTTTCTCCTCCGGAGCCATCTGGGTCCAGTGGCCAGATATCCATCAGGATGACTGGAAATGGCCCTGGATGCAGTGGGAGGCCTTGGCCTTTAGTTATTTATTTTTTAAAATATTTTTTCAAGGCCCCAAGGAAGCAATGTCACCAATGGCCCAATTCTCACTCATCATTGGAAGTGACTATTAGAGAACACCTGATCTAACTCACTTATTTTATGGAGGGGGAAACTGAGACCCAGAGAGGGGAAAGGACATGCCTAAAGTCACGAAGAGTTTCCAGGTTTCCCCCGTGCTCGCCTGAGATGACTTTCCATCTCCTGGGGTATATGTTGTATGTGCCTAGTTACTTAAATATGTTCCTTTCCATTAGAATGTAGGCTTCTTGACGGAAAGATCTGTTTTTGTCTTTCTTTATATACCCAGAGCTTCGCAGAGTGCCTGGCACATAGTAGGTCCATAACAAATGCTTGTAGAACGGACTGACCGAGGAGGCTTAGTGCCTTACGCAATGAAAAGGTCACCTCTGGCAGGGCTCATGTGTACATACTAGGGTCCCGCGGAGGAAGTCTACCTCGCCTCAGGCTTTTCTCTTTGAGCCACTCCTCACCAGACCTTGGCGCCTCTCCTGGCACTCAATAACTTGACATTGTTAATAACCTGACACTCTTACTATTGTCCCTATCATGTGTGAGGTAGAATGCTGGGATCATAGTAGGCACTCAGCCCATGCTGGGTGAAGAATGACTCCCACTCGTACAAAGCACTGTCCTCTTGACACCCCTACAGTAGGTTAAGTAGTCAAGTGATCATTCCATTTCACAGATGAAGAAACTGAGACTCAAGAAAGGTCAGTTACTTGTCCATGGTCACACAGCTGGGCAATGGAAAGGTCTGATTTTGAATCCAGGTCACCTAGTCCAGTGATGCCTTTTTGGCCATATCAGAAAGTGTACCGGTTGGACAGGTAAGAGCGAATGTTTATGTATTAAGTGCTTTTCAAATACTATCTCATTTGGTCCTCACAACAGCCCTGGGAGGAAGGTATTCTTATTATCCCCATTTTGCAGATGAGCAAATCAAGGCAGACAGAGGGTAACTGACTGGGCCAGGGTCACACAGCTTGTAAGTAAGTGTCTGAGGGCAGATTTGAACTCAGGTCTTCCAGGCCCTGTCCTCTATTTACTGTACCACCACCTAGATACCTGTGAAGTTGAAGTGTGAAATATCTCTTTGAATGAAAATCTAAACTTTTATTGCTTCTAATAGAAATGATTACGTCTCTGCTTTCTTTTCTTAGCATCTGGTCTCTGCTTTACTAGGTGGGCCTACCATTCCCTAAACCTAATCTCAAACCCCACCCCAACCTCCCAACATCCTTAACTCCTTTCCCCAGGGCCTCAGGAAAATCAGATCAAGTATGGCCATCTGAGCCAAAGGACTCAGCAAGATGAAATGGAAGAAAACCCTGGACCGGGAGGGAGTTATTTGACCCAAGTTTGAACCCGAGCTCTGGCACTAACTAGCTATGCCTCAGTTTCACCATCTGTAAAATTCAGTTCAATTCAACAAACATTTATTAAATGCCTGCTATGTATGAGTCACTGTACTGGTAGGCTTAGGGGGTACAAAGAAAAAACAAAACCCAAAAAATTAATCTTTGCCTTCCAGAAGCAAAGTGGGGATACAAAATGTATATAAATGAGACATAATTTGACAAATGAGAGGACACTAAGAACTTGAAGAAATCAGTAGGAAAGAGAACAAATATTAAGCACCTGCTATGTGCTAGGCACTTTACAGACATCCCATTTGAGCCTCACGACAACCTTGGAAGATAAGTGCGGTGATTATCCCCATTTTACAATGGGGGGAAACTGAGGCGCAGAGCAGTGGTTAAGTGACTTGCACAGGGTTATACCCCTAGTAGTGTCTGAGGTCAGATTTGAACTCAGGTCCTCCTGACTCCTGGCCCAGTGGTGTACTGACCTCGCTTCTAGTAGGAGATGGCATCTGAGCTCCAGCTAGTCAACCAGGAAGAACTTGAAGGAAGAAGATAAGGATTCTGAGAGTTGGAGGTGAGAAGGGAGACAATGGCAAAGGCAGAAGCTTGCCAAGTTCTAGCCTGTAGGCCAGTCTGGCTGGAAGGGTCATTTGGAGGCTGCTTGGGCTGAGGCTTTAAATGCTAGGTGGAGGCATTTGTGTTTTATCCCAGGTGCCCTAGGGAGCCACTGAAGGCTTTTGAGGAGGGGCAGGAGCAGCACAGTGCCTCAGGGAAATGATTCTGATCCATATATGGAAGATACAGTGAAGGAGTTGGGGAGAGACTGGAAGAGATCAGATCTGGAGATGGTGCAGATATGGCTGGGTGGGACCAAGTCGGCAGTGAGGGCGTGTGCTGGGGTGGTGGCCATTCCTGGGAAGGGATGTGGGCCGGATACAAGAGGAATGGAATCCACAAGTGGCAGCTGATTGGATGGGGGAGGGGGGAATGATTGACAGCACAAACCCCAGTAAGTTAGGATGGCAGCCCTCATCAGAAATGGAGATGTTTGGAGGAGGGCTGGCCTGGAGGCGGAGAGATAATGAATCTATTTGGAACTCACGTTATGAAGTTCACCCTTGAAATACTTCTGGGATGTCCAGGTGGAGATTTCCCCCCGGGGAATTGGCGCAAGGAAGAGAGGAGGGCTAGATAGAGAGACTTGGGCTGCTGAAAATTGGAGCCTGTGATCCCCAAGAAGAAAGCATGGAGAGAGAAGACAGACGCCCCAGGGCGGATCACTGTGGGGAGGGCACTCATCCCTAGGGAGCGGAATATGGAGGAAAAGGGCAGACAGCTGGAAAAACCAGGTGAGAAGCAATGCCAGGAGACCAGGAGCCAGGGAGAGTTCAGAGCGATCAAAGCCACAGCCAGGTCAAGGGGAGCTCGGAAAGTCCACCCGATTTAGCAACTCCAAGATTGTAACCCTGGAGATGGTAACCCTGGAGAAGGCTGTGGGGACAGAAGCCAGATTGCAAGGAGTTGAAAAGTGAGTGGGAGGTGAGGGATTGAGGCAGTGATTGGAGATAGGTCTTTTTTTTTTTTCCCTAGGAGTTTGGCTGTGAATAGAGAAAACAGCTTAAGACAGAGGCAGGGTCAAGTGAAGATTTTCTTTTTAAAAGTTTTTAAGGCATTGGCGAGACCTGGGTGCATTGGTGGAGACCTGGGCACATTGGTAGGCAGCAAGGGGAAAGCCATTAGATAAAGAGAGATTGGAGATGGGGGGGGCACCGGTCAGAGGGGCAAGATTCTAGAGAAGATGGCATCTGGGGCACAAGTGGAATGATTGTCATTGGCAAAGAGAAGCGCCACCCCTACATCAGAGACTGGAGCAGAAGAACAAAGAATGGGGAATGATGCTGAGAGTTTTGAGGCATAGAAACCTCAAAATAGGAGAAAACAACCTTTATTTTTTCAGTAAAGTAGGTTCATAGTTTTAGGGATTTCAGAGGCCAAGAAGTCCAACTATAGAGGAGGAAACAGAAGCCCAGAGTCACACAGTTAGTTAGTGTCTTAGGACAGGATTTGAACTGGACATCTTCTGGACTGAGTGTAGCTAACCTCACCTGTAAAATGGGCTGGAGAAGGAAATGGCAAAACCACGCTGGTATCTCTGCCAAGAAAACCTCAAATGGGGTCATGAAGTTGGACAAGACTGAACAACCACAACCCACCTCTCTTCTGGACTCTAAGACCCCTGCGCTAGTCATTACTCCGTGCTGCCCCTATGTAGAAAGCAGGGCGCTCTCTCTCTTGAAGGAAAGGGAAGAAAGTGCTGGATTCTTGGGGAGAGAAGAGAAGGTTTGGAATGGCAGCTGTGAGGAGTTTGATAGTCATTCAGGGAAGAATGAAAGGAGTGTTCTGGGTAGTGCCAGGGTCCCCTGGCTTTCTTCTCCCAGAATTCAGCTGTACTTGACATTAAATCCAGGTTGGGGCTTGGCAAAGGGGCAGGAGGAAAGAGCGAGGGGTGTATGTGCTGATGGAAGGGTATGTAGTTCATCCAGTTAACTACATGATAAGAGTTAACTAACTCTGGTAAAGATTCCAGGACAGCAGCTAGAGATCTGGGAGGGATGTAGTGATTGGAAGTCAGGGTGAGGATGAAGGACAGGTTTGGGAGGAATAAGGCGGGAAAAGAGATGGAAGGATGGAAGGCTCATTGTGAGACGACAAATGAGATCAGAGATATGAAAGTACTTTAAACTGCATAATGTACTTTGCAACCATAAAGTATTATTATTTAAGAGAACCTGATATACTCAAATTGAAAACTGATAAAACTAGTGGATAATTTCTCAAAATTTTACAAAAGAATTCAGCACAACTAGAGTCATTTGGTAGCAAGTTTCTGTGGTGCATTTAACATTGATAAATGAATATTTGGATTTGCCAGGGAGCATAGTATGTAGAGGGCCTGGCTTTGCTGCATTCAAATCCCAGTCTCTGTGGTTTCCTTGCTGTATTGTTTTGGGCAGGTAGGTTTGTCTCCTCTGAGTCTTCTCTTCCTCATTCATTTGTCAAATGAAGGGGTTAGACAAGACCCAGGAGTAGATCATGGACCCCTCTAGCAGTCTGGGGAAACTATGGACCCATCTTCAGAATCATGTTTTTAAGTGTATGAAATAAAGTGCATAGGAATACAATTGATGTGGAAATACAGAATATTTTTGAAAAACAAGTTAATGGTCCCTAGGTTAATAATCCCTGGACTAGATGGATTTCCATAGATCCTTCGAGCCCTAAATCCTGTAATACTAAATTATATTTGCAGGAGATACCTGTTGTGTAGTAAATCTATAATCAACGGCCTTCAGGACTTGGAACCATATTGAGTTATCAGTATTTCTGCACAGTATTGGTCAACACAGGTAATACATGTGGGCTACACCATATTAGCCTCTTAGTGGGGCAGGAACCATGTTCTAGATGCTGCCAAGAAGTTTGATGATAAACATGTGCTGTCCCTTCTGAAAAATAAGCATGCCCCTCATCCACCATCGCTACTTTACATGCATTCCGAGTTGTTTCCCAGGAGTGGGGAGGGGTTTGCCCCGAGCCATCCGAACTGTTGCCAGTGACCAGCAGAGTATACTTGGGAGGTGACAGGCTGGGGTCAAGGACACTTGGTCTGTGGCTAAAGAACTCTGCTTATGCTAACTGGCCCCTCTGGGGATCCAATCCACAACCTTGGCCTCGCTAAGCACCTGAGCTAGGCAGCCACAACAGCTAATAAACAGCAACAGCAGCCAGGCGGTTGGCTCCTTGGGTTATCTTGTTCTTCCTTGGAGTGGGAGGGAAGGGTGAAGCTGAGCATTCTCTGAGTAGTCTATACAAAACAGATTTTTCTTGGAGTTTGGAATCCCTCCGGGGGGGGGGGGATGAGACATTTGAGAGGCACGAAGGGTGTCTAGCTGAGTTGTTACGTTAGTTACTGTGATCTTTCCATTGTAAAGAGATTCCAGGGGTGATTTTAAACCTGGCTAGAAAGCCAGGGCCTTGGAGACATGTGTCCCTGGTCTCACAGCCTCTTCACTCACCAGCCTGTCCTTGCCCCATCATTCCAGTTCAGTTTTGCAGAAAAAGATGCATGGGGGCGGCTGCCCACTAGCCAGTGAGAGGGCAACTTATTGTCATGGAAAAAGCAGTGACCAGATCAGTGAGTAAGGAGACTTGGGTCCATAGGATCATAGAGTTAAGAGTTGGAAGGTGCTTTATGAGCCCTTCATTTTATAGAGGAGAGAGGCTCAGAGAGAGAGATTAAATGATTTACCCAAGGTCACACAGGTAGGAAGTTGTGGATTGAAGATTCATGCCTGGGTCCCCTGACTATAAATCTAGTGCCTACCTTGATGCCTTCCCAGGTGACCTCAGGCAAGTGGCTTCCCTGTCTGGGTCCCAGTTTCCTCATGGGATGTTGGGTTAGATGATTGTGAGGGTCCCTTTCTGTAATTCTTTTTCTTGAACACTTGCACTGGGCTGGGCACTTTGGGGGGCAGAAAATTTAGTACATCAAGGACTCCTGAATTCAAGGGTGTTAGCCATCTCCCCCATCAGCACAGATCTCAACTCCCCTGTGACTTAGCAGATGGTTTTCCTGAGTAGCTGGGGCCAAAAAGTCACCTGGTGATCAGCCTTTGGGCAATGAGTGCTCCAGTCCTGGCTAACTTGGGCCTCAGGTGACAGATACCTGGTCTGTTGTTGGACCGCCCCCAAAGTTTTTCTAGCTTGGTAGAGCTTTTGTCCCATTGTCATAGTTTTGAGAACCTAGGCTACAAAGAAGAGTTGGAATGGGAGAGTGTGTGTGTGAGTGTGTGTGTGTGTGTGTGTGTGTAGAGAACAGAAAAGGTTTAGAAAACATGATCCCTACATTGGAGAAAAGATGAGGAAATGCATTTCCTAACATGGGTATAGAATTTTGCATACACTGTAGGATACACTGAAGCTACTGCATAGATTAGGTTTTTGTTTGTTTGTCTGTTTTGTTACAAGAGGAGGCTCATTGTGCGGGGAGAGGTATGTCCAGAAATGACAGTGTGATGTAAAAAAAACCCAAAAACCAAAAATAAAATTAGCAAGAAAACTTAAAAAAAAACCCAAAAAACAAAACACATCTCCTGTTCTCAGTCAGCATATAATTAATTTATGGAGGCAAGACTTCCAAAAGCAGTTAAAGACCATACCTGTAACCAAGCAGGAGACTGTTTCAGGGTTATGACTACAGAAACCTTTCAGTATGTTTTTATTTATTTCATTAAATCTTTCCCAATTTCATGTAAAAAAAATTTTTTTAGAATTCATTTTTAAAAAATTTGAGTTCCAAATTCTCTCCTTCCTTGAGAAGGCAAGCGATATGATATTGATTACTGAAGTGTTTCATTGATGGGATGGCCTATAAGTGACAGGAGCTGATGTTTGTCCAGTGCTTTGAAGTCCCTGTGGAAGTCTGAGCCCATAAGGGAACCTTCTAGCTGCTTAGCTGTGGCTTCTACCTTGCTAACAGTGTCAAGAAACCAGATTTTAACTTAGCCGCCCCTGCTTTAAAGGGTTTGGGGGGGGGGCGGGAATGGGGGAGAAGTTTGCATGTTTATGATTCCCTTCTGGTGACACAAGTGCATGTTCACATCCAGCCCCAGATGGCCCAGTGGCCTCTCTCCATCCGGCCAGAGTTTCGGGCCCTGGAGCTCCCCTCTCCCCCTCCCCTCTCTTCCCCATGCACTCCCTCCCAGTTTGAAGTTGATTCCTGTGTTTCTTGCTTTTCAGATGTGAAGTCCAACTGCTTACTCACTTTTCTGTCTCCCAGTTGAGGCCTCTCACACGGGTTTCAGCTCCTATGATAATTCCGAAAGTTGAACTGGCCCCATTACTGCGCTGTGATGGTTGGATTGATAAGGCCTTGATAATGGTGGAGATAGCTGAGGCTTTGTAGCCAATAGCTTGGCTGCTTCTCCCATTAACATTCCCCACCACTGATCCGCTCCCAGCCTACTATCTTCTCTCCATTTCCACTCCTCCACCAGATAAGGATGGAAATACTGACTTCATAGCTCACTGATTAAAGTGTCTGGATTTCTTGATAATACACAGATAAATTATGTTTTTGAAAAAGAAGGTAGGGAAGGGGGGGAGAGAGGGAAGGGGAGGCCCCCAAGGCAAAGGGGGGGCCTTTGGTCTGGGCTTGGGCCTCCCCCCCTTTGCTTTTCTCATGCTGTTGCCCCAAAGGCCTGGCTTGCCCTGAAACGGTTTAATAGTTCCGGGCAGGCAGGCAGGCAAGCAGAAATGAAAGATGTGCATTTGTGTTAGATTCAGGTGCCATTTAAGTGTGGGTTTGGGGATGGGAGGATAAAGCCTCTTTGAGCTAATACTAGTTTGCACATTTATTT
The DNA here is from genome assembly GCF_003287225.1 of Phascolarctos cinereus. Taxonomy (NCBI): domain Eukaryota; kingdom Metazoa; phylum Chordata; class Mammalia; order Diprotodontia; family Phascolarctidae; genus Phascolarctos; species Phascolarctos cinereus. The sequence goes on along the minus strand of NW_027555625.1, from coordinate 52,554,563 downwards.
TGGAAGTGATTAGCCCGGATTCCAGTTTTGTGTAGGAGATGGGTGGACAGGTGCTGATAATCCTTCCGTTGGAGGAATTGTCAAAAGAGCCTTTCTTAGTCTGAGTTGTTATCTCATGTGAGGCTGGGGCTGTGCATTCCGGGGATAGTTTCTATATTATTTATCTATCCTGGAGTCTAATATGCATGTGGGCACAATACCCAGTGGGCCTTGGAGGGGGAGAGTGGGAAGGCTTAGGCACTTAGGAGGTAGGCATCTGTAGGTGTCCCTGGGAAGTGGGAAGAAGGGGAAACAATAAGAGGATCATGGGATTAGAGTTGGGAGGGACTTTGGAGATCATTTGGTCCAGAGGTTCTTAGTCAGGGGTCCATAGACCCCCTGGTGACCCTAAGCTTGACTGGGGGAAAATCACATCTTTATTTTCACTAAGCTTTGGGTTTCCTTAGTAATCCTTTGTATTTTATTTTATACAATTAAAAACATGATTCTGAGAAGAGGTCCTTCTAGGTTTCATCAGATTGCCCACAGGGTCGGAAGGTGAAGAAGCCTGGATGTTGTCCTGCACCCTTAGATAGATGGAGTAACTGAGTGATGGAAAAATTAAGAAATTAAGCAGCAAAGGCAGGGTCTGGACCCAGGGTCTCTGATTCCAAACTCCATGGCTCTTTCTACTGTAACACACTGCCTCCCTAGCAAGCACCCAAAGAGTGCTTGTGGAATGGAGATGGAGAAAAGGAAGGAAAGAAGAAGGGATGCAGAGAAGGAATTTGTTGTTCAGTTGTATATATTTCATTAAATCTTTCCCAATTTCATGTAAAAAATTTCTTTTAGAATTCATTTTTAAAAAATTTAAGTTCCAAATTCTCTCCTTCCTTGAGAAGGCAAGCGATATGATATTGATTACTGAAGTATTTCATTGATGGGATGGCCCATAAGTGACAGGAGCTGATGGTTGTCCAGTGCTTTGAAGTCCCCGTGGAAGTCTGAGCCCATAGGGGAACCTTCTAGCTGCTTAGCTGTGGCTCCTACCTTGCTAACAGTGTCAAGAAACTGGATTTTAAGCTTAGGCGCCCCTGCTTTAAAGGGCTGGGGTGGGGGGGAGATTTGAGACCTAGAGGGGGGAGTTAGCTTGCCCCCAGTCACAACAGAGGGCGATGAAGGAATTGGGAATCGGACCCAAATCTTTTGACTGGTCATTTATTGACAGGTGTTTGTCCACACACTCTCATGTGGTTTACCAAGCCCTTTACATCGCCTCTGTCATTGGAGCCCTACAACTAACTGTCTTGAAGCGAGTGGGGTGGGTGTCCTCTAAACTCATGAGTGTATGGACGATCCAAGAGCCCGTGATTTGTTATAACCAAGAGAATTTAGCTGTCCGCTGGCTAAGGGAGACTACAAATAAAGCTTCTTGAGGGCAGAGCATCTATATGGCACTTCTCTGCATCTTCCCTCGGTGCCTACAATGGTGCCTTTCATGTTAGTAGAAGCCCACTAAATATTGACTTGAAAGGAAGAATCTTCCATGGTATGGTGGAAAGACCTATGTTTTTGGAGTCTGATAAATCCTGGCCTGGCTACTTACCTGCTAAGAGGTCTTGGGCAAGTCACTTTCTTGGCTCTGGTCTCTATCCTTATTTATAAAATTGAGGGAGTTGGCTTTAGGATCTCTAAGGGATCTTTATGCTCAGAATTGCTGAGGTTTGGCAGAGCCCTTGCCAGACCTCATGTACACTCCCCCCTCCCCCTCCCCTCCCCCTGGGCTCTTTCATGTTTAGACTGGATACAGATCTTCAGGGTTATCTGGATTTCCTACTTTCTCCAATCCCCCTTTATTTCTTACCATTGCCACCTTGGACAAAGATGGATGGCTAATGGCAAACTGATGCTGTTACCCCCAGGGCTGAATTTTATATGGTCTCCTAGCTTAATTCTCTTGGAGTTTGGAGGGATACAGAGTCTTTACCCAGGCTAGGTGGACAGCCAGTATGAACTGAGTATCTCTTAGGTGCCTCGTCTTATGTTCCTTCCCGTGGGGGATGCAAAGAGGTAGAATATCCCGCCCTCATGGTCTAATTAGGTAATGAGGCTAACACATGAAAAGACTAATACCTGAGAATCAGGAAACCTGGATACAATCCCTTGCAGGAGCTGTGTGACCTTGGGAATGGACCACGTCATCCCAGAGGTCCCTTCCATCTTAGCACTCCTACAAAAAGTGCAAGATGAATGGGAGTGATAGGTTTCTACCAACTGGACTGTGAGGCCCTGGAGGGCAGGCACCAGTCTTGTGCGTCTTTGATGCCTCCGTACTGGCTAGCACAATGCCCTACATACATGGAGTAGGTGCTCGATGAACATTGGTTAGTAATGCTGATAAATATTTACTAGAGGAGGTTTTCCGTCTCTAAAGTGTTCTTAACTTGTCTCCCTGACAAGTAGTCCTCCTTTCTTCTTTCCTTTTCCTTCCCTTCCTTCTCTTCTTCCCTTTTTCCTTTCTTTGTGCCTTCTTCTCTCCCTTTCCCCATCCTTCCTTCTCTTTTTTCCTTCCCTCTATTCCTTCTGTAGGAGTCAGCTTGGTGGCTCAGTGGATAGAGCACTAGGCCTGGAGTCAGGAAGACCTGATTTCAAATCCAGCCTCAGACACTTACAAACTGTGTGACCCTGGGCAAGTCACTTAATCTCTGTTTGCCTTGATCCACTAGAGACGGAAATGGGAAACCACTCCAGTATCCTTACCAAGAAACTTGCCAAGTTTCTTGCCAAGAAAACCCCATGGACAGTTTTGGTGTTCGTTCTATAGTTCATGGGATCACGAAGAGTTATATACAACTGAACAACAAATTCCTTCTCTGCATCCCTTCTTCTTCCTTCCTTTTCTCCATCTCCATTCCACAAGCACTCTTTGGGTGCTTGCTAGGGAGGCAGTGTGTTACAGTAGAAAGAGCCATGGAGTTTGGAATCAGAGACCCTGGGTCCAGACCCTGCCTTTGCTGCTTAATTTCTTAATTTTTCCATCACTCAGTCACTCCATCTATCTAAATGAATGGCCCATAAGGGTCTATATGATCCAACCATGTGTAAAACTCTGTACTAGGCCCTGCAGGAGATATAAAGTGATTTGGATGGGATCCCTTAATTCAAGCAATTTACAATCTAGTGGATGAATATGAGACAGACTTTGAAACTCTGTGAATTCATCAAGGTTGTCCCTCCTACCAGCACAGACTGTAACCTCTGCATGCCTTAGTAGATGGTTCCTAGGGTTGGTTTTGACCAAGGTAATTCATCTACTGGTGGCCTAGGTTCTAATAATGAGCCTCTGGGAGCCAAGGCAGATCCTAGGACAAGAGATATTCTACAGTCTACTGTCACTTGGTACTCCAAGCCCTTGCATCTTGTTCATAGCATGTAAGTGAGGCACTGTAGCTCCAATACCTAGCAGGATATTTCTGATGAAGCAGGTAGTGCCTAAATGCTTGTTGAATGGAATGAAATGGAATTGAATTGGTAGCCCTGCAGCTTAGCTTTCCAAAGCTCCCAGTTATGTTCATCTCATCCTGAAGCATTAGAGTGGAAGCCTGCTGGTGGCAAGCTACTGCTCTCAATGCCCTAGGCAGCTCTAGGGCTAGGGGTCTTAACCTGGGGTCAATGACTTTGGTTTTGTGGGTTTTTAAGAAAATAATATTTTTGGTAATTTTATTTGGATACTTTTTAATATTCTGTATTTTATTTTCTGCATTTAAAACCCTGATTATGAGAAGGGGTTGATAAGTCTTCACACCCCCCCCAAGGGGTTTATGCCAGAACTCCTGACCTAAGACTGTGTGTTGTAGAGAAGGTGCCAACCTGCATCAGTAGAAGGGATTTTCCTCCCACGGGAGTTCTCCATGTCAATAACATCTCAGGTCTGGTCCCCATGTTTGTATACACAGGTAAATATAATATAAATAAGAAATGTGACACATTGTGAAAGCCCATGAGTGATGAGTGAGACAGCAGTTCACCCACCGGAATGGAGGGTGGAGAGGAGGGACATTCTGCAGTGGTGTATGTCTTCCTTTGGCTCTAGGTTGCCCTGGGGACTTGGAAGGAAATGGACAGCCAGGTCTACTTGCTGGAGTCTTCTCCATTTGCCAAACTAGGTGGCCCATGGATACTTACTCAAATTTAGGCCTTTGCCTTCTAGGGTAGGAGACCCTCCCTCAGGGCCCACCTCTTCCCTTCCTTTTAGTTTTATCAGCCTGGGCTTGGTTATCTAAATAAGCTAGTTGTTACCTTGCTGGGGACTGGGAGCCTTGCCCTGAGGGCAGGAGGCATGGCGTTTCTATGAGATGCTAACTACAGTTCTGATCCTGGGCCCAAAATAGGGAGCCAAAAGTGACTTCACCAATCTGTGTAATAATAACAACAATTACAACTCACATTTTGATAAAGTCAGCTCTTTTTAGTTCATATATTTATATGTAGTGTTTATTACACCTATTATACGGATGAGAGAACAGGCTTGTTTAATGCCCTACAGCCAGGAAACAGTAGAACTGGAACTCCCACCTTGAGTGATACACTTGGGGCTCTCCTGGTGTGCATCAGAGAAGGGGGGGATCCATTGTCCTTGGTTTGGGATTGGACCCCATGGTTACATGACTGCCTGCGGGTCCTGATGGTCGCAAGTGTGGGAGTGTACACATGCATAACCAACACATGCACACACAACACACACACACTTAACACACACACACACAATACACACACATACAACACATGCACACACAACAGGCTTCCATATGCCAAAGCATTCATCCTTTCATTTTAGTCATCGCTATCACTTTTGCAGACCCATTATTATCCATAGAACATGGCTCTTTGTAATACTCTGTTTTGCTACCTACAGTGTTCTTCATGGGGCTGTTTTGAGATGTCAATTTGAATATACTGAGGCACTGAGACATAGACAGTTTAATAGATTTGTTTGAGGCTGCACAGCACAGGGCAGGGTAATTTGGGCTGCCAGGCTTCAGCTAAGCTCAACTGTCTTCTATTTCTGTCATGGATTTTATCTATTTATTTATTTACTTAGATAAGTTATTATCTAATATCTATAAATAGAAATATCTATAAGTATATAAAATTAGTATCTACAAACATACAATACTAATATCTATAAACATCTAGACCATCCATATATATCTATAAGATATAATATTAATATCTCTAAATATACTAATACCTATACATATCTAGAATATATAAGTATACAGTTACTATCTATATATATCTAGCATATCTTTAAGTATACAATATTACTATCTATAAATATCTAGAATATTTATAAGTATACAATATTACTATCTGTAATTATCTATGAATTATCTAATTATCTGTAATGTAATTATCTATGAATATCTGTAATATCTATAAGTATACATGATTAATATCTATAAATATCTAGAATATCTATAAACATACAATATTAATACCCAGAATATATAAGTATACAATATTAATACCTACACATATCTAGAATATCTATAAGTATATAATATTAATCTCTATGAATATCTTTAAGTACATAATATTAATATCTTTAAGTATCTATAAGTATACACTATTAATATCTATAAATGTCTAGAATATCTATAGGCATGCAATATTACTATCTATAAATATCTAGAACATCTATAAATATAAATGTCTATCTAATATCTAAGTAAAAATCTATCTCTGTCAATTGATTCATCTGTTGCTAGAAAGAAGCCTTCCCTAACCTCTCAATTCCAGGGCTTTCCCTCTTTTAATTATTTCCCATTTATAGCTCATTTCGTATATGTTTGTTTGCTTGTTGGCTTCCTGGTTAGATTGTAAGCTCCTAGAAGGCAGGGATTGTCTTTTGCTTCTTTTTGTATCCTCACTGCTTAGCACAATGCCTGGCACATAGGAGCTTAATAAATGTTTATTGAATTGATAGGAAAGAACCTCCTTTGAAGATTACACCTTCAAATGCTAGCTATTCCAGAAGTCTTAGTGTAGTTTTTATATTGCATGCTAGACAACACCCTGTATATGTATGTATGTGTGTATATATGTATGTGTATACACACACACACACACACACACACACACACACACACACCCCTACAGGAAGCGGGCAATTCATTCCCAGGGAGATAGGCTGTGTACCTAAATGGGGACTTTGAAGGGGAAGGTAGTCCAAGGAAGTGGTCTTCCTCTGTGAAGCCTTCCTTGACTACTATATCTGCCCTTCTTGCTCCCTCCCTTCTGTTTTCCTAGAGTACTTTGGGACTTTTCCCCCAGCACCCCCAACTTTGCATTACACTTATCTGTATATGTAGAATACCCTTCTATTAGACTGTAAGCTCCCTGATGGCATAGCCAGCCATTTTTCCATCTTATCATGACCTAGGGAGATAGTGTGGCAGTGTGCTGTATATTGCCAGAGCTTTTAATAAACAAGTCAACCAGTATTTATTAAGGATTTACTTGCTATGAGCCAGGCACTATACTAAGTTCTGGGAATACAATCACAAACGAAAATACAGTCCTGCTCCCAAGATACTTACATTCTAGTAGAAGAAGACTGAAGATAAAAGGGGGTGGAGAGAAAATACTTCGTGGGGCTGTAGTGGAAAAGGCTAGAGAGGTGGGAGTGGGGGAGAACAAAGCTTAGAGCTGGGGAACCCCAGGGGAGGAAGAGAGGAAGGAGGGAGCATGGCTTGCTTGGATATTTCCTCAAAATGAAGGTCCTGGAATGATCTCACCGAGTTCAGGGATCTTCCAAGGTGAGAATGCCACAATCATTTGTTGAATTGACTTATTGAAGCAGTGTGTGTTGTAGATATAATTCTGGGCTGGGCTTGGAATCCTCCTCGGACTCTTGATGGTCCTTTGACCTTTAGCAACTCACTAAGGCTCAGTTTCCTCATCTGTAAAATGGCAGTGAAAATATCTGTAGCTCTTACCCCCAAGGACTGTTGGAAGAACAAACGAGGTAATGTAGGTCAGACATTTTGCAAACCTCAAGTCACTTTATCAGTGTCTATCTTCATCGTCACCATCATCACCACCCACAGCCCACTGCCCTGTACCTGCATGCCAGTAGCATTTAGAGCACACACCACACAGAGCCTTTTCTTCAGAGTCTCTTTTGAAACCTTGATAATTGCTTCACCTGTGTTAGTTTTGACTCTAGGCAGGGTTTTTTAACATGGGGTCAGTGAACTTGTCTTCCCCAAAATGGGCTAATTATATTTTGATTTAGTTGGCTTTTTCATAATCCTATGTATTTTGTTTTATGCATTTAGAAACACTTTTTCTGAGAAGGGGTCCATAGATTTCACTATATTGCCAAAGAGGTACACACACGCACACACACACACACACACACACACACACACAGTGAAGAACTCCTGATCTACAGTATACTTTTCTTTAGTGAAATTTCTCAGAGGTAGCCAGGGGCCCTGGGCCTACAGTCAGGAAGACCTCTAATGTGGCCTCAGATACTTACTATGTATATGATCACTTAACTGCTCTTTGCTTCAGTTTCCCCAACTGTAAAATGGGGATAATAACAGCGTTTCCCTTGAAGAGTTGTTGTGAGGACCAAATGAGATATTATATGTAAAGTACTTAGAGCATTATATGAATGATATTCCCTTCTCTCCTGTCCCTTTCCTGAAGGCAGGGACTCATATTACAAGGGTCTTCACAAAAGGCTTTGCAGTTTTTAGGCACTAATGACTTAGGATAAACAAGTTTTTTCTGCAAATGGGATTTAGAGGTAAACATGCTGAAGTCTGAGACCCACTTTTATGCGGTGGTCTGCTGTGTTACATGGGACCGCTGATGAGAAAGCAGAGGTTGGAAATGGAATGCCAAGTTCAGGGAACACAAGGAGGCCAGTGGGGCTGGAATGGAGAGGACCTCCAGGAGAGTTAGTCTGGCGAAATTTATGGGATCAAAGATTTAGAGCTTGAAGGGACTGGTCCAGATCGTGATGGGCTTAAATGCCAGGCTCAATGTTGGTATCTTTCCTTTTTATCTCAGGGGCCACTGAAGACTTTTGAGTAGGGGAGTGACATGGTCAGATTTATAAATTAGGAAGATGATTTTGGCAGCTGGGAGGAGGATGGATTGGAGATCTGTGAGCTAGACAAAAAGTAGGGAGACTAAATTAGGAGGCCTAGGTGAGATGTGTGAGAAGGCCCTGAACTAGGCCCATGTTACTGGGTGAAGCTCATCTCTGCCAGAGGTGTTATGGATGTGCAATCAATGAGACTTGGCAACTAATTGGATATTGGGCGATGTGGGTCATAGATTTCTAGAAGGCTAGTGGTGTTCTCAGCAGAAATTAGGGAACTTTGGTTGGGGGCGCGGTTGGGGGCGTGGTTGGAGGTAAGGAAGGGCGAATGACAAATTTCTTTTGGACTTGTTGAGTTTGAGATACCTATAAACATCCACAGGATGTCCTGCAGGGGTTGAGGAAAGAGATAAGAGTTGTGTGTGTGCAGATTTGAGAATCATCTCCAGATGGATTATGAGTGAAGAGATGGAAAGGTGGGAAGAGAGAGAGAGAGAGAGAGAGAGAGAGAGAGAAAGAGAGAGAGAGAGAGAGAGAGAGAGAGAGAGAGAGAGAGAGAGAGAGAGAGAGAGAAAAGAAGAAGAAGAAGAAGAGTAATAATAACAACAACAGAGGTTAATATTCAGTAGCTGGGAGAAAGGGATAACAAAGTCCTAGACTACAGAAACGTTAAGGACCAGACGAGGATCGAGGACAAGGCATCCTATTAGTAACTCTGCTCCTTGGCAGGCCTGGAGAGAGAACAGCTTCTCTGTGGGGCTGATGGGATTGGAAGTTGGATTTGCCAGAGGTTAGGGAGCTTGTGGGGGGTGAAGAAGAGGAGGTCATCTGTAGCTACCCTAATGTGGAGTCTAGTGCTTTGCACACAGTAGGTGTTCCATATGTGTTTCTTGAATCAAAATCCCTACATTTTACCTTGGAGGAAACTTCAGGCCCAGAGAGGGGAAAGATTTGCCTGATTCTTTGCTCAAATTCCCCTTCAGATTGACCTGGCTTATTCCACCCAGAGATCTTTGGAAGACAGTGATTAGGCCTGGTGGCTAATCAAGGGATAATGATATCATCTCATTTATATAGGGCTTTATGTGTGGTAATTCGCTTGTTCCTTCCAACAGTGCTGTGAAGTAGGTACTCTTATTATCATCTCCATTTTACAGATGAAGAAACAGAGTATGAGAAAGGTGCCCAGGGTCACACAGCTAGTAAGTGTTTGAGGCAGGATTATAACTCAGGTCTTCTTGACTCCCAAGTCCAATAATTATTTCTTCTCCTTCTTTCCCTTTCCCTACTCTTTCTTCTTCTTCTTCTTCTTCTTCTTCTTCTTCTTCTTCTTCTTCTTCTTCCCCTTCCCTTTTTCTTCCTTGTTCTCCTTCCTGTTCCCCTTCTTCTCCTTTTTTCCTTCCCTTTCTCCTTCTCCTTCCCTTTCCCTTTCTTCTCCTTCTTCCCATTCCTATTCTCTACCTTCACCTTCCCTTTCTCCTTCTTCCCTTTTTCTTCCTTCTTCCCATTCCCCTTCTTCTTCTCCTCCTTCCCCTTCCCTTTCTCCTTCTCCTTCCCTTTCCCTTTCTTCTCCTTCTTCCCATTCCTATTCTCCTTCTCCTTTCCCTTCCCCTTCCTCCTCTTTTCTTTTTCACCTGAATGATAGTTCCCTGTGCTGGCTGCCCTCTGGCTGGATGAGGTGAGGCCAGGTTTAGAGAGGATCAGGATATGGAAAAAAAAGGGGGCGGGGAGAGAAAAAAAACAACTCCCAGATTTCCACCAGGAGTCCCAACCAAGTTTTGGCTTCTTTAAGGGGCAGAGATCTGTTGGCGATGTGAAGGAGGCTATGACATTGAAATAGAAGAATGCTATGCAAACAGTGTAAAGTTCATTTCAAATGCAGTGCCCCATTCCAGTTGGTATGGTGTGTGTGTGTGTGTTTTCTACCCCCCCCCCAAAAAAAGGGAACTATGATAAAAAGCTGAGATAAAGGCAGGCCTGTTGTGTGTAGGAGTTGGTATCAACGTTATCTATCTCTTTTTTTCACTTTCTGAGCAGCTCTGTTGTTTTTTACTCTTATCTCCTTCCACCAAAATGCCAAGAACAAACACACACACACATACAAACCCGGGTGCCTTGATAATTCATGAAGCGAGTGATAAACTGTAACCAGTAAATTAAAAATGAAAAGTTTTTTTAAAGAAATTACTTTTGCAAATGAAGTCAAAACAAAAACCATCCACTGAGAATGAGTTAGGGCTGTTTAAAACATATTTGGGGCAAAAAAACCGATGAATCTCTTATCCCCTTTAACTCCCCCCCCAAAAAAGCCCCTGTTTATCCTCAAGTGCACACAACACACACACATACACACACACACACACACACACACACACACATATATATTTTCTTCTGCCCAGCTGGGATAGCTGGTTAGGTTGCAAAGCTTACATGTCGCTCTTCCCTGCCTCTCTGAGGGGCTGAAGGGGACAAATTTAACCACCAGGAAGAATCTCCTAATTAGTTCCATTATGCACAGGGAAAAGAGGGGGGAAAAATAACCTAGCCCCTCTTCTTTGGGAATCTTGCATTGAGAATAAAGGAGTCCCCTCTAAGCTCCTAGTTCATTTTGCCTCTGTGCATGTGCCCGCGTGCTCACACACACTCACACGCTCACACATGACTGGATGATGGATTAGCGCCCTGGGGGCAGCCGAAATCCCCCTACTCTCAACACCAGGCAGCAGCCAGAGCTAGGAAGACTGGCTCCAGAGGGGCTGGCTAAAGGTTTTTTATTTCTACGGACAGCCTGGGCCTTGGCATCACTGGATCTGCTTTAGACTATGGTAGGATAGGACACTTAGTGGCCTAATATTTATAGAATCATACTTCCCTCCTCACCCCACAACACACAAATATACACCGTGGGGGGTGCAACTGCTTTGAATTGTGAGTGGGCCCCAGATTCCAACTGGAAAAAAAAAAGGACTTTTTTTCTTTGACCAGTAGGATTATAGCATGCAAATGAGGGAAAGTGGACCCTGCTGTGGATTGGCTGAGCTCCTGTAATGTCACAAGGCCAGCATCCTTAGATAAGGGCTGGTTTTGTTTGCCCTGGTTCTGGGCTGTTTGGGCTCCTTTCCTTGGCCTCAGTGAATCAGGGGACAGGCTGGGGACTGGGCTGCCAAAAGCCCTTAATGTCCAAAGAAAAAAAACCCCTTGAAGGTGGCTTGTGTTTTCCTTCCTGTCTCCAGGAGCCAGCCCTTGAAAAAACAACAACAAAACTAACTTCCCATGTCTTTGTGATCCCTGAGATTACTCCCATTGAGAGGTCTTAAAAATATCTTACTTTTGTTTTTCCCTCTTGGTGGACATTCCCTTTGTTATCTTATCCTGGGCTCTGCTCAGCCAATGATGCATGATCTTTTCCTTTCAGTCTTTGGTCTGGAGGGGCAGCAGGATGGAAGAGTTTAAATTTGGGGAGCCGGGGCCCCTCTGGAGCCAGTAGGGTCCTACCCCTCAGTCCAACATTGCTGGGGGGTCATTATGCCTAAGGGATTGGGCCTGGAACAGTGGTGAGGTAGGCTAACAACAGAACGTTTTGCAGGCAGACCTTAACTTGGTGGCTGCTTGACCAACTGAGTCACCCTCCCATCTGGGTCTGGATTGGAGTTTGAGTTGCACATTTAAGTCTGAAGACCATGGCATCTGTTTTCTGTAGGCCCTCCCTGTTCTCTGATCTCTACTTCTCAGCCTCAATTTCCCCATCTATCAAGTTGGGGTAATCTCTTGGACACTACCAGCATCCAAACAAAGCCTCACTGCTGTGGAAGGACCAAAGGGTGTGAGTTTAGGGGCGCTCCATAAGTATGAAGCTAGTGACCACTCTAATTTAACTCCTAAATAGCCATCTTTACTCATACTGTCCTCTCATGGCCGGAAGAGGCTCTCCTACCTCCCCCTAATCCATCTATTGATTCTCCTTCCTTCCTTCCTTCCTTCCTTCCTTCCTTCCTTCCTTCCTTCCTTCCTTCCTTCCTTCCTTCCTTCCCTCCCTCCCTCCCTCCCTCCCTCCCTCCCTCCCTCCTTCCTTCCTTCCTTGGAGGGTCTAGTGAAGGTTGTTTGTTTTTTTTTTAAAGAATTAGGGAGACTTGGGCAAATAATATTAAACTTCCAAATAAGCAGTGTTAAGTGGAGTGTTAAGTAGAGCAGAAAGACAGACCCAAAGTGTTCTAATGAAATTTGAGAAGCCACAGCACCCAGTGAGGTAATATGGGAAAACACTGTAAATCTCAGAGCACCAAGTGCTAGCTCATCATTATCGTTGTCATTGTGATTTTCATCATTGTTATTTCCAACTATGTGGCAGTGCTGGTATTTGAGCTGAACCTTGAAGGACCCCCAAAGATTTCAGCAGGAGTCTAGGTGGAAATCCACTCTAGGAACAAGGATAGGCCAAGGACGAAATTGGGGGATAGCTAGTAGTCCAGTTTGGCAGGAACCTGGATTGTGCCTCAGGATTAGGAAGACCAGGGAGCCCTTTCTCCTAGAACTGAAGTTGTAATTCCTTTTTTTAGGAATTTGGGTTGTCTAATGCCTGAATGGCTCAGAGCTCTGAAGCCCTTTTCAATTTCTTCACGTTTCATCCCCATTTAATGGATGAGGTAACTGATCCCCAGAGAAGCAAAGCTAGGCCTCCTAACTGACTCTTCGCCCAGCATCCTGAGGGTGGGGCACTTCATCTCTAGGCCACAATGTCTCTGTCTTTGAAATGGGCAAGTGACCTTTTGGGACATTTGTTAGTTACTGATCATTAGGCATTTTGTAGATATCAAGAATTGTACTTATAAAAAAAAAACACCCAAATTAAAAAAAAAAACACCACCAACCCAATAAAACCAAGCCAAACCCCAAGCCATGTCTAAGAGTATCTGTATGACACTTGACATCTCCAGATGTCATTTTATCTCTTCCCCTGGCCTTTTCAGGATAAAAATAGCCACAGCAGTGATGTTTGCTTCGTGTAGTTTCCTTTTAATATGTAAACAGAAAACTAGTGATGGCCTAAGACTTTCAGACAAGATCTAATGAGAGCTGAAAAATGGGAGCAAAACTGCCCAATGCCTGGATACTGAGGGTTTTTTGGTGAAGGTGTGGGTGAGCCATCAGAAGTGTGAGGGGGATGGGGACTGCTGAGTTGACTTTCCATCCTGCTGGTTGTGTGTGTGTGTGTGTGTGTGTGTGTGTGTGTGTGTGTGTGTTCATGATGTAATCTACATGGGTAGCCTACCCAATTTCCACCCATCGTTCCATGCCCAATTCCATAACCTCTTCAATTCAACTCAGTAAACATTTATTAAGTACCTGCTATGTGCCAGACACTGTGCTAAGCTCTGGGGATGCAGAAAGGCAAAAGATAGTCCCCCTGGCCTCCAAGAGCTTACAAGCCACACCCAACAGCATGAGCTCTTCTTTTTGCATGGAACTTGCCCTCCCAAATCCTCTATTGGCACCTCACCATTGCTTCATTCTTCATGACGTGTTATGTTTTCCAAAGCTCTTTCACATTCATTCTCTTGCTCAGTCCTCACACCGTGAGACGTCATTTACTCTTAAGCTCTACATTGTGGAAGAAATTGAGGCCCAGAGAAGGACCTCCAGTTAGAGAGGCAGTAAAGAGCAGAACTGGGATTTGAATCCAGGTTATCTGAGTCCAGATATGGTGCTCTTTCTGCTGTCCCACACTACCTCAGTGGTTGGTGTTATTATTTGTGCCTCCAGAGATAGGAAAACTAGGGTGCAGCTTGCCTGAGGTCAGCAGGAAACAGAAGAGGACTTGTTATTTTTGTTGACCTTTTTAGTCATGTCCAACCCTTTGTGACTCCATTTGGGGTTTTCTTGGCAAAGATACTGGAGTGGTTTGCCATTTCCTTCTCCAGCTCATTTTACAGATGAGGAAACAGAGGCCCATAGGATTGAGTGACTTGTCCAGGGCCACCCAGCTAGTAAGCATCTGAGGCAGGATTTGAACTCATGAAGATGAGTGTTCCTGACTGCAGGCCCAGCACCCTGTGCAATATGGCGCCTCCCAGCTGCTGTAAACTCCGCCAGGGCAGAGCCATTTACACCACGTGGAAACGGCATCTCCCCTATCCGCCAGCATAGTGTTTTGCACACAGTAGGTCCTTCATCAATGTTTGTGAAATCACATTTGCTTATTGAATGCGGTGTGCTTGAACAAGAATCTTGGGACTCTTCCCAAGGCCAGCGGCTCTTCTAGTTTAGAATTTTGCCTATGTGGCTTACTGTTTATCTCTTGGGTTCTCATTTAACCTTTCCTGTGCGTATCTCCCCCCAGCTACGCTCATTTGGGGCTGGTGGGGTGCGCCCTCCTTCATGGTCTCTCACAGCCTGGCACTGAACTGTACACATGGTAGGCTCAGGAAATATTTGTTGAATGAGCGAATGAATCTCTCCCACATATACCCCCCCCAATTGGTTGTATTCTAGCAGACTACACATCAAACTCAATTCAACAAGCATAATTAAGCACTATTGGGCACTGTCAGGTGCTAGAAAGGCAAAAACTAGACAGCTCCTGACCTCAAGAGGCTTCTAGTCCAGGGCTGGGGAATCTGTAGCCTTCTAGATCCTTAAGTGTGGTTTGACTGTTCTAATCCATTCTGGATGTAGCATACATGTAGTCATGTAAGTAATACAAGGGGATCTGCTGAGAAGCAGCCCTTCTATCCTTCTTAATTCCAGTGCCTTCACTCGTTAATTACTTCCTATCCATCCTGTCTATAGCTTGTTTGCCCATAATTGTTTGCTTGTCGTCTTCCCCAGTAGACTGTAAGCTCCTTGAGGGCAGGGACTGGTTGTTAACTCTTTTTGTATCCCCATCACTTGGCACAGTGCCTGGCACATAGTAGGAGCTTCATAAATGTTTATGGATCAACTGATTGTTTAACAAGTATCCCAAGAGGCAGAAGTCAAAGGGGAGATTATTCTAGATGGGGAGGCCAATTCGTACAAAGGCCAGGGACATCAGGCGGGCCAGTGTGGCTGGAGTGTAGCTTGGACAAAAGGGGCATAGAAACCCATGTACTTGGAAACCTAACCTTAAAGGCGTCCAGATGGGGGCGAGAAGGGCCGGTCCTTTGGCAGGATGATTTTTTTTTCTTTAGACAATTAGGGTTAAGTGACTTGCCCAGGGTCACACAACTTGTAAGTGTCAAGTGTTTGGTCTGAGATCGAATTTGAACTCAGGTCCTCCTGACTTCAGGGTCGGTGCTCTATCCACTGCGCCACCTAGCTGCCTCCGGCGGGATGATTTTTGAGATGAGATGTGGGCCTTTTGGCAGCTTAGATTTTTAAAACAATTACTCAGTGTTGCTGACAGTGGAAGGGACAACGTTGGGAGCCTCAGATTTACCTTGGACTTTATTCGTTTCCTTTACCCCCACCCCTCTCTGATCAGGTGATATTGTTTCTACCTCAAAAACAGCCATCACATCTGCCTTCTCCTATCTGCTTTTAGTGATGGGAAGGCTGCCGGACCTGGATTCAGAAAGACCAGGATTCAAATCCTCCTTCCTTCTTCTAGCTGTATGACCATGAACAAGGTGTTTTCACCTCCTGAGCCTCAGTTTTCCCATCTGTAAAATGGGCATAGCCGTTGCTTCACAGGGTTATTAGGAGGGTCAGAGGAGATAATATACATCTCTTTCTTCTTAGCTAGACCGTTCATCCTGTCCTAACTGGTCTCCTCACCTCCAGATTCTGTCCTCTCTAATCCATCTTTTTAAGCTGTACTTGAATAATCTTTCTAATGTTACGCCTTTGGTCTTATGTTCCCCCTGCTCAGAAGCCTTTTCATTGTCTACCCAATCCAGAAGAAATTGCTGCTTCTGGCATTCAGAGCCCACCATAATATGGCACCAACCAACCTATCCAGCCTTATCTGATACTATTACTACCTTTCAGATTGTCTCCATGCCTGCAAAAGTAGGCGACCCTCCCCACCTGATTTGTGTCCCACCTTCCTCCTTCATCTTTCGCTCCTAGGATTATAGTTTGAGATCCAGGAAGAATCTTAGAGGTCCATCCCAGTCCCCTCATTTTACGGTTGGGGAAATTGAGGCACAAAAAGGGTTAAGTAAAATTTGTTTTAGCAGCAGTCAGGATTTGAACCCAGCAACACTGTGTTTGGAAAGAGCTCCTTTCCCACTCTGTAGCTCAGATTGCTTTCTGTCGATGACCCTCCCTTCCTTCAAGGTTCAACTCAGGTGTCACCTCACTTCCCCCACCTCAGAGCCTTTTGTGACACATACAGCCCCTCCCCCCACACAAAAAGAGAATCTCTTCTTCCTCTAGTTTCTCATAGTACTTTGCCATGACTTTTCCCTAGTTCTTATCTTACTTTCCCTTGTACCCCAGTTATGAGGCCTTCCTCTTGTGAGATTGCGAGTTCCTTAAGCACAAGCCATATTAATCTGTGTCTCCCCAGAGCCCAGCATGGGGCATAATATATGTCTGCTGAATGGGGAGGGGGTGAGGTGTCACAATAAAGCTCTTCTCACAATCTGTGGTCAGTGAAATCTCAGCTGCCTGTGCAGGGAATTCTTCTCCCCGTAATCGCAGGAAGAGGTTTGAAATCTCCCCAGTGCCACTTACGTAATGTGTAGGACTGGCTACATCTGATCTCCTGCCCTGCTACCTGAGGAAACCAGGAAACTGAACTCCCTGGTGGAGCGGCTGATTTTTCAGGGTTCTTCTGCTTGTCTCTGGAGGGCCATCTGTGCCCCCACCTTCCCTATCCTCTCTTTCTTCTTCTTCTTCTTCTTCTTCTTCTTCTTCTTCTTCTTCTTCTTCTTCTTCTTCTTCTTCTTCTTCTTCTTCTTCTTCTTCTTCTTCTTCTTCTTCTTCTTCTTCTCCTTCTTCTGCTTCTGCTTCTTCTTCTCCTTCTCCTTCTTCTCCTCTTCCTCCTTCCCCTCCTCCTCCTTCTCCTCCCTCCTCCTCCAGGAGCACAGTAGCTGTGGACCTGCCCCCAGGAGCTATCTGCTGTACAGATCCTATCACTAAAATATTTTCTGAGCACTTATTAAATGCCAGACATCATCCTGACCCTGAAAGGTGACCCTTCCCACCTGGTGAAGGGAAGATGGAGTTGGTCTCAAAGATGGAGTGGAGAGAGTTTGAGGTCAGAGGATTGGAGTTTGAATCCCATCTTAGCATTTGGTTGACTTTGGCCCAGGTTCCTCTAGATCGAAGGCTCCCAGTAAACACCCACAACACTTTTGCTGCCAAGCCAGATTAAAATGTAATTGGGAAATATTTAACAAAATAAATAAAAATAAAATAGGACACAGATAGTGTTAATATGTGTTTTTTAATGCAAGGTTTATTGTACGGTTTCAGTCATGTCTTATTCTTTGTGACCCCATTTGGGGTTTTCTTGGCAGAGATACTAGAATGGTTTGCCATTTCCTTTTCCAGCTCATTTTACAGATGAGGAAACTGAGGCAAACAGGGTGAAGTGACTTGCCCAGGGTCACACAGCTCCTGAGGGTGTATTTGAGCTCCAGTCTTCCTGACTCCAGGCCCAGCACTTTATCCACTACACCACCTAGCTGCCCTATGTAAGGTTTCGTGAGTCTTGCTTCTATTTAAGTTTGATATTATTGGATAGATGACCTACGAGTTCCCTTCTAGCACCAAACCTATAAGCCAATGGGAAATAAACCAGGATCCTGCCTGAGATGCATTCTCTGCCCTTGGGCAGGTTACAGTTGGATTTGTACATCAGAAATGATTAGAAGGTAGTAGCACCTGTCACATCCTATGGCTAGTGTCTATGGCCCAGACTCTTAAAAATGCCATTGGAGTTCAGGGACAGGGAGATCAGTAAGGATTGGAGTTCAGAACTGAACAGTTTTTGAGCTTGAAAGAGATCTCCTAGACCTCTTGTACGTCTGAAGAAACTGAGTCCCAAAGAAGGAAGTTGAGTTTTATGCCTCTCCTATGCCATCAGCAGTGTAATTAGTCTGCATGATACGGACTGATTATTTATGTATGTGTCATATTCTAGGACCCACTTTTTTTTTTGATTAACATTTATTTTCTCTCCTCCCAAATGAAAACTAACAAAACCCTTATAACAAATATGCATAGTCAATCAAAACAAATTCCCACATTGGCCTATGTTTTAGAGATATTGTTCTCATCCGGTGTCCTGAGTCCATCTCCTCTCTATCAGGAGGCGGGTAGAATGTTTCATCCTCTGTCCTCTGGAATTGTGATTGGTCACTGTGTTGATCAGAGTGCCTAAATCTTTCAAAGTTTTCCAAGTAGTCTTTACCATGCTATTGTTACTGTATAAATTGTTCTCCTGGTTCTGCTCACTTCACTTGGCATCAGTTCATGCAAGTCTCCTTAGGTTTCTCAGAAACCTTTCATCATTTTCCTTGGCACAACTATATTCCATTGTATTCATATAGCATAATTTATTCAGACATTCCTTAGTTGACAGGCACCTGCAGAATTTCTAATTTCTCTGCTACCCCCAAAAGAGTGGCTCTAAATAATTTTGTATTTAACCTATGTATCATTTATCTTTGTCTCTCCCCACTGCTGGCTGGCTATGCCATTCTCTCTGCACATAGTAGGTGCTTAATAACTAGCATGCTGTCACTTTTCCAAACAATCAGAGCGTCTTTTGGCTTCTTTTTCCTGGCTGGCTCATTCAAGGCTTAGAGTCTAAGATGACAAGATGGATGGATGAAGGTGGATGGGTTTGGGGGGCTGAGTACAGAGTCCTCTTTGTTCCTTCCCGCTCTTTGGTTTCAGGGCTAGGTCTACATGAATACTCAGAGAGCTCCCACTGCTAGAAAGGAGATTCATGACTGTGTAGGAGCTCACTGGACAGTGGGCAAAGACCAAGACAGGAAAGTGTTCTTTATTTGATTTTGTAAGTTCCAACGTGAGCCAGACTGGTTTTCTTTGTGTCCCCAGGGCTTAACACTGTCCATAGCATACAATAAGTGCCTAATAGGTGCTTATTAGTGGATTTAAATATCACAGCTGTGATTCTATGTGGTCTGATTGATCCCCTGGCCTTTTAATGACATGCTAACTTATTTTACTGAGAGAAGTTATAAGGTGTGTGAGGTATCTGAGGCTCCATACCCCACCTCAAAGCCTCTGGCAAGGCTGTTCAGCATAGAAAGCAGGACACAGATTGCCCCTCTCCCACCCTTGCCCTTCATTTGTCAGATTCTTCTCACTTTGAGACCAAGCCTCTGTGGTGAGGCAAGGCCCTTAGTGTGAGAGGCAAAGAGTGACGGTGACTGCCAAAGAAAGGCCTTTTTGGGTGCCAGGGGGCAGGCCTTGGCACAGTGGCACCATCCACTGCCCCAGCCCTGCCCTCTTTCCTGGACTGTTCATGGCTCATGGATGGGGCCCTTGTCCAGATAACATGACTGCCAAGTGAGGCTGGAGAGTTCTGTCCCCCCTGCCCACTCCTTCCGGCTTCTCACTTTGTGTACTGTTTACTGGTACCCTGAAAAGATTGCTGTCTTAGAACCAACCCCCTTTTGGTCCCTTTCAAGTCCCTGCATCACCTGCTGTAGCTACAGATGAGCCCCACTTTCAGCAAACCCAGGATGTGGAAATGCACATGTGCCAAACAGATAAATTACGGACAAATTAAAGACTTTACAAGAATTAAAAACTGTGCGCTTTGATTGACAGAAATTTGTTTGACATGACGCCTGTGCAGGATCACATAGCCAAATCCTAACTTGGGGTCTACAGGAAGGGACTTGTTCTTCTAGAAGGCTGCCTGCCATGTGCCCGAATGGACGGTGACCTCCGTGCCTGTGTGTGTCCGTGTCACCCTGGGTGACACATGTCAGGGCTCTCCCTGACAGCAGGCCCCACCAGCCCAGAGATACAGACTTAACCCCAGAGAAAACCAGGAGGTCAGGGCCCGGAATGATTAATTCTCCCTTTCTTTCAAGCAATCACAGTTTCCATATTTGGGGTGTCATTTGAAAACTTCAATTTGTGCCTGAGCAATTTTTTTTTGAATCCCCTTTTGCTCATGTAGTACCTCGCCGGCTCTTTCTTCTCTCTTCTCCCACCTCAGCTATCAGATGAAAAGCCGGCACTGCATTAGAAGTCGCATCCCCTTTTGTGAAGCAATCTGCTCCTATCCATCTGATGTGTCTGAGGAGTGAGGACGGGTCTATTAGAATCTTTCCTCTCTTAAAATCTATCAGGGCTTTATCCGCCCGATCTGAAACGTAAAGTCACTCCATCGCCATTGTGTCTGTATTTTCTTTCTCATTATTTTCCTTCTTTCTTTCGGATCTCCCAACCTCCCCCTGTCCTCCCCTGTCCTCCCCTCCCCCTCCGCTCCCTGTCTTCCTCCCCTCTCCCTCCCTTGATATGATGTGGGCTCTCTTGCTATTAGTATTAGTAAACGGGTCCGTGGAGTTAAACAATCTCGCGTAATCTATCAGCGGTTTATCTGGTCCATCGGAGAGCTGAGAATGGCCCGGCCCAAGAGATGGCGCCGTGCTTTGCTACTGATAAAGTTACCGAGTTCAGCCCGTGATGAATGTTAAGTAACTACACCCCAGTTAGATAGGATATGGACTTGGCAGAGGGAGCGACTCCGGCTGAAACCAATCTCTCAGATATCAGCCGAGCTGTTTTTTCTCAGGCCCCAGCTCGCTCTTCCCTCCTCCTTCTTTTTCTCCCCGTCTGTCTTGCCCTCACCTGCTCCACCCCCGTCCCAACCCTTACCTGGCTGGCCCGAGATCACTTAGGAGAGGGGACAAGGGGACCTGGCCCCTGGGGCCCCTGTTGGTCGAGGGGTGCTTGGGGGGAGGGAGGTGGCTGGGGAATTCAGTTTTCCCCAAATCCCCTTCCCCATCACAGTCTGATATCTTCTGTTTTGTGGGGGGGAGCCTCACCCAGCACTCAAGGTAGAAGTGGAGATTTGAATGCAGTCTTCCCAGCTTGGAAGGGCGGGCTGTAGCGGTGGGACCTTCTGCTATTTGGGACATCCATCTGTTTCAGTAGGTGCTGGGTACCTTAACCACATGGGTCCATTCATTGACAGGGGCAACCAGGAGACAAGGGCATCCCTTGTCTTCAAATCCAAGGTCGGGCTAGCCTACAAAAGCTTGGGTTTCCCCCCCACCCCACCTCTTTAGGCACTTCTCTATCCACACCTAATCTGTAGACCCTTAGATTAGACCTTTTCTTTTTGGTTGGAAGTTTTAGGAAAAGCCTTGAACAATTAGAACTGCCTAAAAGGAGAAAGGAAAACTTTGAAAGATTTTCTATCACAGAAAGGCTTTTTTAAAATATATTTTTCTTTATTTTTAAAAATATTTTCCAATTACATTAAAATTTTTTTACATTTAAAAAAGATTTTAGTTCCAAATTTTCTCCCTCCTTCCTGCTGCTTTCCCATTCCTTGAGAAATCAAGCAAGATATCGATTATTATACATGGACCACTGAAAGTCTTAGAGGAGAGGAGGTTGGTTATAAAGGGGATTTCTATTCACTTGGGAGCTGGATTATCTGACCTCTGGATTCATAGGACCGTAGGATTTAAAAATGGAAGGGACATCAGAGATAATTTAGTCTAACTACTTTTAGGAAACTGAGGACTAGAGTGGGCTCATGACTGGTCCTACAAAACACAGATAGTGACTGATAAAAGAATGAATTATAATAAAGCATTTAGTAATGGCTTAGGGTGTGCCAGGCACAGTGCTGATAATACAGGCTGGGATTTGAATCCAGGCATTCTGTGTTTCTCTTTCTCTACAACCAGTATATTCTGACAGGCGGGAGTCAGAAGCAAGGCCCAAGGCTCTGGGTGAAAGGGAGGGAGGTAACCTTAGAGGACAGCCCTGGGGTTTGTCATCTCCCCTGAG
Source organism: Phascolarctos cinereus (assembly GCF_003287225.1). Taxonomy (NCBI): domain Eukaryota; kingdom Metazoa; phylum Chordata; class Mammalia; order Diprotodontia; family Phascolarctidae; genus Phascolarctos; species Phascolarctos cinereus. Next base: position 52,532,527 of record NW_027555625.1, on the reverse strand, counting down.
CTCTTGCCTGTCTTGGTCCTTGAAAAGATAGCCAGTGGGTAGGGGCTGGCTTTGGTTACCTAGCAACTGTCCTGAATCGACTCCTGGAACTCTGGGTCTGGGAGAAACCTTGGAGATCATCCCTATTGTTTTCCATTGGAAGAAACTAAGGAAAAGAAAGAAGTCACTTTGCAGGGTCATACAGCCAGTTTTGTGGCTGGGCCAGGACTAGAACCCAGGTCTTCTGACTTCCAAGCCAGTGTTCTTTTCATTATATAACATTGCTTTCATCTAAGCTCAGTTGGAAAAAGTGTGTGTGGGGTGTGTGTGTGTGTGCGCGCATGGAAAGCCACTTTCAGGGAATTGCAGATCTTCCACCCCTTACTCCTGACCAGAAAGCTCCCTTCGACTCTCCCCCAGGAAAGCATGGGGCCCGCCCTAGCATCCAGGGTGTCCTCCTGGAGGGACAGGAGAGGGCTGGCTCCCATGTAGCAAGATGGAAAGGTCTCAGCACTTTGAGTTCCCGGGGTGGATGGTGGGTTAGGAGAGGCTGGGTGAGGACAGGGTGTCCAGGGCAGTTAAGCCCAGCCAAGTTCCGTCCGTGGGTAAACGGGGTTGGCCTCAGCAGGAAGTAGGTTTTGCTGGATGGTGGGATATGGACACCGAATCCTCCTTCAAGCAGACTGATTAGCATTTATCTGGGGCTTTCATCTTTTCCCCATTCTTCTCCCCCTTGGACTGCCTCCCACCCACCCTTTACTGGTTTTAATTGAGGGGTGGGGAGGGTGGGAGGAATGAACTAAACACCCTAATACTGCTGAGGGGGAGGGTATCCCCATCACCATGGAGACCAACGGGAGAGGTCAAGCTTGGTTTATCTTATCCTGATAGAGGAGGGTTACTAATTAGAGATAGGTACCCTCTTCTTGGGGCTTGGGCTGGCCTAGACATTATCAGCTATTCGCACCAGACTGATATTAAGACTATCTAGAAAGACGGCCCTTATCCTTCCCCCTTCCCTAACCCGATAGGGTGCTTCACCCTGTCTCTGGGCTGATATGATAGATAGGCGTGACCTCTCTGGGCCTCTCTGCAACAGGGAAGGGCCTTTCCAAGCCGTAGGGACCATTAGAGAGCTGGGTGGGACATTGGCAGAAGAAGCTTGTGCTTTCAGAAGGCTCCTTGCTGCCCCTCGGGCATTTTTTGGTTAGGAAGGTGTCCGGGGCTGGGGGATAGAGGTAGAGTATCAGTATAGATAGGTCCTGCTCCCCTGTCCTGATTCTGCGTCTATCCCATCACCCATGGGAGGCATCATGTCTACCCTGGACTGAGTTCTGGCTCTGGAAGCAGAACTAAATTTCAAATTCTCCTCCAGTCCCCTATCATCTATGCAGTCCCTTCTCTGTGGGCCTTAAGTTCCTCATGTGTAAAATGAGGGGAGTGGGCTAGGTTCTTAATCTCTGGCCCTATGATCCTGCTGCTCGATGTTTTCCCCGCCTCTCTCCCATAGGACCCATAGAACCATAACATGGTAGTGTTTCAGAAACTTTTGAAGTCATTTAGACCAGCCCCGTCATTTTATAGGAAAGTAATGTGGCACATAGTAGAAAGATCACTGGTCTTAGAATCTGGAGACAATGGTTTAAGTTGCTAATGAATTCTTATTCATTCCATGATCTTGGACAAGTCACCTAACCTTCTCATAGCCTCAGTTTCCTCATGGGTAAAATGGAGCTATTCATACTCGTACTACTTACAATGCAAGATTGTTGTAATAAGGAAAAGATATCTAATGAAAAAAAAAACCCCACTAGAGTATTACTCTTATTGATTGGGAAACTGAGGCCCTGAAGAGGGTGAGCGGCCAAAGAGTTGGCACTAGGACAGAAGGCCATCTCCAGACTCTTAGGCCAGTGCCCTCCTCCCCATACTCCATCTTGCCTTATTTCCTGGCCTCCATATGGTTCCTGATGAGTCTCAGTCCTGGAAACACACACCGATCTCTTTCCTTAGTCCCTTGAGGAAGCCCAGTTCAGGCAACCCAGACAGAACTCCTTCCCACCCTCCCCTCCGGGGACTGAGGCCCCTAGCTGCCTTTGGGTCCCATGCTGGCTTTGTTGGTAGGTGGGGAAGAAGAAGAGACAGAAGCCAGGAGCCCCGAAAGGCCCTGTCTGATGCCAGAGGGCCTGAGCTTTGGGCTGGGCAGATCGAAACCCTTCCTCCTTTTCTTAGAACTTGAACCTGGCTCACTTTTTCTTTCAACTTAAAGGCTTCGGTATTTTTCCCTTGCTCTATTGTCTTTGTATTTTCATCGTGACCCCCTAAGCCGGGGAGCTCTTTGCTTGGGCCCCCTTTCAGTGCAGAGCAGGTGAACAGCCCTGGTCTAAAATTCTAGGCCCCCTCCTTTCCCCTTTCCTTCTCTGCCTTCTCTTCTTGCTGTAGACTCTGTGAGGGGCCATTTTTGTCTCTCTCACCTAGCCAGGGCCAGTCTGACTGCTCCTCAGCTTGGATCCTCAGAGAATGGGGAGAACTGGAAGGGGCAGACCAGAGGCTTCTGGGCCTTACCTTTCCCAAGCTCCCAAGCATCTTTAATTGGGCACATAGTAGGTGCTTAAAAAGTTCCTCCCTTCCCCTCTCCTTTCCTACTTTCTTTCCTTTCTCCCTCCTTCCCTCCCTTGGTTCCTTCTTTTCTTCTTCCTTTTCTTCCTGCAGTTTCCCCTTTCTTTCCTCCCTCCCATTTCTTATTTTCTTTCTTTCCTTCCTTCCATTTTCCCTTCTTTCTCCTTCCTCCAGTTTTGTTTCCTTCCTTCCTTCCTTCCTTCCTTCCTTCCTTCCTTCCTTCCTTCCTTCCTTCCTTCCTTCCTTCCTTCCTTCCTTCCTTCCTTCCTTCCTTCCTTCCTACCTTGTGTTAGACACCATGGAAATCAGAGCTGGAACACGTTCTTATGTTGTATAGTGCTTAAAGGTTTACAAAGCACCCTCCTCAAAACCACCCTATGAAATACATAATCACCCAATCAACAAGGATTCATTTTTTAAAAAAAAGTATCAAATATTAAGCACCTATCGCACCAGGCATTTCTGCATAGTACACTTATTATTATCCCTGTCTTGTGGAAGAAGAAACCAAACCTCAGAGCTATTAAATGTCAGGGTCAGTATTCTAACTTTTGTCTCCTGACCCCAGGCCCAATGCCTGGGTCTTTCTATTATTCTGTCTTGCCCCTATAAGTGTCTTAAGTCTGTCTTTCCTGCTTTATGTACCTGTATTCCTGTAAGCTGGCTCTCCAGCCTGTTCCCTACACACCCCATGCTTTCTCACTTCTATCCCTTTGTCAGGCCGGTTCCCTCTGATTGCAATGCCTCAGCCCACTGGCTTAGTATGGCCATTCCTACCTTTCCTTCAAGGCCTAAGGTCGCAGTGATCCTCTCCTTCAACCTGGGACCAGGGATACATCTGCATCCTAGGAAAGGTTCAAAAATTACCGACCCTGTGCATTACTGTTAGGGGTTTGTAGGTAAATAATACATATATTTTTTTCTTTTTGGTGAGGCAGTCAGGGTTAAGTGACTTGCCCAGGGTCACACAGCTAGTAAGTGTAGATAAATATTTTTAACAACCAGTTCTCCAGGGAGAAAAATGCATGATACACTTTTAAGTTAATCTGCTTTAGAAAAATTTTCTCTACCACTTTATTAAGTCTAGACAATCAAAAATAAATAAATCATGTCTTGATTTGCAACAGTAGCCAAGGTGTAAATAGTCACACTGAAAATTTAATAATCAGCTCTTTAGCAGATAGGAGCTGGCTCCTGTACACCTTGACATTTTCCAGAGAGGGCTTCTATCTTCCATCGTGACTCACGCAACTTTTGACTTACCACAAAATGAATCAGCCCAAGGTAGGGAAAGTGGGATTTGGGAGCATTAAAAAAATATCCATTTATAAAAAGGAATATCCTGCTGTCTCTTGTCCAAGTCCCCCTAAGCTACTTCTATGTGGTCTTACTTTTGTCCCAGCTTGCCATCTTGTCCATGAAGGCTTCCTGCTACCTCTAGCTTCAGGGAGTCACTCCCTCTCTCCTCTGAACCCCCCAGGCACTTTGGCTGCACCTTCTAACACTTTTGAAGCCTACTTCTCATTAGAGCTATTTGTCCAGGGTTTACCTTCCTTACCAGACTGTAAGTTCCCTGAGGGCAGGGTCTATTCATTTTTTCCTGTTTCTTCTGAAAGTACCATGACGCCTTGCACATGATAGACACTTAACGAACGCTTCTGGAATTGAATTGAATTATGTAAACGTGAGAATAATCATCACACTTACATGGTGCTTCAAGATTTGCAATGTGCTTTCAACATGTCCCGTTTGATCCTCACAACCACCCTGGGAGGTAGGTATTGTTATTCCCATTTTATAGATGAGAAAACTGAGATAACACAGCTCTTGCATGGGTTATTACAGTGTCCTCATCACTTGTATCCCTGCTACCCCTTGTTCATGCTGTGGGAGTGATCTTACCCTATACAGCACATCCCTGGTCATGCCCTTCCACAGTCTACACAGGCCTGCAACAAGATTACAGTCCCAACCTGGCGTACTTTCCACAAACATTTAAATTCTGTGAATCCTTATCTATTTTCAAAGGATTTCAAACTTTACACGAGAAAACTTGTATCTTTAAAGGACAACAGAATGGGGCAGAAAGATGTTGCCTAATGGTTGGGGATTATGGAAAGGCCTGCATCCACCAGCTGAAGCATCCTCAGTGGTTACCAGGGCAACTTTTGAGGAGGGGGTGACAGCCGTATATGCTTTGGGAATCTCCATTTGGTAACTGTGGGGGGAGACGGGAGATACCAGCAGTCCAATTAATCAGTCATTTTGTTAAGTAAGGGCCTAAGTAAGTGTCAGGCACTGTGTTAAGCCCTAGAAATACAAAGAAAAAAATGAAGAGGGTTCCTGCCCTTAAGGGGCTTCTATTCCAATGGCAGAGAGGACATGGAGATCAGCAGGAATGCAGAAAATATGAGAGATCTGAGAAGGGGGTGAGGAGGACAAGGTGACCTCAGGTCCTGAGCTGGGGCTCACCCCCCAAGACCTGTCTCAGTCACTTAGAAGCCACTATAATGCCTGCCTCACAGGCTTGCTGCATTTCAAAGCTCTAAACAACTGTGATAGAGATTAGGCCTGGGATTTGTCCTCAATCAGGCAACAAGCATTTATTAAGCACCAACCAGGTGTCAGGCCCTGTGCTGAGCCCTGGAGGTAGAAAGTCAAAAACAAACAGTCCCCACCCTGGAGGAGCCCAGTTGGGGAGATAATATGCAAAGGGCTGGATTGGAGATAAGCACCAGCCTTAAGGGGAATTGGGAATGGCTTCTTGATTTGAGGGAAGCCAAGATGTGGAGGGAGAAAATTCCAGGTTTGGGGGACAGGTGTGAATGAAACTCCTCGAACTAATGAGCAACCGTAGGTCAATGCCTTCCCTGAAGTTTCTAGTCTTAGAGGGTGGTCTAGAACATGGAGAGGTGAAGTGACTTGGTCAGTGTGTGTCAGCAGTGAGAACTGAACCCAGGTTTTCTTCCTGATTGAGGTCACAAGGCCTCATGAATTTGAGTAATCATTTCCTTCCTTCCTTCCTTCCTTCCTTCCTTCCTTCCTTCCTTCCTTCCTTCCTTCCTTCCTTCCTTCCTTCCTCCCTCCCTTCCTCTCTTCCTCTTCCCCTTCTTCCTGCTCCTAGTCCATTGGGTAGGACGGCATCATTCATAATAGTAGATTATCTCCTCAACATCCTCTTTTGTGGTATAGGCAGCTGTTAGAGTGGAGATGTTTAGCAGAGTGGCTGGAGGCTAACAACTCATTCAGTTGTTTCTATAGGTGGATTTTCCCCACCTCTTAGCCCTGGGCCCCCAGCCCTGGGTTTGCACATTGAATGACTAAGAAATTATCAGGTAACTTGCTTGTGGCATTCCTGAGGCATCTGCACTGGAGTTACTGGGGTAACTAAGAGAGGAGAAATGGGATTTGTATCTAATGGTTAGGAGGGAGATATCTCAGCCAGCTTTTAACCAAGCCCCTGGAAGATACTTTAAACCCAGATCAGGGGCAAGAGCCCTCCCTCCCCACTTCCAGTTGCAGGCAAAGAGATAACATGAATGATGGGCTGGTGCCCTAGAACCAGAAAGGTCTCCCACCTGCCTGGGGCCCCTCAGTAGCTCCCCTCTAGCCCCCTTCTTCTGCCTCTTCTTTACAAGCTTTCAAGATGAATTCAGGGTCAGAGGCTGGATAAGAGGCTGAAGGAAACCAGAGAGACTGAAGAAGAAAGGCATTATCACTTTCTCCCCAGCTGAATGTATCTGGGGGCTCTGGCTTTGTTAACTCCCTCATGGTACCTTGGGCCCTCCCTCCTATTGCCTCTGGACCAGGTTAAGGCTGGGGACTTGTCCACTGCTGGATGTTCTGTGGGGTTGAGCCTTCCTAAGAAATGATGGTCTCTCTCTAAGGCTGAGGGGAGCACCCCAAGTGAATCTTGGGTTCATTCTTACTCAGTTTCCCAGAGAGATATCCCAGTAGTCCCCAGCACATTCCTGCCCTCCAGCCAGCCCCCTTCCCCTCTCTGGCCAGCCTTTCTCAACAACCTTGCCTTTCTCCTGGGCCACCCTACACCCAAACCCAAGTCTCCCTTCTCCCAGGCAATCTTTCCATTCCACCATGTTCTTTCTCACCCTGCCTTGAACTTATCTCTTGACTAGGAAATATTTTGGATAAAGGACTGTATCTGGTCACTAAGCCCAGAGTTCAAATCTTGCCTCTGATACTTATTAGCTATGTGGCCCTGGGCAAGTTACTTAATGTCTGCTAGCCTCAGTTTCCTCACTTGTAAAGTATGGATAATAATAGCATCTATCTCAGAGTTGTTGCAATGATCAAATTAGATAAAATGGCAAATCTTAAAGTGCTGCTTATCAGTCACCAAGCATTTCGTAAGCACTTACTGTATATATGTTAGGTATTATTGTACATTGTTCATATGTTGTCGATCATGTGTGGCATTTATAAATATGAAAAAATTTTCAATTGACTTAGTTATAGCTTCAGATAATAACCAAATTGCAGATTTAGCTATGCCACAAGATTTCAGTGGATCCCTGATTTCATCAGTGTGGCTAATGGTAATAATGAAAGAACGAAAAGGCATTTATTTGTGCCAAACACAAAATCGGTCCCTGCCCTCAAGGGGCTTACCTTCTAGAAGAGGCGGAGAGCACATGTAGGAGAGGGTTGGCTAGGAAGGAGCATTTTGGTTTAGAAAGTCACAGGAGTGGGAGTGGAGCAATAAGAGAGTATTGATGGATACATCCATTGTATTAGCAATGGCAGCTCTGATTTAATTGTGGCTTCAAAACTGGAAATCCATTCGAGGAAGGTGGGGAGGGGAGTGAAGAAAGGTGGGGGGAGCAAGGAAAGGTGAAGGAGCGGAGAGTGCTCGAGCTTCAGAAAAGCAGAGGAGTAAAGGGAAGGATGACCCAAGCTGGCCCCATATAGTGGAAAGTAGTAACAACAATAATAACAATAACGACGGAGCTGGCTAACATTTATATAGCATCATAAGCTTTGTGAAGGGCTTTCCGTACATGATCTCATTTCCATCAGAGGAAATGCTGATTCTTGTGTTGGTCTTTCCATTAATTCTGGAAATTGATGATGATGATGATGATGATGATGATGATAAGGAGGAAGGGAAGGAAGAAGAAAGGAAGTAAGTATTTATTTAGTACCTACTATGTGCCATGCACTACGCTAAGCATTTTTAATAAATATCTCATTTGATCATCACACAAGCTTGAGGGGTAGGTGCTAATAATATTGTCATTTTATAGATGAGGAAACTGAGGCAGATAGAGGTTGAGTGACTTACCTAGGATCACACAACTAGTAAATGCCTAAGCTTGGATTTGAACCTAGGTCTTTCTGCCCACAGGTCCAGCCCTCTCTCCATAGCCATCCATGGCCCTGGCCATCTTCCTCTGGTTCTTTCCATCTTTCATGAATACCATCCAGGCTCTCCAGCTGGCCATCTGTTATCCCTCTGATCTTCTTGAATATTACAAACTTAATTATAAGTGTTCCACAAATACTTGATTGATTGAGGATGGGTAAGTGGAAAGGCCATTCTCAGCCCTGGCTCTTCCACTCCCATGCCATGTGACCCTGGACAAGTCAATTCCCATCTCAGAGGCGCAGTTTCCTCATCTGTGAGATGGGGGCCCTTCTGGCTCTAATTCTCTCTGGTTCTAGGGTCTCTTGCTCACTCTTCAAGCAGGACCCCTGAGGAATTATTGCTTCTGAGCTCAGGGAACAAGAAGATGAGAGTTTTCTCTCCTTTCAGCTCTGGCTTGATATATTTCCAAGAAGCAGCTTCCGTGCTGTGTCCTAGATCCTGGGCCCCCAGTGGACTTCATCTGTCATCGCAACTACCTGCCTGGGAATCAAGTGTCCTCCTTCATCAGGAAGCTCGTTAGCCGGGGAAGATTGGCTGGGGGGGGGGAAAGTGATTGTGCCCCATTCCCTTCCACCAGGTCAAAAGCTGGGCCCCCAGGAGACTGGACGGGTGACTGACTAGAGCTTCTGCACTTTTTTTTTCTCCTCCTAGTTCCCTTGCTAATGTTTCAGGGACATTCACTGATGCTATTTCTCAGCTAATGAATCTGGCAGGGTACCCTCTCCTTACCCAGCCCAGCAGCACTGGTACAAAAGAGGAGCAGAAGTGACCATTTGGCCCCAGTTTCTCCCTCTGTAAAATGAGGGTGTTGGGCCCTCCAGGAGCCCTTCTGGCTCTGATGGCTCTATCAAGGGCCCCAGCTTGATGGGCCCAGAATCTGGTGGGTTTCCTGCCGCTCACCTTAAAGTCTGGATCACCTAGGCTTTGAGGACAGAGGGGTTTCAGGTGGAGGCTTCTGCTCCTATTTTGAGTATCAGAGCGTTATTTCTAAGCACGGAAGGCTGGACTCCCAGACCACCAATCTCAGAATCCACCTGGACCATAGATTTTCAGTCTGGAAGGGACCCAAATCCCTCATTTGACAGATGAGGAAACAAGGCTGGTCAAGGGCAAATGACTTGCCCAAGGGCACACTGCTAACACAAAGCATACTGGCTCTGTTTTCCAATGGAATTTCACAGGAAGATATAGCAATCCTCTGAAAGGTGGGAAGGAAAAGGATTACCTAGGGCCTCTTATTTAGGACAAAGTACAAGGACCATAGACTTAGATGTGGAAGGGACCTTTGAGGTTTTTTAGTCCAAACACCTCATTTTATAAATGAGAAAAATTCAATTAAATGATTTGCCTGAGGTCACATAGGTTGTCAGTGGTGGAGGCAGGATTTGAACCCAGGTTCTCTGACCCTAAAGCCAGTGAGCTGCTTATTTCTGGGAAACCAAAATTTGGAGGCCTGGGTTTGTGACATGACCATGCAGTGGTCTGGCCTTTGCCACTCCTTTGATTTAGCAGGGGTAAGGGTCTGGAGTAGCAGCTCAAGTTTATAAACTCCCCTATCTGATTATAACAGCAGGAACACCTTGGAATAGTACCTCGACTTGCCTTTCCCCCAGGTGTGAAATTAGACTTTCCTTCTGACCTGGAGCTTAAGAAAATGCCAGGATCCCTGGGAAGGGTCAGGCCCTAAGCTGTCAGCTCAGGTCTCCTGGAGAATTTACAGAAGTCTTCCCACAAGGACAGCCAGTCGGCAGGAGAGAAAAGCCCTGCAGGAATGGTACAAGGCCACTGGGCAGGAGTCACCAGGCCCTCAGCCATTAGCTCTTCGTGACCCTAGGCCAGCTGCCACTATCTGTTGGCCTCATTTTTCTAATCTGTTAAAAAGAGGGATCTGGACTCAATGACCCCCCTCCCCCACACACAGCCGAGGCCTAACCCCCATACTCTGTCCTCCCCACCCTTCTCTTTCCTTTCCTCCTCCTCAATGTCTTCCCTCCTTCCTACTTCTTCTGTCCCTTCTGGTGTCTAAAATTAGCAATGCTCTTCCTTGGGTAGAGAAGGTTTCTCCCATCATTCTCTCCCTTTCTCTCCTCATCCCCATCTCTCTCTCTTCCTTTCTTCTCTCCCTCCTTCCCTCTTGTTCCCTCCTCTCTCTCTCTCTCTCTCTCCTCCCTCCCTTCTTTTCTCTTTTCCTCCCTCCCTCCTTTTCTTCTTCCCTGCTTCCCCTCTTCCCCCTCCCTCTCCTCATCTTCCCCTTTCTTCTCTCCCTTCTTCTCTGTTATTCCCTCCTTCCCTGTCTCTCCCTCCCTCCTTTTCTTTCTTCTTCCCTGCATCCCCCTTTTCCCCCTCCCTCCCTCTTATCTTCTCCTTTCTTCTCTCCCTCCTTCCCTCTTGTTCCTTCCTCTCTCCCCCCTCCCTTCTTTTCTCTCTTCCCACCTCCCTCCTTTTCTTTCTTCTTCCCTGCATCCCCCTCTTCCCCCTCCCTCTCCTCATCTTCCCCTTTCTTCTCCCCCCCCCCAGTTTTCTTTAGTGCCCCTTTTGCCTGTCAGCAAAGGTAGGGAACCAGGTGGCCATTTGCTATATCCCAATGGCTTCTGCCTCTGATCTCTGAGCTGGTGGGAAAGTTCGAATCTGTTGCTATTTTTTGGCTGTTATCGAGGCCCCTTATCTCTTAGCTCTTGTCTGCAGTCCTGCTTTTGGAGAGCCCAGGGTCTCTCTCTTGGCAGACTGGAGGAAAAAAAGGCCTTCTCCTCCCCACCCCTTTTCACTTCAGTGGCCAGGCCAGACAGAGTAAGAAAAGAGTTATTGTTCAGATGCTGATAGAAGTTTAATTTGAGTGAAAAGATCAAATCATTACCTACAGAAATAATCCTTTCGCTGACCCTGAGGTGGAGGGAATTACCCTGGCCCCTTCCTCCTCCCTTCCTCTTCTTCCCTCTCCTGACCTCCTCTTGGGTAGCTCCCTCTCTCTCATCCTCACCCTCCTCAGGGCTCAGCTTCCCTAAGAAGGGGGGTGCCTCCTGGGCAGCTGTGGGCTGTGGGGACCCACCGAAGAACAGTACCTGCTGTCTTCCCCAGGCCTCTGTGCTCCCCCCCCTTCTCCAACCTCCCCCCCCTTCAGTCTTCCTTTCCCTTCTCTCCTTCCCTCCTCCTATCCCTAATCCCCAGAGCTCATAATGAATGAATGGGCTTCTGAGGTCCTAATTAGGTTCCTGGGGAAATGTAGATTGCTAAAGAAGAGTCTGTCATTCTCGGAGTGGGTATTTCCATGATGTACCAGGGATTACTGCCCACTGTCCCCAGCCTGAAAGCAATGAAGTCAGCCCACCGATTGTATTTCCTGGTTCTTCCCTTAAAGTGTCTCTTTAAGAAAAAGGGGGGAGGGAAGAGGGAAGAAATGTTGAGACACCCCAAACCTGAATCTGTGGCTCAGAAGAGCCAGTGGAGAAAGGGGAGGAATCCCTAGCTCCAGTCAATGTGGGGTAGGGACCCAAACAGCCAGGAGGGCACTTCACTAACAATATTAGAAGACAGTAGAAAACCGTACTTGTCCAGCTGTGTCCAGGGGGGAAAATAGTTGAACAAGGCAGGGTGGTGTAGGGCAGGAGTGCCACTCAGGAGGGAAGCCCGAGCACCAGGGTAAAATAGAATTGGGACATGTTTAACAAAATAAATTAAAATACAATACAACATTGATTATGTTCATTTCTGGTTTTCTAAATCAAAATGATTTGGGTCGGACCTGCTTCTGATTGAGCTGAACACTGGGTAGTGGAGTGAGCACTGGCCTCTAAGTCAGGAAGACCTGGGTCTGAATGCTAGGTTTGTATGACCCTGGGCAAGTCATTCATTATTTCTCAGTCTCATTTTCCTTATCAGTAAAATGGAGATAACCCTTATCCTTTCTACCTTGTAGGATTGTTGTGAGAAAGATACTTTGTAAACCTTCAGATTTATGTAATGAGGAGAAGGAGGCGATTGGGGGAGGGGGAGGCTGTTTTGTAGTAAAGAGAACTACGCTTCCAGAGCTCCAGAGGTGGGGAAACCCTAAACTTCCCTATTCCTTGTAGAACAGCTCTTTTAAAATGAGTAAAAATCTAGCTGTGTGACCCTGGGCAAGCCACTTAATCCCCATTGCCACCAAAAAAAAAATCTATTTTCTCTCCTTTTTTCCCTGCCCATTTTTTTCTTTTTTCTTTTTTCTTTTTTTTCTTTTAGTTTTCAACAATCTCTTCCATAAGCTTTTGAATTTTAAATTTTTCTCCCCTTCTCCTCCATACCTTCCTCCCCCAAGACCTTCCTCCCCAAGACGGCCACATTCTGATATAAGCTCTACATATACATTCCTATTAAACATATTTACACATTAGTCATGTTGTAAGGAAGAATTAGAAACAATGGGAGGAACCACAAGAAAGCAGAAACAAAACAGAAGAAAAAAAGAGCAAATAGCATGCTTCGATCTGCATTCAGACTCCATAGTTCTTTCTCTGGATGTGGAGAGCATTTTCCATCATGAGACTTTTGGAGATGTCTTAGATCCTTGCATTGCTGAGAAGAGCTAAGTCTTTAAGGTCAGTCATTGCACAACGTGGCTGTTACCGTGTACAACGTTCTCCTGGTTCTGCTCACTTCACTCAGCATCAGTCCATACAAGTCTTTCCAGGTTTTCCTGAAGTTATCCTGCCCATTTTAAAAGAGAAAAGAAGAAATTATTGTAGCAAATACATTGTTTTGTACAGTTATGCAAAGCAAATTCCATCATTGGCCATGTCCAAAAATATATGGCCTTTGTACCCTGAGTCTATCGCCTCTCTGTCAAGAGCTGGGCTAACATGCTAACTCCCTGATCCTCTAGAATCGTGCTTGATTACTGTGTTGATCACATTTCTTTAGGCTGTCAATGTTGTTTGTTTTTACAGTGTTATTTTTGAATATAAATCATTCTTCTGGTTCTGTTCTCTTTACCACTTTAGTCCATTTAAATCTTCCCAGGTTTCACTAATGCCATCCCTTTCATATTTCTTGTGGTACAATAGCATTCTATTACATTCATATACCATAATTTGTTCAATTTTTCCCAATCTGATCAATATCCTTCCTAGTTTCCTTTGCTATTACAAAAAAAAAAGTTGCAATTAAAAGTTTGTACCCATGGGTCCTTTTCCTCTTTCCTTTATCTCTTTGGGGTACAGGTCTAGTAATGGGTCACAAGGGGTCTCTGGGTCAAAAGGCACTCACAGTTTGGTTACTTTGGGGGCGTATTGCTTTCCAGAAGGGCTGAACCAACTTACATCTCCACCAACAATTCATTAGCATGCCTGTTTTTCCAAAGCCTTTCTAGCATTTGTCATTTTCCTTTTTATTGGTCAACTTAAGGCAACCTTGTGGCCATCTTAGGGTCACAGAATATTAGAGCCCCAGGAGCCCTTAGAGATCAGCCATTGTTTGCATCCTTATTTTGCAACAGAAGCCTCTTGAAGGCCAGAGAAGGGCATCAGCTTTTGCCCCATGACCAACCAGTAGCAGCAGTAGGAGCAAAATTTGGGTCCCTTGACTTCCAATCCAGTTCCCATCCAGTGTGTGAAGGTTTTCTCCAAAAATCAAACTAGAGAAGACTCAGAGAAAGAAAGTAAGGTATAGAATAAGAAAAATTGGCTTTGAATCCTGGCTCTGCCAATGATTACCATGTGATTTGGAGGAACTTAATTCTTAGGCCTATTTCTTCCTGATGGGCATCATGGTGTGAAGGAAAGGATGACTGATCCTGGAGTCCAAGAACCTGGGTTCGACTCCTGGTCCTGCTGCTCATTATCTGTGTCTCTTCTTCTTTTTGGGCCTCAGTTTCCCTGTCTGTAAAATGAGGGAGTTGGACAAGATGGCTGTGACCTAAGGTCCCCTTTTTGCTATCAGATCTTATAATTCTGATCAATTAGCAGTCAAAGGGGATAGCTGCTGTATGCTTTTCTGTCTAGTCTAAAAAAACCAGAACTTGGAGGCTGAGAGGGAAGAAGGCTGATTGATACCTATAAACTCATGGTTTGGTAGTAGATATTAAGACATAGTGGACATATAGTAGAGCTAAACTTTTCCCTCTCTCCACCAAGCTGGAGAGAATTATTTCATCTTTCTGGTCCTCAGTTTCTTCATCTGTAAACTGGGGTAGAGGCAGATGAGATGGCTCTTCCCTGTGATAATAGTCCTTAATACTATGACTTCTGTGCAAATTTTAGAACATTAAAGGAATTCCCACTTAAACCATCCACTGGGTAGTAGACATAACTTGGAGTTGGTAGGTGGGTTGATTAGAACTCATCACTCTGAAGAATGATTTTATTACTATCCTCATTTTTGAAAACTAGATCTGTAGTTTTATCAAATCAAGTCAATCAACATGTATTAAGTGCCTACTGTGTGCCAGGCACTGTGTTATATCAGAGCTATTAACCGTGTAGAAAACTCCCTGGGAAGAAATGCCCTCTTATTATGGTCCTCCATCTTCTTCTCTGGAACTTTGAGACTGAGAGTATTCTAGAGTGCTCAGTGTTTAAATGGCTTGCCCAGGGACCCACAGCCAGTATGTATCAGGGGCAAGATTTGAACCCAGGCTTTTCTGACTCAGAGGTTAGCTCTCTAACCACAACACTGGATTGGCTCTCAACCTCTGTTTTTTCAAATGAGCAAATTGAGATTCCAGCATAGAAATTGATTCAATAGAGATTTAGGTAACGAGGCTGTTTTGAGGATACACCTCACTCTGGAGGTTGCCATCGCAGGAAACAGTGAGGATAAGCGGTGTAGTCAAACTCTCTCACTTGGGGAAACTGAGGCTGAGGAGACTGAATGACTTGCCTGAGCTTCCATAGCAATTTAGTAGCAGGGCAGGGGCTGGCACTATGCCCCTCCAGCTAATAATCCCTTTGGGCCATGACTGCTGATACAGCTGCTGCTACTGACACCAATAATGAAAATGATAGCGGCAATAATGCTCAGTGATTTCATGATTTCATCCAGGCTGGTACTCCTGCCCCCAACCCCAGTCCCAGTGCTTTTCATAATTTGGTGGAATGTCGTCAATGTGAGTATGGCATGAAAAACCCTGACTTGGGAGTCTGGAGACCTAGGTTCCAATCCTTCCTCCACTAGTCAGCAACTGAGTGTGTGAGTGAGTTAGGCTGCTTTTGAGCCTCATTTTCCTTCTCAGTGAAATGGAGATGATGATACTTGCACAGCTCACCTTACAGGAGTGCTGTGAGGGGGAGAGGAGGAAGAGAAGCATTTATTAAGTGCCTACTGTATACCAAGCACTGTACTAACCACTAAGAATACAGATGTAAAGAATAAAACAATCCCCATTTGTAAGGTTGAACAGGCATTTGTTAAGCACCAGCTATGTGCCAGGCACTATGCTAAGTGTTTATAAATATCTCATTTGATCCTCACAACCATGTGATTACTTTCAAGGTAGGTGCTATTATCATCCTCATTTTACAGCTGAGGAAACTGAGGCAGACAGAGGTGAAGTGACTTGCCCGTGATCATACAGCAAGGACATGCCTGAGGCTGGATTTGAACTCAGATCTTCCTGACTGCAGTTTGAGTGGCTCAGTGGATATAGCACTACCTCCAAGGGCAGATGGCACATATATAAAAAAGTATTTGCAGAATAAATATATTCAGAATAAATACAGAGTTGTTGAATGCAAGGCAGCTGGGGAGAGAAGGGAGCAGTTTGGGGATCAGGGGGGACCAGAAAAGACATCAATAACAAAAATCCTTGCCCTGTCTACTTCCAGCAGTGATTTTGAGCATCAGATAACACAGTGGTGGGGAAGTGCTTTAGTGTGTGTGGCTGTATATGGGATTCTCTCCAGCCTGTCCCTTCCTCTGCCAAGGAGGGACACTAGGGACCTAGTCTTACCTCCCTTGTTTGATAAATGAGGAAACCGAGCAAGAGGTGAGCTGGGCTGATCCTGTTGATGGTAATAACAAAATATTTTCTGGGATACCCTTTTGAGCACCTGATCCCCCTCTCCCCACCCCACTGTGATTCCCCCAGTGCCCATGTGGGATGATGGATGATACAAAGCCCTTGATTTCTCATTCACTCGTGGGAACCACCCTGATTCTCCTTCTCGTTTCTCTCCCACTGCATTGTCCTGCCCCAGCCCCGTGCAGCATGAGCTCGTGAGCTCACCCAGGGAGAGGTGGGCAAGATTTTGGGAGCTGGGGGGCTTTAGTGGGGAACAGTACAGGCGAGGCTTCTCAGACCAGCAGGGTTAATTTTGTCACCACCATCTGAGATTAATGTGAGTTTTTAACAATCGCAGTAATTTGAAAAAAAAATGCCAGGCTTGTTATCAAGAAAGGAGAGAGAGAGGGAGAGAGAGAGAGAATAGTTAATCGTCCAAGCGGAGTGTCTTGGAACTGAGCTTTTTGGCTCATCCCCCTCTGTAGAGGCTGTCTTAGTAATTCCGTTTTAAAGCATGAAAAAAGGGAGTTGATGAAATTCTACTATCAGCACTGAACCGATATGCAAAATATCTCGCCCAAAATCAAATAGCTATTATGTTTTCATTTCCATTTCAGCGTATTTGCTTAATGAAGAATAGACAGATCAGGTTGGAAGAGGGAGCCTGCATGGGGTGATAACTGAGCCAGGCTTCCAGCAATGCCAGAGAAATGATGCTCTCGTCACTGCGGCCACAGCCAGCAGCCAGTGGGCTGCTGCTGCTGTCCAGCACCATTCTCTCTCCCACCTACCACTGGCCTGTAGCCCCAGCCCCTGTGACTGAGGAGGTTGAGCTGTCTCCTTCTTGGCAGAGTGGAGGTGGCAAGAGGGAAGAACGGGGATTCTTGTGCATGCGGGAACTCAGGTTGAAAGTACCCGGTGGCCATTCTTTCATTCAGCATTCATTTATTAAGCACACAGTGACCTATGGGTCTCAGTTTCCTCCTCAATAAAATACTTTAGACTCCACTCACCCTCTCTAAGCTTTCCTCTATCTCCAAATCCTGTGATTTGGAGACTTCAGAGTATATACCTCAGAGTCTTAGAGTTACCTAGGGTCAAATGCCCGAGTCAGGACTTGAATCCAAGACAGCTCAATACTCATTGTACTATGCTGCTTCTGCATCAGTGGAAGAAATTTCTTCCGAAGGATTTCCCTGGCCCAATGAAATCACTGGTCCAGTCCCATCCTGGCCCCTCTCACAGCATAGCAGAAAGAGTGCTGAACTGGGAAACCCAGATTTAGAGCTGGGAAGGGACATTAGGGGACATTTAATCCAACCTTTTCATCTTACAGATGAAGAAAACAACATTCAGAGATTTCATTACTTGCCCAAGGTCACATAGCTATTAAGTGGCAAAGCAAGAATTAGAACCCAAGACATCTGGACTTCAAATCTGGCCCTCTTTTCTCTAACACCACTTCTGTTAGATTCAAGTACTGGCTCTGAGACTGTGTATGAGCTTGGGCAAGTCAGTAAACCTCTCTGAGCCTCAGTTTCCTCATCTCCAAAATGGGAAGATAATACTTTCACTCCCTACTTCACTTTGGTTATTATGGGGAAAGAGTTTTGCAAGCCTTAAAATGCAGAAATAGGAATTGCTGCAACTATGCAATTGTTGGCTGTTGATTGCTGTGATCTTATGATCTTCCCGTGTGTCCTATAGATTGAAGGGAATTGGGGAGGGAGGAAGGGGGTAGCAAAGGTGATAGTCAAAAAGAAAGCACACATATGACTTGCCATATTCGGGCCATCTTGTGAAAGAAGGTTCCAGACTTATTTTGCTTGCCTGTAAAGGGCAGAACGAGGGGCAGTGGGTGTGAATTGTTGTTTCTCAGTCACGTCTTATTTTTTGTGACCACATCTGAGGTTTTCTTGGCAGAGATACTGGAGCCATTTGCCATTTCCTTCTGCAGCTCATTTTACAGATGGGGAAACTGAGGCAAACAGGGTGAAGTGACTTGTCGAGGGTCACACAGCCAGTGAGTGTCTGAGGCTGGATTCGACTGCAGGCTTAGCACGCTATCCACTGCATGGTGTCTGTATTACTTTATTAGGCATGTTTTAATCTGATTCAGGCTGTGCTTTGATGGCTTCTCTGCTCTCTCCTTTGCTGTCTTGATCATGATTAAGCCCATAGCTGAGCGATGTTGGCCTTAGTTTCTCTGTTGAGTGGGAAATGAGCTCCCTGACTCTGGAGGTATTCAAGAAAAGCTTGAATGACCAGGGCTCTAGGATGCCAAAGAGGGAATTTGTTAGCACTTAGGTAAGTATTGGACTAGGTGAACCCTGAGTTCCCATCCAGCTCTTTGGGTCTGAAGGGTGAACCAGAGAGAATCTCCTCTGTGCTGTTGGTGAGGAGTCCATTCATAACTTAAGGTGACCCTTGCCTATTAGGGCAACATAAGAAGTTATTAAGTACCTTCCTCCCCCAAATGGTCCACCCATTGTTGAGAATGATCAGGCTAAAGAGAAGGTGGGACTAACACACTTAGCAAAAACAGAGAATACTGAATGAAGGGCCTGTGGGATGTGTATGCAGAACTTTTGGCAAGGGGCTGAAGCTAGGGGGAATGGGTGGTAGAGTGGTTCATGAGTTTCAGTAATAAGCCTTCCCATGTGGAGAAAAAAATGACCTGTGGGTGCTCTCCACTCATGGTGATTTCCCAGTGAGGTAGATAGTGAGACAGCTTTATCATATGTGTGTCTGTGTGTCATGTGTACGCGCATGTGAGACAGACGGAGAGATGGAGAAACAGAAAAAAAAACTGGATTGGGGAGCTAAGTCTACCCGACCTGGCCAGAATGGGCAGATTCAAGTTAGAACTGTCGTCAAGTGTCTCCAAAAGGATTTGGGGGTAGGGATTTGAGCTGCCAGCTGACAGGATGTAGCTGGGACTGGGGGGAAACAGCAGGGGCTATGTTCTGAAATGTCCCTAGGCTTGCTCAGCATCCTTGGGACCAGAGGAAAGGGTATAAGATGGGACCTGGCAGCAAAATTCCCACCCTCCTTAGGAATCCCCAGGGATTGGGGGTGAGTAAGGAGCTAGGGGGTGGGAGTCGGGCTGGGGACTGAGAGGCCAGGCATGTGCCCAGGTGCGATCTGGGTGGGGAAGGAGGCCAGTCTTGTGAGATGGGGGGGGCAGGGAGATCCAGGAGCAGGGACCCCACCCCTCTTTGCTGGGGGTTGGGGAGAGGGCCCGAGAGAAGAAAGCCAGTTAATTTTATCAGGCTGCCAAGAGCTGAGAAGGCGTGAAAGAAGAAATTAGCCTAACGATGTTTCATTTGCGGAGAGAGAAACGATTTGTTAGGTGGCGATTGTTTCTGGGCATTATCAGAGTCTTTTTAATTGTGCTGGAACTGAAATTAGCAGAATTAGAATAAATTGCCTTTCCTTCTCGGGCAGCCTCTTTATTCACGGTTATTGTTGTCTGCTTTGTGTAGATTATAGGGCTCTTTGTTCTCCCCTGTAAATATCCATGCCTCGAGTCAGAGAGCAGCTGAGGTCCGGAGACATTTTTACTGTGTGGCTTTTTCTCTCTCTTCTCCCCTGGCCAGCCTCCTACCCACCCCTGCTGTTCTTTCTCCAGCTGCATTCCTAAGAGCATAGCTATAGATAGAGCTGCTATAATTAGGGATCTTCCAGACCAACTCCCTCATTTTTACAAATGAGGAAACTGAGGCTCAGAGAATTGAGCAGCTTACCAAAATGATTTCTTCCCCCCCCCCCCCAGTGAGGAGCAAAGCTGGACTAGAGCTCTAGCTGGCAAATCCTCTCCATTGTGGAATTAGCACCACGAGTCCCCACAAGTTTGAGCCTTTCAGAATGGCTCACCGTGATGCTCTACCTAGCAGCTCCTGTTCCTACCTTTCACAATGGCAGCATGGCCATTCTTCCTTAGAATACAGCCTATATTTATATAGCACGCTAAAGTTTACCAAATATTTTGTTTTTGAGGCTTGAGCTTTTCTGACTTGTGGGTTAAATTTCCAACAAAATCCAGGAGGCCTGGTTTCCAAACCTTCTCTTCTAGACTTTCTCCATCATGGATCCCTCTCCCTTTTGTCTTTCGTGGTTGATGAGTTGGGGGATGGGGAAATGGCAAAGCCTTCTGGGAAAGTAACCTGCAAATGAGCACAACTCAACTTGTCATGTTTACCATCAGCTAATTAATTCCTCCTTAGCCCCATGCCTGTAATTTGGGTAGAGGCCAGCAGGTGAATGGTGGCTGGTTATAGAGAACCGTGGTAGGCAAACTCAGACCTGTTAAGTTATGGTAAACATCACACGGATTGGCAGTTGTGGGATCGAAGGCATCCCAAGAGGAAACTGTAATCAACAACCTTTCAGGGTGGCCTTGCAAATGCCTCCATCACACAGGTATGCCGTTTTCTTTGGAGTCCTCACTGCTTTCCTTCTTTCTTCTGTTGTTACAGAGGAATCTTTTTGAAGGAAGGAATGAAACCATTAGACATGTTTGTCAGTAGGGGAGGAAGTCTTGACCGATCAAGGAAGTGATATGGAAAACCAATGAGGGATCCCGGGGTGACACAGCCTGGCATCCTTGTATGCGAACTGCATTTATCTCTGGTTTCCTCATTGGTGCAGTGGAATGGGCATTGTCCTCTCTTCCCGGAATAGAGCCGGGAAGGTACTGTCTTTCCCATGAGCTCCCTTCCTACCTTTCCTGGGCTGTCAGGGGAGCGGAGATTCCCTCTGAGACTGCCTTCAACAAAGCAGATAATTATTATTCTCTGCAGAACTAGGCATTGTTGCCACTTGTTACTGTTAATAATAATTCCTGCTTTGCTCTTTGCTCCAAGGAGCTGCGGGCACTTCTGAGAAGTATTATTATTCCTGTCTTGCCACAAGTTAAGGTGGAAAAAAGAAAAGGAAGGGAAAAGGATGCTTAGGGAGGAACTGATTCACCCCAGGGGGCTATACGTGCTGCATGGGTCCACACTGGGGAATAACCCAGTTTCAACCCAAGGAAAATTCTATACCCCAGCCACCTTTCTTGGCCTTCATAGTCTTATATAATTTAACATCCTTAACTAATGATTGGCTTTTCATTCCATTGGTATTGTACAGTTCATGCTTACAAACTAGTGTTCCTTAATCTTTTGAACCCTGACACACTTGCATATTTGTTGGAGTACACCGAGGACACTCACCAGTCACCTACTCATTAAATCACCAGTGCTCCTTCCATACTACATAGCTCTCACCTCATTGTAGTCTCACACATATACAGTTGCAACTAGTATTCAAAATGATTAATATCCAACATTAACCATCACATGTCCAACATTACCTGGTGCAGGAATAACATGTTCAGACACACACAAGAAAAACCACTCTTTTCTTAAGTCATAAGCCGTTGAATATGCTGGGTAAATTGTGAAAAAGACATTCATGGAATTGATAACTCAGTCACCCCGTAAGCGAGGGTTTGTATGCACGTAGAACACTAGATAATGCTTTGGACTAATGTTGGAGATTAGCCCAATATTAATTATTAAATTGGGCACATGGCATCATAAAATCGTTAAACTTTAGCTCTAGGAAGGACGTGAAATGACGTCAGCTTTGACCTGAATCATCCTTCTTTTTATTCATAATGTAACATGGTCCTGAGCTGATCACTCATTGGTTGTCCTCTCTCTACCAAAGTTGCTATCACTTCCAATCCCCAGCCCAGTGGAGAAGCAGCAGTCAGAAAGGGGAACTCTTGGGATGCTTGGACACAGTCTATCCTTTGTAGAGTTGGGATATACTCTGAGTATGTGGACACCCCCCCCCACACACTCCCCAATTCTCTTTTCTGTGTTCTGAAAAAGCAAAGTGGGGATTTTAATTTCTTTGGTAAATGTTTGAAAGATTTCATTTGTCTCCATCAGATGAGACATTAAGGCTGGGGAGTGCTTCCGTAGGTACCAGAACCCAAATCACATGGGGGTTTTGGTGTCTCTCACCAGGCTGACTGATTCAGGATATGAGGGACAGTATACATATGGGGATCCCTGTTCGGGAAATGGTTCTGTTAGATGACCCTTGGGGTCTCTGCCTGCTGAGACTCTGTGACTTCCCATGGTGTCTAGGTAGCTCAGTGAAAACCTGGGCCTAGAGCCAGGAAGACGCGAGTTCAGATCCAGTCTCAAACCATCCTAACTGTGTTACCCTGGGCGAGTCACTTAACCTCTACCTTAGTTTCCTCAACTGTAAACTGGAGATTATAACAGCACCTACCTCCTCACCACAGTTGTTGTGAGGCTCAAATGAGGCAATATTTATAAAGCGCTTTGTAAACCCTAGAGCCCTATGTAGATGCTAGCTCTTATTATTTAAATGTTTTTTGGGGGATATTTATATCCTGCCTTGAATTGCAGTTATTTAGGATTATGGAGCATGAGATCTGAGGCGTCATCTTGTTCTCATTTTACATCTAGTTAGTGGAAGAGGTCAGGACTAGAACCCAAGACCTGGGACTCCTGTTTCAGTAGTTTTTCTTGTTTGCACCAGTGTGGGAATTTGTCTTGCATGTTGGTTAACAATGGTTCTGTTTTTATTTTCTTTCTTTTTCACTGGGGGAGGGGAGGGGAGGTGAGAAGAAAAAAAAATGCATGCTTGTTAATTGAAAAAAAGAAAGAAAAAAAGAAAAAAGATTGTGTGTGTGTGTGTGTGTGTGTGTGTGTGTGTGTGTGTGTGTAAGGCTAAGAGCTGTGAGTTCTTGTACATATCCACAGCTTGGGTTTGCGCTGGGGCCCTTCTAAGTAGCTTAGATCTCCCCAAGGGTTTAGAGCTTACTCCCCCTCTCCTTCTGATCTTTTTGCTTGCTGGAAGCCTGCCTCCATTCCTACTCAGTACCCGAGGCCAGGATTGCCTTGGGGAGTTGATAAATAAATAAAGCTTAGACTGCAGCAGAATGGTCTCTAAACAGCCAGGCCTCTCTTCTGTGGTGCATTTGATGGAATTTTACACTTGGCATCAGGCAGACCCAGGTTTGAAAAATCCTCTTTCAAACACTTAGACGAGTCACTTAAATTCTTTGGGCCTCAGTCGCCTCATCTGGAAAATGGGAATGATATCACCTCCCCTACAACCTCCCCTGATGGTTTTAAAGGCCAAAGGAGGTGATGTGTGTCTGCTGTTACTGTGGTCGTCGTCCCCCCCCCCCCTTAGCCTTTGACAAACTCAACAAAGGGCCTGAGGCCTTTTAGCTCTCTTTGGTTACCTGTGATGAGGCTTGGCTATCTACAGACTGATCTAAACCTTTGTCCAGTCTATCCCTATTTCCTTCAATTTCTGTCTTTGTATCTCCATCTCCTGATACAGGGCCTGGTGCTCAGTAGGCTCTTACCTAAATGAGTAGTGATTGATTTTTCAGCCTGGGCCTCTTGGAGTCAAAAGTTCCATAGGTCATAAGAGCCAGCCAGAAGGAAGCTTAGAAGCCATCTATTTGGCCCATCCTCTTCATTTTACAGATAAGGAAACTGAGATCATCAGAGAAGCAGTGACTTGTCCAAAGTCACATGTGTAGTTAATAGCAGAGCTAGAATTTGAATCCAGGTCCTCTGCCTCCCAGTCCTTAGCCTTCATAGGCTCTCCCCACTATACTACACTGCCTGATAAAGAAGCACTTCCCATTATTTGTGCTAAGAGGTTGCTTTGATTGGGTTTTAGCTGGGAAGGCATCAGACACTCTAGGACTCAGGAGTCAATCTGTTAGGATGTCTTCTCCTTTCTATGAGTTTTTTAGGTTTTTTTGTTTTTGTTTTTGTTTTTTTTTTTTGCTAGGCAATGGGGTTAAGTGATTTGCCCAGGGTCACACAGCTAGTAAGTGTTATGTGTCTGGGGCCAGATTTGAACTCAGGTCCTCCTGAATCCAGGGCCGGTGCTCTATCCACTGCACCACCTAGCTGCCCTCTTCCGATGAGTTTTAACTATGTACTGTGTCAGCACTGT
Organism: Phascolarctos cinereus; assembly: GCF_003287225.1. Lineage (NCBI taxonomy): Eukaryota > Metazoa > Chordata > Mammalia > Diprotodontia > Phascolarctidae > Phascolarctos > Phascolarctos cinereus. The sequence continues at coordinate 52,508,567 of NW_027555625.1, read as the reverse complement.
TCTTTCGAGACCAAAAAGGGCCCGATCTTTGTGGTCTGTTCCCTTGCCCAGTTTTCATGTTGGAATAGAGGCTTCCCCAGTGATGCCAGGTGTGAGAGTGAGCAACATTGGGTCTGCATTGGGTATGGGCCCTTTGGAATACCACAGCTGCATGAGCACCATATTGATTTTCCTTTCAAAGGTTCTCTTGGTGACATGGAGGAAGGAGAAGACAATCAGGCCGAGGATGCCAGCCAATCAGAGAGAGAGGGAGGAGCTTCGGATCCTGAGGCCTCAGGAGAATGTGAGCCCTTGAGCCCTCCCTGCAGCGGTGAGTTATGTCCCCTTCCTCTCCCCATCTAAGATTGGGTTAGTCCTTGTCCAGTGTATCCCCAGGAAATAGAAGTGGGTCCCAAAGGGCTTAAAGTGGCAGATCTCAAAGTGTGCTCCAACAATCCCTGGGAGTCCCCAAGAACCTTTCAGGGGCTACCTAGGGGTCAAAACCATTTTCACAGTAATATGAAGATGCTACTTGCTTATTAAACTACTCCTTTTTCCAACTACATATCTGTGTAAGACCAGGTTTTCTCCATATAATTCAACTAAAACTACCTATTGTAACAGATTGAATAAATGCAGAAGCAGATATGAGAATCCAGCTGTCTTCTATTAAGATAGACATTAAAGAGATTTGCAAACATATGTGAAATGGTGCTATTCTTCTCACCAAATTTTTATTGTTTTGGAAAATGTAGTAATTGTTTCATAAAAATGTTATTTATGCTAATATGTAAATAACTTAAACGTTATTTTAAATACTTTTAAAAAATTATTAATTAATTAAAAAATTAATTTCTACTGTAGTAAATGTTGATAAATATAACCAGGGGTGTCCTGGTAAATAGCTTTCTAAAAAGCAATGCATACATGCCCTACTTTTCAGTCGAATTGGCATTATTCCTGTTTTCTCTTTCACTCTATTCCCCGCCCCTGGCTGGACGATCAACAAAATAATAAACTGAGGCTGGATTTATTCCTCTCAGGAGCTGGGATGAGTTGACTCCCACGCAGCCCTGGATATAACCCACAGAAATAAAGGCTTATTGGGGTTCTCCATAATTTTTAAGAGTGTGAAGGGGTCTGGAGGCCCCAGAAGACAAGAGAGAACCTCTGGCTTTGAGGATCATTAATTGTTCAAGTTGGAAGGATCTTTTAGATGCCATCTCGTCCCATTTTTCTCTGTGCTTTCATCAGCATGAGGAGCTCTCATAGAGGAACCTTCCTCACCCACACAGACAATGGCCTCCTCTGTAATTTAGACTTGGGACTGGAGCATGCAGAAATTAAGTGACTTGCCCAGGGTCACAGAGCCAATATGTGTCAGAGTCAGGCTTTGAATCCAGGTTTTCTTGAGGCTGGCCACCTTGCTGCAAAGATGTTGAGGACTGGGGGAGAGGAAGGCCTTGTTTAAACACCACAACTGGGGAGGCCGACACTGGAAGCGGTGACCCCACTCATGTGCTCTTCCCCTGTATCGTGACTTGTCTGAGAGGAAGGCAGGGGTACTGGCTGGAGGAATTATGGGCCTGGTTAGTTACCATTGAATTCCAGCCTAGTATAGCAGGAGGTGGTAATTATCTGGGGTTTTTTCCTTCCTTTCTCCCACATAAAGGACCTTTGAGTCCTTCCTGTCCACATTGGCCATTAGGCATGGGGCCAAGTTGCTGGCACTTTGGAGGTTAATTGGAATTTATCCCCCTGTGCCCTGCCCAAGAGCTCTTAATTAATTACCCATAAGGGACTTTTCTCCTCCTTACAACTACCTGCTATGGCAGTCTAGTTTGGAGAGCTTTGGTGACTGAGAAAAGAGGAAGCCCAAATCACTAGGTGGGCCCATCAGTCCTTCACCTTCCCTCTAGTTTAGGGTCACTGGCACCTCCCCGAAGATGAACTTTCCCCAACAATAGGGGTAGGTGTCCCTGGGCCTGCCTCCCTCAGATCTCAACCATTTCCTACCCATAAGAGCCCTCTCCTTCCTTCAAGGTGTTTCAAGGACAAGGAGCCCTTTCCAAACCTGATGCCATTTGCCTTTGAGCCCCTTTCCAAGAAATTCTTCAGCTCCTCTTTGAGGACAGTAATTATCATTAGAATCCAGAACCTCCAGGCAGGGCAGTCTAAACCGATCCGGGGATTGGCCTCTGCTCCTGGAAGCTCCAGATGGGGGTAAGGGGTGGGCATCAGGGGTATCGCAGGAAAAGAAGCACACTCCTCCTCATTGCTCCAGACCTCAGGATGCTGCTTTTGTCCAATGAGAGGATTTGCTGAGAGATGTCGAGATATGGTGGGTATAGACCTGGCTGGCCTTAGAGTCAGGAAGGACTGGCTTGAAAGCAACAGAGAGCTACTGAAAATTTTTAAGTGTTATAGTCTTTCTACTAATTCACTCTGTGACCTTAATTCAATACAGTTCAATTCAATATACATTTATTAAACTCCTACTTTGTATCAAGTACTGTGTTAAGCATTGGAAGCCTTGGGGAAGTCACTTTTCTCTTTCTGGGTCTCAGTTTTGTGATCTGTAAAATGGGGATGTTTGTAAGGTTTTAGATTGGCAAAGAATATTAGAGCTCTTTTGAGGAGCTTATTAAGAGTTCCCTACCCAGGTCGAGGGCTTTGTAGCAAATACCACCTCTGGCTGCTTATGTGGCCTCTTCTCTCTTGCCCATTAGTTTTGTCTTAAAATCATAACATGTGAGTATTTCAAGAGACCTTAGGGATCATCTCATTTCGCCGGCAGGGCAACCAAAGCCCAAACTTGTCCAAGATCATGCAGGAGGTTAATAGCAGAGCCAGGACTAGGGCCCATGGTCTGACTTCCTCCACTAGGCCATTCATTAAGGGCAGCCAGGGGAGCCGTGAAGAGAGCTCTGGACTTAGAATGAGGGAAGACCTAAATTCAAATCGAGCCTCAGACGTGCACTCGCTGTGTGACCCTGGGCAAGTCACTTAACCTCTGTCTGCCTCAGTTTCCTCAACTGTAAAATGAATAGAAGCAGCACTTCCCTCCCAGGGTTTTTATGAGAATCAAATGAGATAATAATTGTAAAGCACTTAGCATTATGTCTGGCACATAGTAAGAGTTATATAAATGTTAGCTATCATTATTATTATTGTTATTATTTTGAATTAAAAAGCCAATCCTCAGACTCTAACTAGCTGTGTGAATCTGGGCAAGTCATTTAACTTGTTTGCCTCAGTTTTCTCAACTGTGAAATGGGTTTAATAACAGCTCCTACCTCCCAGGGTTGTGTTGAAGAACAAATGAGATATTTGTAAAAAGTTCTTGGCACATAGTAGGAGCTTTATAAATGCTTATTCCATTCTCTTTCCCCTCCCATTCTACATTTAATTGTGCCAGATCATGTGGAACATGCCTAATTTATTAGACGTGGCCTGCTGTCCCATGAGAGTGTGAGGGTGTGGGATCTCCAGAGGCGGAGTGACGCATGTGGAGAATTGGGGATTTCCAGGTGGACTTATTCGCACCAGAAAGGGGAGAGTCCTAGAGACCAGGGAAAGTAGTTCTGGCTTTGTCTGTACCCCAGAGGATCACTCATACCTCCCTTAGCCCCAGGCTTTCTAAAATAACAAGACTAATATTAGTTATGGGGATAGCATTTTTAGCATTTTTAGAGCACTCTACAGTTTGCAGAGCATTTGGACAAACATCATATCATGTTACCCTCCAAACAAATCTTGGGAGGGTGGTGCTGTTATTATCCCTGTTTTACTGATGAAGAAACTGAGGCAGACAGAGGTTAAATAACCTGTTCAGGATCACGTAGCTAGTAAGTTCTGAGGCAAGATTTGAACTTGGGTCTTCTTGGCTCCATGTCCAACATTCTATCCACTTTTCTTAGCATTTTATTGATGCCTTTACATATATTCATTTTCCTCTCCCCTCCTAACTGAACAAACCCTTTTTTGTGACCCCTCCTCCAAAAAAAAGCAATTAAGCAAAATATCTGATATGGGGACCCCAGCCGATAATGTATACAGTGTTTTGTCCAAGTGGTCCCCCACTTCAGAGATATGTTTCATTATCTGTTCTCCATGACTTTTGTTGATCAAGAATCTGGCTTCCTTTTAGTGATCTTTTTATTTATATTGTTGTAGGCACTGGGAATATTGTTGGCCCCTGCTTAAAAAACACCCACTGATATCTTTGGTATTTACATCACCTTCATTCTAAACGTATTCCAGCCCTCTTCCTTTCCTAGTGAGTCTTCCCTTATAACAAAGAGGAAAAAAGAAAAAGGAAAAAACAATTCTGCACAATATCAGCTGAGTGACAATGTATGCAGCACTCCACAGCCATAGTCCCACACCTCTCCAAAGAAGGGAGAGAGGCATATTTTCTCCATTTTTCTCCAATGGCCTCTGATTTTTTAAAATTTTTGTTCTTTTTAATTTAAATAATCGTTGATATAGTTTGCTTTTGCATTGCATCACCTTCATTTCCCAATATATTCTCCCTCCTCCTCTCAGAGAGCCATCACTAAATCAAAGAATAAAGAAAAAGGAGGGGGAAGGGAGGAGGAAAATAGTTTTAACAAAACGAACCCACTAACTTAACAAAACTAACTAACTAGTGTGATACAGGGTGTTCCACAATTAAGAGGTAGATTCTCAGACGCTTTCTAGTTATATGACCCTGGGAAAGTCACTTAACCCCCTGCCTCAGTTTCCTCCTCTGTAAAAATGGGGATAATAATAGTGTAACAGATAATAAAATATAATAGCTTATAATAATAATCCCCTGGTTGTTGTGAGGGTCAGATGAGATAATACTGGTAAAGCGCTTTTCAAAAGCATATAGGGCTATAGAAATGCTAGCTATCTTCACCATCTTATCTCATCTCTTTAGTACCAGAGTCAGTCTTCATAATTTCCCAGCACTTCATATTGATTTTGTGGTTGTCATTGACATGCTTTCCCTTTACACTGTTGAACTCACAGAATCTGTACTGTTTTCCTGGCATGGTTTATTTTACTTTGGGTCTTCCCATGTTTCCTTTGTTCTTCATATACATTGTTTTCATAGAGTAGTACTGTTCCATTATGTTCATATGGCATCATTTACTTAGCCATTCCCCCAGTTAATGCACATCTCCTTTCCAGTTCTTGGCTACTATAAACAGCATTGCTATTAATATTTTGGTGCAGATGAGGTCTTTCTATTTCTGACCTTTTCGGCATGTGTGCTTAGCAGTGGAATCTGTGGGTCAAAGAACATGAACATTGTGGTGACTTTTCTTGCATAATTCCAAATGGCTCTCCAGAATTGTTAGACCAGCTCACAGCTCTACTAACAGTGTATTGGTGTGCCTGCCTTTCCATCCCCCCCCCCACTAACTTTTCTCACCTTTTGTCATATTTGCCAGTTTTCTGAGTGTGAGGTGAAAGTTCAGAGTTGTTTTGATTTGCATTTCCTTTTTTTTTTTGTGAGTTGGGGTATTCTTTCATATGGCTGCTACTAGTTTGCAATTCTTTTGAGAACTGTTTGCTCATATTCTTTGACTGTTTATCTACTGGGCCCATATTATTTAAGCAGAAGTCTTATAAAGATCTCCAGAGCTATGTGTGGTTGCCTAATACTAATAACATATTCATGTAGCACTATAAGGTTTACAAATCACTTTCCTTGAGACAGCCATATAAAGGAAATAGGGAAAAATCTTACCTGTAATTTAAAAATAAAGAAATTGAGATACAAAGAGGTTTTCTGATTTGCCTCTGGTCACACAGATTTGTATGTTCAAGTGCCAGAGAAGGGATTCACAACCAGGTCTGACTCCGTTCACTTTGCTGCCCCCTCTTTACTTAGAAGAATGGAAGACAGCCTTGGAAGGCGAGTAAGTCACAAAATAATTCTCAGGGAGGAAGCTACCGCTTTGAGCCCCAGTGACATAATGCAAAGCTCACGGGAAGTTCAGCTTATCTTTGTGATGTGGGGGAGAGACAAGTGGATAAGGTTCTTGCAACCACAATCAAAAGTCACTTCATAGCCTGCCTGGGGGTGGGGAGCAGCCTCTCTCCTGGGCAGGGGGATCCCAGCTAGGTCCCTAAGCCTTGGACTGGTGACTTCAAGCTGCAACTGTAGTTCCTGTCCCAAGGAGCTGAAGTGGACTCAGGGGACAAATAGAGGAAAAAAAGCTTGGAGGACCTTATTGAGGTCAGCCAGGACTGAGACCAAGGATGGAGGGGCCCACAGCCTAGACACTGTACTCTGGGTGAAGCCATGGCTTTGGGAGGTGTGCCCAGGCCATAGCTTCTACTTTCCTCCCTGGGCTGCCTCCACCTTGGATCCAAGACTCTTTTGGAGTCTTGAGGAAGTAGCCCCTTTAGATTATGCCCCCAGAATCCAAGAAATGGAGTCCCTTACTCAGGGAGATCACCGTCCTCTTCTTCAATAGACTCTTCTCCTGAGGAAGTTAAAGGCCAATAGCAGGGACCCTAAGGGCCCCACTGAGGAGAGACCTCAGTAAAGGGGACGTTTTCAGGTTGGGGCGTATCTCACCATCTAGGGTTGGGAACCTTCTCTACTTCAAGGCAACCATTATCAGCCTTAGAAATGTGACCCCTTCAGAGAATTGCTGCAATTTCTTCTGAGGGCCAGAGGAGGGTTTAAAGGTTTCCAATCCCAGTGGATTGTGTCTTCTTAAAGGGTCTCTGGCTATGAAGTTGGAGAGGGGTGGAGGGGGAACAGAGGAAATGGAATGAGACATTATAGGAAGGAGGCTTTTCTTGACCAATATTTCTCTTCACAGGCCATTTATCTCCAATGACAAATGCCATATCAGAGTTTAGAATGTTGACTCTTGCGCTCTCTCTGTCTCCTGATAAAAACTTCTTGAGGGTAGGGAATGTTTAAATTCTGTCTTTGTATCTCCTCTGCTTAGTGCCAAGCCTGGCACATAGTAAGTAAGCAGGTGCTTTCCTCATCTGTAAAAACAAGGTAGCGCAGATAGAGCGCTGGGCTTGGAATCCGGAAGACGTATCTTCCCGAGTTCAAATCTGGCCTCCGACACTTACTGGCTATGTGACCCTGGGCAAGTCACTTAGCCCTGTTTGCCTCAGTTTCCTCATCTGTAAAATGAGCTAGAGATCTGTAAAATGGCAAACCACTCCAGTATCTTTGCCAAGAAGACCCCAATTGGAGTCCCAAAGAATCAGACAGGCCTGAAAATTACTGAACAATAACAACAACATAGAACTTGAGGCAGGTCTACAAAATGCTTTACAAACATCTCATGTTATCCTCACAACCACCCTTGGAGGTACGGTCTGTCAGAGTTATTCTTCAGTAAAATGAGCTGTCTCATGAGGTAGTGAGCCTCCCCATTACTGGAAGTATTCAAGTCAGAGCTGCTATGGAAAGCATTCCTGCACAGGGCAGGATAATTTCTAAGATCTCTTTGATCTCACGTTCTGTGATTCTCTTGTCAAAGGACTGAAGGAACAGAGATCTAGAATAACAAGGAGTTGGTCATCGGGATCAACCCCCTTATTTTGCAGATGAGGATGGAGAGTCCCAGGGAGATGAAGAGAATTGCTCTGAATCACCATCTCCTCGAGCCTCAGCTGTGGTGTTGTGACGGGTTGGGTCCAAATGCACCCACCATGGTGGGATGGGAAAGCACATCTTTGATCAGAGGCTCCCTCTCTTGTGGAACCTTCCCATGGCTCTTTGGGAAGAATGGGGGGCGGTGGTGCTTGTATCCTTGCCTCAGGCTCTGCTTCAGTGCTCCCAGCTACCTGCCAGTGTCCTCCCTCCCACACTCCCCCACCCCCAAACTGCCTTGTGTTCCCTTTGGATCCTGTTTATACTCAGGTGTGCGCCTGTTGTCTTTGCCACTGGAATGCATACTCAATAAACTCTAGTACTCTTTACTCCCCAGTGCCTATAGCTCATGCCTACCCAGAACAGACAGTAAATGCTGATTGATTGATTGATTGATTGACTTTGTCCAGAACACAGTTTCCCAAGCAATGTAAGGGTCTGTGAGAAAATGACCGTGTTAGCAACATTTCCCCCTTCTAAATGAGTTATTTTCCTCTCAAATATTAGAATGACTTTTGTTGGTTTTATTCAGTTCTTTCATTCTTATCCAACTCTTCATGACTCCATTTGGGGTTTATTTGGCAAAGATATTGCAGTAGTTTGCCATTTCTTTCTCCAGCTCACTTTATAGATGAGGAAACTGAGGCAAACAGGATTAAGTGACTTGCCCAGGGTCACACAGCTAATAAGTGTGTAAGGCAGGCTTTAAATTCAGGTCTTCCTGCCTCCAGGCCATGGTTTTTACTATTAGGGAAAAAACTTATCACGTTTCTGTTTAGGGGGTTGGATCCTGTTCTAATAATTTCCCAGCAGCCATTGACAGGGATGGAGGTGGTGGGGTATCTGCGAGGCCATTGCCAGCCCACCTCCCCAGATCAGCATTTTGGGGTTCTCTCAATGTAAGTCAATCCCGAAGATGATCCACAAATTAATTTGAGAAACGCTGGCTCTGGATAGGCCTGGGCTCTTAACAAATGTCTGTGCTTTGTTTGAGAAACCAAATGGAAAGAACTCTGGTCTGGGAATTAGGAGACCTGGTATCCAGCCTCACCTGGGACACTTGGTAGCTGTAGGCCCTTCAGCTGAATTCAAGGGGTATTTATTAAGTGCCCTCCTGCCCTCAAGGAGCTTACATTCTATGGCAGGAGAATGACATGTCCACAGATAAGGAATATATAAAATATATGCAAACTGGCTACACGTAAGCAATTGCTAACAACATGGCAGGATCCAGAAAAGTTTAATGTGGGCTAATGTTGGAGCTGAACCTTGAGTGGAGGTAGAGATTTTGAGAAGTGAGGAAGGAGGGCATGTCAGGCATGGGACAGCCTAAGCAAAAGCCTGGAGGTTGGATCTTAGGCCAAGTAGTTCATTTCTTTGAGCCTGCTTCCTGATTTCTAAAAGCTGGGGAGTAATGTTTGCGTTATGTCTCCCGGGAGCCATGGACTTTGTAAATCTTTAAGCTCTTTGGAAATATGAATAGCCAATGGTTGGACTCAATATTAGGAAACATACATTTTAGTTCTGATTCTTCCTCAAATGCACTGTATGGTCTTAAATTCCTTCATCTTTCTTGGGTTTCAGTTCTCTTAATTGGGCTGAATGGTCTTTTTAAGGCTTGTTCCTTCGAAGCCTGGTAGCTTGTGATTAAACCCAGAGAGAAGAACCATAGGAACATTGGATTTTGAGCAGGAAGGGGTTTGGGAGGCCATGTGGGCCAAGCCCCTCATTTTATAGATGAGCACCCCGAAGGTAGAGAGGTGAATCGACCTTTTTCCCAAGGTCACGCAGGCAGGAAGTGTCCTAGCGGATTTGAACTAAGCCCAGCCTTGTGTCCATCAGCTCATGCTGAGTGAAGGGAACTTCTTTATTTGAGGTGGTGTGAGTTTGAAAGGCCTAGGTGTTCTCAAGCAAGTCTTCCTTCTCTTTCCCTCCCCTCCCCCAACCCCAAGTGGAGGCCAGCAATGGAAGTCCGACCCTTAAAGGCGATAAGAAATTTAGTTGTGTGGTTTGGCCCCTTCTGCCTATCTCTCCCCACCCCCAACACTGACCACATCCTCCTCCTATTTGTGCCTGTCAGAGAGTTCTCATTCCCACCCAAGGTTGGGGGAAATCAGTCTGACACCTGGATCCTGGTCTTTCACCCAGAAATCAATAGCCAAGCCTGTTATGGGAACTTAGCCCCAGATAACAGGAAAGCGGGTTTTAAAAGAAAAAAAAAGTCCCATCAGCCCCTTGGTGCAAAGGCAGCTGGATCCTAATCTTTTGATAATCTGAGCTGATAAGAGGCTGCTAGACAGAGACAGTCCAGGTTGCTAAAAGTCCTTGAACTGACCGTGCCAATTCTAACCCTCCTGCCCTCTGTACTCGCCCGGACGGGGGAGGGACTTAATACACACAGCTCTCGGGCCGCCTGGTGTGTATGGGGGTGACAGAGATGTACAGTGGACGTGCCAGCAATAGGTTTTCTGTTTTTCTTTCTTTCCCAAGCAGTGGGGGTAGATTTCTACCAAGCCATCCCCATTCTCTTGACTGTCTCCTCTCCCTTGTGACCAAGGACACACGGTTTTCAGATGACTTGTCAGGGCCAGGAAACAAATGGAATCATATCAGCCCCAAAGAGAATAGAACTTCCAACCTTGGTTTTCTCAGCATTCTTCTTCAATCTAGGATCTTCAGAGTTGGAAGAGACCTAAAATGGTCATCTGAACCAACTCCCTCATTTTACAGATGAGAAAACTAAAGCCTAGGGAGGGAAAGAGACTTGTCCAGGGTCACCTAGGGATGAAGTGACCGAGCCAGCTTTTGGAACCTGTCTTCTTTCCAGCCCCTCCAATAATGCCTAGCTGCGGACCATCTCAAAGGATTGATTCCCTTCCACATCTTGAGCCATGCCCTCATCACAGAGGGGACTTTGGAGAGGCAAAGAATCGAGGAAAGAAAGAAAGGGGTTGGAATTTGGTGGTGGGAGCTAACAGCCTGTCAAAGGGCAAGTGGTTCGTTGCTGGTAGACTTTGACCCTGGCTGGTTTAAAAGGGAAGCAGGAGGCTCTTTATCTGATTTCAGAGCTGATGCAGAGCAGAGGCAGATAGGGAAAGGGGGGAGTGAGTGATGGGGGTGGGGACAGCCGCTTAGGGAGCTGGGAAAAGCAGTCCGAGTTGCACCTGGTACTAGCCTGTTTTGATAAAAAGTTGATAGTGTCAATAACGTGGAGCGGCTGCAGTAGCCACTGCTCTTGTGGGCACATAGGAGAGCTTTCACCGAGATGGATAAAAATCAATATGCCATCCACTTTGATTTATAGCCAAAAATAATAGGCCTTTTATATGGCATGATTGATTTATTTGATGTTAATCATCAGGTTTATCACTGGTATTAATAATCTGAAATGCTCATGACGTCACCTCTGGGCGTACTTTCTGGGTGCCCATCGATTGGGGCCGCCGTGGTTATCAGCCCCACGATGTAAAGGCAAACATGTACTTTGCGCACTAACCTGCCCCACTGTCATATGCACATAGACTTATCGGCAGCATCTCCAACAGCAGTTAATAAGAGAAAAATAATTGTTATCAAGTTGCTAGGCATACACCACACACAGAGCAAGGCCCAGGAGCTGTGTTTAGAGAGGCGTCCACCAGGTCCCTGGGGGAGGCGGGAGGGGTGATTCCTCTGCTTGTTATAATTATTAACAGCAACCGTCATAATTATTATTATTACTGCTGTGAATCAAAGAGGCCGAAAAGTTTTCAAGCACCAGGCAAAAAATGGAGGCAGCCTTGTGACTGCTGTGTTCATCCCCTCCGCCCTCCCTTCCCTTTGGGCTTCTTCCAAAGGCTCAGCCTGACCAGTCTTCTCCCTTCTGTGCTGGTGGCACGTAGGAGCTGGCTGTTGAATTGAGGGCTGAAGGATCGTAAATCTGGAGTTGGAATCCCCCATTTGCAAAAAGGCATGGTGAAGACATCCTATGGGGGGTGGGGGCGGGGAGGTCCAGGGTAGGTGGCGGGGGAGATTCTTGGAGATGATGAGGGAATGTTGCTGAAAGGCCCTGCGCCTACCTCACCCCTCAGTTCAGGAGCGAGAAAAGTAACTGTGCTTTTACCTCAACAGAAACAGAGACTCAGGAAGGCCCAGAAGGCCCCAAGGAGCCGGAGGAGCAAGAGTCTGACCGAGGTCCGGAAGAGGCGAGCCCGTGGAATGGGCCAGGTAACCAGACCTCTGACCTTCATGTCTCCCTCTCCCATCCCCTCCCCGCCATCCCTCCATCTGGCGAGAGCCTGTTTTGGTACAGGGCAGTGCCCAGCAAGAGTCTGATATCTGGTGATGGGACGTGCTGAGAAGACCTTGGAAGTCTCCTCCAAGGGAATTCCTCCAAGCATTGCAGGATTCGAGACCCTCCTTTTCTTAGTCTGGTCCTTGTGGAACTCATTCTCCATAGTGTTTTCTCTTCCTCTTTCTTCTTCCCATCCCACCCTTGCTTTTGGCCTTCCTCTTTGTCCAATCTTCCTCTCCCTCTCCCTGTCCTTCCTTTCTCTTAGTTCAGGGGTTTTTAGCCTTTTTGTTGTGACATGGACCCCTTTGGCAATTTGATGCAACCCAGGGCCCCCTGCTCAGAATAATGTTTTAAAATGCATAAAATAAAATACTTAGATTATAAAGAAAACCAATTATAATGAAGTAAAGATGCAATTTTGCCCCCATCCAAGTTCACAACCCCCCTGAAAACTAGTCATGGACCTTGGTACAGACCCCAGGTAAAGAGTCTCTGCCTAGTATCTCCCTTCCTTTCTTCCCCCCCATCTCTGTCTGTCTCTTCCTCTCTCTCATAACTGATACTTCCTCCCTTGTTCCTGTCTCCTTCAGTCAGGATCCTTCTTTCTCTTATTCTTTCTTATCATTCAATATCCCTCTGTCTGTCTTCCTGGGTAGGGGTGGGAGTTAGTCTTTGTACCACAGCAAGAATTAGATTTCACTATCTGAAACACACCAGCATATCTTCTATGACTTCAGGGAGGTCCCAGAACCAGGTACCATGACACGAAGGGTCTTGGAAATGAAGCCCTTGGAGCCTGTCTCTCTCTTAAGACCTAGGATTTCAAGGAAGATATCATGAAGCAAAAAAAAAAAAGTCCTGTCTCCCCAAATGGGGAGTTGTGTCCTGAAGTACGGTTAATTCCAATTAGGAAGGAGAAAAGCCAAGCCCTCACTCAGATGCTCCCAATGGTAGGATGGTCAGACCAGGCTGGCTATGGTAGCAGCACTCATCCCACTCTAATGGGACTCCTTGGCAGACTACAGAGAGATCTGTCTTCATTTTGTTGTGTTTTGGGCACTTTCCTTCTTTTTTTTTTACCAATTTGGAACCAGAAGGATAGGAGAGGGTAGGCCCAATTAAAGAGAGAAGTAAAGGTAGCTATGTATATATAATGTAGTCTGGGATGAAGGGGTGGATGGATGGATAGAGGGTTAGACAGATAGAAGTTTATTTGCTCATTTAGTGAATTTTTCCTGTGGAGAAAGCCTGGCATCAAGTGCTGTGGAAGATAAGAGATGGACAAGGCACGGTCCTTCCGCTCCAGGAATTTGCCGTCTGATGGAGGAGGGTAATAAGATAAGGGGGTGAAATAAGACGTACACATTAAAAAAAAAAGAAAGAAAGAAGACCTACACACAAATAACAAATGAATATTGGTACAGTGGAAAGAATGCTAGATTTTTGAGTAAAAGGACACTGATTTAAATCCTGACTCTGCCACTAATTACCTAGAAAACTTTGAGCAAGTCACTTAAATGTGGGCCTCAGTTTACTCCTGTATAAAATAAAGGGGTCAGATTAGATGACCTCTAAGTTCCTTCTTTTTCAAAAATTGAGAGCCCAGGGTAGGGGTGTTCTGAGGAGGTTAAGAGATACAGTGCTGGGTGCTGCAGATAACAATGGCATCATGCTCAATTAATTTAAATGTCAGGAAAATAAAAGGAAATGCCTTCGAAGAAAGGGTGTGGGGGGACCCACACAAAACATGGGCTGAGTAAGGTTGGGCTACACTTAGATTTCTGAACTCATTTTTTCTTTCTGTCTTAGATCTGTAGAGATATTTCACCAGGTAGAGGAATTTGGGCAAGGTCTTTTTGAAAGAGGCATTGGTTGGAGGAAATGAGATGGGTTATTTGGCATTGCTTGGAGTAGAGACTAAGGCCAAATGCGTCTACTCTGTCCTAGTTGATGGCATCTCTTCCCTCTGAGAAAGAGCTGGAGCTCTGTGGCTTTGATCAGGGCTGGCTGTTGAGGACAGTAGTGGCTTTGGGGCACTGGGGAAGCCCAGAGGAAGATAACTGGAAGAAACCCGATCAGCCTGGCTAGCTAGCTGCCTGGCTCACTCTGATGAGAGACAGTGTCCACCCAGTTGGCTGGATTGGGCCTGGGGCAGCCTTTGTTCTGGGTCCTGTTTTATAGGGGGAAGCCAGGCTTCTGTCTATATTGTATCAGTTACTTCAGGAATGCATGATTGCGTCCATATGTGTCAGTCAATCAACAAACATTTATTAAATGTCTGCTTTGTGCCAGGTGCTGGGCCCAGTGAACCAAGACAAAACTGAACCAGGCCCTGTCCTCAGGGTGCTTATATTTTCTCAAGGGAGCTTTGTAAACCTTAAAGCATCATATAAATAATTGCTATTATTATTAAGTGATTGATTGGTTAGCATGATGGTCATTGGGAATGAAGGCTGAAAAATCCTTTCCCCGGTGACCAACTTTGTGCACTTAGCTAGGCTGGTCCTAAGGTGATGGACACAGAACCCAGTGTACTACTGAGCTCAGGTAGGACCTCCTGGAATGCTCATTTCTCTGGCATAATCTTGAGGACCCAAGGTTACCACCATACCACGATAGAGTAAGACTGTAGAGAAATGTATAGGATAGGAAATCTGTATCCATAATACCCAGCCCCAATGGAGAGATACTCACAGTCAGAACAAAGAGGGCATGAGGTAGCCCTGTAGGGGGGTCTAGAAGAAGACATGCGGTTTAGGTTCCTTGGAGAAACCCAAGTGTGGCTAGAAATATTTTGGGGGTCTCCTGATAACTCAGGGCAGTAGCCCCCAAAAGGGCCTTGGTATGGTATGCATTCCTGGGTTCTTTTATTCATCAGATCACAGAGTTGTAAGAGAGAGGACATTTAGTCCTGTCCCTTATTTTTTTCAGATAAGGAAATGGGCCTAGAGGTTAAATAACTTGTCTGAGGTCACCCAGATAAGCATCAAAGACAGGACTTGGACCCATGTCCTCTGTCTTCTGAGTCAATCAATGTTCATTGCATTGTGTTATGCTTCCCTCTTGGTTGACAAGGAAGGTAGAGGGTGAAAGAGAGCTAAAACCATGGTGGACAGAGGAGGAATGGTGTGGTGTAGTAGTAGTAGTGGTGGTAGTAGTAGTAGTAGTAGTAGTAGTAGTAGTAGTAGTAGTAGTAGTAGTAGTAGTAGTAGTAGTAGTAGTGGTAGTAGTAGTAGCAGCAGCAGCAATCAATAGCCTTTGTATTGTGCTTTAAGGTTTGCAAATAACTTTGCATATCTCATCTTATTTGATGTGTGGAGAGAACTGGAAAGGGAGATCACCACATACCCCAGAAAATTCACACCTGTGGGGTAGATTGGAAAGAGATTGGAGACACCAGTTTTGAGAATGGTCTCTAAGTTTTGGTCATTTTCCCTTCTCTTTGTGAGCACAAGCAGGAATCAATCACATCGAGCTTTTCTCCTTTTCCTTCTGAATTTATGGCTACATGGGCATCTCTAGCAATTGTCCAGGCCAAATGAATGGTGCTAGCCAACATGTAGTGTGCATTGTGGGTCTTACTAAAAGGCCCTGTTATTGTCTCTTCTGGGTCCCCCTCTTGGAGCAGGAGTTCTGGGGCTAAACCGGTGAATTCACTAGAAAATGGAGAATCTTGTCTTTCTGGTTGGGTCTTAAGAACACCCCACCACTACCACCAAGTGACACTATGGCATATCTTCCTCCCTCTCATGACTTTGGGTCATCTGATGAGATGCCCGCTGCAAAGGGGAACAGCTTCCCCTGACAGGTACTAGGACTATCCTCTGGTCCCCTTGGGAGCTGGGCACCCCAAGTTGGGGTGTGGGTATGGAAAAGCGACCAGAGTAAGGAAGTATCCTTCTTATTACCATTCTCTGATTCCATAAGTGCCAATAGGGATACAAGGCATCATGGGTAAGTTGGTGTCTAGCCCTTCTCCCATCTCTGCCCCCTTGCCTAGACATTTCCTCAGTGATACTAAGGCACCTCCCCCCTCACTTCAATCTTCTTCAGGAAAGGAAACAGGCTCCAGGCATAACTGATAACACTGGCCCTTCCGGGATGGGCTGACAGGAAATATCTTAGGCCTCCCATGTCTAATCTGCCTGTCTCTCTGCTCCCTCCTTCCCTGCTTCTTAGACCCCAATGAGCACTATGGGAGGTGGGGGAAGGGGGACATAAGCTGACTCAACAAAACCTTTCCAACTGCCAGGCCATCCAGTGGCCAGTCTAGCTAACAGTCAATGTGTCCGGTGGCCCCTCTACCCAACTGCTGTTCAGCCCAACGGTCAACTGTTCGTGGTCTCAATTCTCTGCCGCTAGCCAACACATTTCAATTTACTTTTGGTGAACAAGGTAGCCTGGGGATGTCCCTGAGATTCCAACCATAGATGTGGACATTTAAGGACAGAAGGCCAACAGATCCACCAGCTAATATTCATCAAGTCTACCTCACCCTTCGAGTGAAGCATCATCCCTCCTCTTCCCCACTTACCTTCTTCTCAGAAGGCAATGTCCATCTGGCAATCAATCATTCAACAAATATTTATTAAGTGACTATTAAGGGCAAGGAACTATGCTAGGTTCAAAGAAACAGTTCCTGTCCTCAGGGAGCTTACATTCTATCCATTGAAACAAAATGCTCGTAAATACAAAGTAAATACCAGATAACTTTGAGGGGGAAGGAGTTGGTCTCAACCCTTCCCACCTTATGAACAGTCCCATTGATTTCCCTTCCATTGATCATATGACTAAGTCCATCTGATATCTGCTTGTGCTCTGGATGTCATGGCTTTTGGTCCAATGACCGGTCATCCCTTAGGTGGGCAGGCATGATAGCTTCCATTTGGCTAGCACCTGTAAGGTTTATAAACTGCTTTCCTAACAACAACTCTAAGAAATAGGTGTGACACTTTCCCCTTTTTAAATATGGAGAAACTGAGGCTTAGAGGAATGGGATTTGTCTTGGATTTTCTAGCCAGTAGCAGAGGCAGGGTTTGCAGTCATGCTCTTTGATTCCCAAATCTGTCCCATGCAAGTTTCAGAACAGTTAATGATCTGTATTGGTAGAAGGGTACTCTCTGGGAGTTCCCAATACCCATGAAATTGCAGGTCTGGACCAAAACAGAAGGGGTGGGGAGAGGAGAAGATGTGTAAGTGCTATAGGAGGAGAGAGAAAAAGATGAGTGCTTCAGGGAAGACTTCATGGAGGAGGTAGGCCGACCTGGAGCTCAAATAATGAGTAGAATTTGAAGAAACAGTGAGAAGATGGAGAACAGGGTATGCCAGGGAAAAGGGATACTTCAAAAGGCACCAATGCCAAGGTACGGTGCAGTTAACATAGATGTCAATGACACAGGGCGTGATGAAGTGTCACTATCTTGCCAGTAGGGGAGAAGACCCGTTTAACTCACTTCCAGGACCCTGAGATAAATACTAATGACATGTTCCCTAATCCAGACCTAGCCTTAGTGACACCAGGTATTGCTGTGAGCTGTGACCCTGACCCCTTTCCTCCCCGAGGTCTTGCTCCAGCTATGTAGCCACGCCCCTGTAACTGGTGGGTCAAAGACTGACCACCTGCTCATTTTTCTGACCGCCGCCTTCTTCTCCTCGTTGTCTCACTTGTCACTGCTGCCTGTCCCTCTTTTACAGGGAGTCTGGAAACGTGGGCCCAGGAGGAGACTGGCCATGGAATTCCCATTTTTCTACTGCAGTCATGAGGGGGAGTGAGAGAAACACACAAGTATGGGGACAACAGCTGCTGGGGAGAGGGGGAATGGGAGGACAGAGGGCCTTTGTTGGTCGAGATCAGCAAGGACCAGAGGTGCTCTTTGTTATCAGGGACAAACGCTACAATGATGAGCTGCTGTTTAGAGGCTTGGCAGGGTCTCTGACCTCAAGCAGTTACTTAGAATCATAGAATGTCAGAACTTGGAAGGGACTTTTGAGTTCATCTAGTTCAGCCTCTATACTTGACAGATGAGGAAACTGAGGCCCTAGGTGGTGAAGGGATTTGCCCATGGATACCAGCTAGCAACATGGTGGTTACCGGGCCTGGGGGCAAACTCCCGAGCACTGAGAATACAGCATGGCGGAGTGGAAAGAGCATGGAATGTTGGAGTCAAAAGACCTGAGTTTGAATCCAGCTCTGCTATAACTGTATGCCTGGGGTCATTTTTTTTTTCCCTCTCTGGGCCTCAGGTCTTTTGTTAAATGAAGGTTGGACTAGATATACCTGAGGTCCCTTCTAGCGCTAACATTCTAGGATGCTAAGGGATAGAATTAGCACTGGAACCCAGGTATCTTGACTGTCAGGCCAATGTTTTATCTCTTACACCCTGCTCACTTGGAGGGAGAGAAGCTCAGTGAAGGAAGTCCTTTGGAAGAGGAGAGGGGACAATGGGCTAGAACAGCTTTTCCCCCAGTAATTCCAAAAGAAAACAGTTTTGTTTTTTCTCAACTGCTAGGAAGGGAAAAAACGGGGCATGCTATTGGGTTCTAGGTTTCCCCCACCTTTGGGGCTTAAGATGCTCATTATTTCCCACCCCCTTGGCCCAGCATGGAGTTTTAGGATTGGTAAAGATCACAGTGGGCTTGACGCGTTTGTTGTTAGAGGGTGATTTCTTCCCCTACCCCTTCTTTTTTGGATCAGTGAAGGTTATTTTATTTTATTTTTTGGGAGTTATTTGCATTCTTTATGGAAAAGAGATTTTTATTATCGGCTGCTCCCAGCCCATCGCTGTTCTGGTAATTGGAGTGATATTAATTTCTGTGTGGTAGGGAGTTGATGGCAGCCCCGCGATGCCAGTCCGATAGGCTGTTCCTCTCACACTAACCGCGGTGATAGGCGTTCTATCAGCCTTCTTGCAGGCACTGCACTTATCAGGAATGGGCCTGGCAAAAAACTTTGAGCAGCCTGAATTTTCTTTTTATCTCTCAGGATCCACTGTATGTCAGCAATGGCAGCTGTGAAGATGTAATATGGAGGGCAGGCAGGGAGGGAGAAAGAGAGGGAGGGCCACAGCCCCCAGAATGCTTTGCCTGAGCCAAGACTGGAACATCCTCTCCTGGGTCTCTGTCCCAGAGACAATGCCAGGGTTAATCCAAGTATGTGGGGGAAGTCGAAGTGGGGGAGGGGGGAGGAATCCCTCTCTCCCTGCCCCCCCCTTCCCATCTCTATTGGCTGAACCCTCTTTGGCGGTGATCCCTATCATTCTTACAGTAACAAACCACTCACTTTGGCATTTTCAGCACACATACACACAGTTCTCACCCTCCCTAATGACTCACTTTCTTTGGCTCTGTGGGCTGGTGAGAGCCAAGTCAGTGAACCTGGGGGCTTGGAAGTGGGCTAATAATCCCAGCTCTGCCACTATCTTGCCCTATGACCTTAGGCAAATGACTTGACTTAGTTTCCTTATCTGTAAAATGGGGAGAATAATGTCCTACCCTACCTCACAGGAATATTGTAAGGATCAAATGAAATCATAGATATAGAAATACTTTAAGAAAGTTGGGATGTAAGATGCAAATATATTAATAATTTTTATTTAAAAAAAAAAGACCTTCCATAATTATTCTGTGCACATATCATGTTTAATTAAAATGGTCCTGTGTGAATCTTAGATCAGAAGACGCTGAGGTCCTCTCCATATTAAAGGGGGGGTGGTGGCAGTGTTTGGGGTATGGTTGTTTTTGAGAGTGCTGCCGAGTACAAGACAGATGTCCCTGCTGTTTTCCCAGCTGGCCCTGTCCTAAAGCCAAAGCTGGATCCCGATGCAGGAGGGCTACAGAACCCAGTTCTGTCATAGGCTCTTTGACAAATTATTGACCCCATGAGGATCTTAACCCCCTTTTACAATGACCTAGAACACGTGCAGTCTGCCCCACAAAATCTCCTACCTGATCCTATGCATACCTATCCTATCCTCCAGCTCTGGAGTCCTTTAGAAATAATTGAGTCCAACACCCTCATTTTATAAATGAGGAAACCCTGGTTTATAAAGGGGATATGTCTTATTCATCATCACCTATGTAGTGAGACACACAGGTTCCTGGTCTCCAAACCAAGTGGGCTTCCCATTACTCTGTTCTGTCTACCACCCTTCCACTCAGGTGTCTCCAGGGCAAGAAGAGAGTTCAAGTGTACTTGTTGAATATCTTTCGTGTGCCAGGCACTGTGCTAGGGACCATTTGACACTGAAAAGACAGACTAGAATCACAGACTTAGTTGGAAGGTCCAACTCATTTGGTCCAACCCTTTTATTTTACAAAGGAGGAAATGGAGTCAAATAGAGATGAAAGAGAGGTCACAGAGCCAGGCTTTGGGTCATGGAGGGAATTGAAGAACCCAGATTCAAATCTCACCTCTTCCACTTCCTTACTATGTGACCTTGGGCAAGTCTCTTCATCTTTCTAGGCCTGCCTGAGTTTTCTCTGCTGTTAAATGAGGGTGACCCAGGACATCAGAAGATGAGCTCCTTAGGAGGAGGGAGTGGTGTGCCATAGTCCCTGGGGTCATGAAGAATCGGATCTAACTGCACAACTCATGGGAGGAGCGGTAGACCAAATGTGTTCTAAGGTCCCATCCAGCTCAAAATCTATGATCTTATAACTGGGTTCCTTTACCTCCCGATCCAGCCTTCTTTCCATTGAAAGATTCTCTGCTGTGGAAGAATTCACATTTCTAGTTTCCCACTCTACAGAAACAATTAGGGGACAATACAAAATGGCAGAGGATTGGGGATGAGATTACTTGGGGCAGATTGTAGATGCTCTAGGTGTTTGAAGAAGAGGAGAATCACTGCCCTAGGGACAGGTCAATGATTAGTGCAATGAATGAATTCCCTGAAGTGTTTTCACATTTTTGAATTCTGTACAATTCTGAGTTACAATTATATAAAACATGGTCATTGGTTCCAGCCCAATGCAAGCATGCAATGTGAATTCAAATACTGTGAGGCTGTGGAGGATTCTTCATTCTTACTAACCGAGACTTGTGTATTGCCAGAGCTGGCTCTTCAATTCAGCACACCTCTTATGTCTAGCGCAGGCAGGTAGAGTTTTTCTTCCCCTGCTAGGTATGAGTTCAGATCTTCTGGCTTTCTGGCTTCCTTTAAGTCTCAGCTAAAGTCCTACTGTCTGCCAGAAGCCTTTTCCTGTCTTTTTTAAAGGTCTTAGTGCCTTCCCTCCAAGACTACCCCTAGTCTACCCCCACTTAGATCTTATTTGTACAGAGTTGTTTTCATGCTGTCTTCCTCATTAGACTGTAAGCTTCTTGAGGGCAGGGACTGTTGTGATGGTGGGGGTGGGGTGGGGGGGCAGGGCATTTTTTGGTATCCCCAGTGCTTACTTAGCAAAGTCCCTAGCATATAGTAGGTCCTCAATAAATGCTGATTGAGTAATTGGCTAATGATGATAACTCTTAATTTCTTCAACTTTCTTTTCCCTTTCTTTCTCTTTCTTCTTCTCCTCCCCTCTCCCTCCCCTCTCTTCTCCTCTCTTCTAAATGCTTTCCTTACAGCAGAGGCAGTGTGGGATGGTGGAGGGAGTACTGGGCCTAGAATCAGGAAGGCCTTGGTTCAGATCCTGCTTCTGACACTTATTTAGCTATGTGACACTTAACCTTTGTTTCCCTTAGGCAACTCCTTAGGTCTTATCTACTAAACTGGACGTGGAGTTCCTTACTTCCCTACCCTGAGTAAATCCTTTCCTTATTTATATATATTACTCACAACCCTCCTATGGGAGAAGTAGTACATAAATATTATAATCCCCATATTACAGATGAGAAAACTGAGGCCTAGAGACATGAAGAGAGCTGTCCAGGGCCACAAAGCTAGTGTCAGAGCCAGGATTTGTAATCAGCTTTCTGTTGACCCCAAGTCCGCAGGACTTAGTCTACTCTGTTATGCAAAGTAGAGCAATTACCCTTCTCTGTCTTTTGGCATTTCCCATCCCAACCCAACTCTCACCTCCATCTTGTTTCCTGTCCTCTCAGTAGCCCTAGCCTTCCATCAAAAAGATAATAGCTCGGGGCAGCTAGGTGATGCAGTAGATAGAGCTCTGGCCTTGGAGTCAGGAGGACCTGAGTTCAAATCTGGCCTCAGACACATGACACTTACTAGCTGTGTGACCCTGGGCAAGTCACTTAATCCCAATTGCCTCACTAAAAAAAAAAAAAAAAGAAGACGATGATAGCTCATTGGAGAACCTATCTTCTGAAACACAGGTCATCTCCAGTTGTAACAAATGAAATCTCTACCTAAGTTGTGGTTCTCCAGGTCTCACTTGATAACCTACTTATTTCTAGCAAAATGCAGTATAATTGAACTCCAATATTGCCAAAAAATTAGAATTTGGATCCTCCACCGCCATTGTGAAATTTGACCTGAGGACAGTATGGGAAGGACACTTTTGCTTCTCTTCCTGCCTTGGTAGGAGGGAAATCTCAAGTTGTAGGTTCATAGCAGAGCCTCCTGGGTCTTTAGAGGTCCAACCCCCTCACTTTAAGATAAGGTAACTGAGGCCCAGAGGGGTTAAGTACCTACACTGGTGGAAAGTGGCAGGGCCAGGATTCCAGCCCATGGCCTCTGACTCCACATTCAGCACTGGTTCCTACACATCCTCATTTCAGATGGGTGGTGATGGGACGTGCTGGAAGGAAGAAGTGGGAGTATCGCAGGAGCCATCGGGGTGGGAAATGTACATGGAGTGGGCAGCTAGGTGGCACAGTGGATAGAGCACCGGCCCTGGAGGCAGGAGGACCTGAGTTCAAATCCGGCCTCAGACACATAGGATTTACTAGCTGTGTGACCCTAGGCAAATCACTTAATCTCGTTGCCTAGCCCAAAAAAAAAATGTACATGGAGGAAGCAGCAAACAGCATGGCTGCTGAGCAGTGATCTGTGTTGTGAGGTCTCTGACTGGGAGCCGGGGCCATTTCTTATTTCGTCTTTTCATCCCCTGTACCTGGAACACAGTAGGTGCTTGATAAATGTTTATTGAATGAATGAATGTCTCTCCAACTCTGACCTTCCTCCTGCCCTTCAACTCCTCCCTCCTCCCCTTACTGTCACCCCCAACACATACATCAAATTCCAATAAACCTCTCTGCCCACATTAGGTACCAGGAGACTCTTTTTAAACCCTGGTAATCCCTAAGGTTTAATTCTTCTGTGCCCTGGTAAATTGTCTTTCCTTCTCTAGAAATAGTTAACTGGGATTTATTCTCATCCTCCCTCACGTTCGTCAGTGGATACCTTTCTTTGGCCCAGCCTTAAGAGATGGGGGTACCTGCTCCCAGTCCCCTGCGCCCTTCTGAGTTCTTGGACCCTGAGGACTCCACGGGTCACCATTGCATTTCTGATACACAGGCTGTAGGGTGAGTTAAAATGACCTTGAGTGGCCCCTGGTGGGTATATTCCCTCTTGAGAGAGGCAGAGGGCATGGGGTGAGCTGGGCATAGGGCTGAAAGCCACATATGTCAGTTTGCCAGGCAACCCTGACTCTGTATTCATCTTACACTAAGTTCCCTCTCCCCCTTCCTGTTCTCTCCCTGTCTTCTAATCTCGATTTTCCTGAGAGAGCCTCACCCACCACCTCTGCCCTCACCTGGGCGCCCGAGTGGCCAGGGCACAGAGGGCAGAGGCAGAGGGGTAGGGGTTGTCCCTTGCTCTAGCTACATGAAATGCAAGCTGAATTTGAAAGGGGGAGGAAGGGGTGGGAGGGGAGAAGAAAAAGTATTTTTTATCTTTGAAATGACCTTGTTCGCTGGAGGGGGCTGGCTGCTTAAAATTCTGATATGCAAATCACTGATAGCTATAATCTATAATCCTCAACTTGGGAGCATTTAGAGATGGAGCCTGCCACATTTACCTCGTCTTTCCGAGGCGAAATTTTCTGCATATCAAAATGTGCTGGGCCCTTTGACTCCTTCCCAGCCTGGCTCTGTATTTATGAGCCGTAAGAAAACTAGAGTAAAACAAATCATCCATCTATAATTAAAGGAAGACCTGGGACTTCGGGGGAGATGCAGGGAAACTGGGCCTCTACTCTAGGTCAAGAAGGGATGGGTAGAGAAAAGAAGTGCCCCTGAGTGTGTGGTCAGAGGACCTCAGTGCCAATCTCTGATCCTGCTGTTTGTTAGGGGGCTCACTTTGGTCCAGCACCTTCTTCTCTGGGTAACATGGAGGGGTGTTGCTGTGTGGTGATCCCTAACAGTCTTGCTAGCTCTCCATTCTGTGAGCCATGGTCCTATAGGGCATCCAGGGCTCTGAGCTGGCACTTAGGAGAGCTGGCTCTGTCTCCTTCAGGCTCTGGTCCTGGTCTAGTTCAGTGACCTTACTCTTATTGCTTCCCAGATCTAGGCCTTAGTTTTCTTGCATGTCAAATAAGAATAATAATGCCTTTGCTATACTGTATTACTATTTAAGGGTGACTAACCCTGCTACCTAATGCACATGTTCCAAATAAAGATTTTGCATGAAAAAAAAAAGAAGAATGCCTACCTTATAGGAATATTGTGAGGAAGATACAGATGTAAAAATTCGGTACAAGAAAGATTTATGAAGCACCTACTATGTGCCAAGCACATAGTAGGTGATAAAAAGGAAAGCCAAAACAGTCCCTACCCTCCAGGAGTCTACAGTTTCCTGGGAACATGTAATACAGGGTGTCCCAAAAGTCTTTTTTAATTTAAAAAAAATTTTTTTTTTTTTGCTTTTTGGTGAGGCAATTGGGGTTAAGTGACTTGCCCAGGGTCACATAGCTAGTAAGTGTCATGTGTCTGAGACTGGATTTGAACTCACGTCCTCCTGACTCCAAGGCCAGAGCTCTATCTACTGCGCCACCTAGCTGCCCCCTCCCAAAAGTCTTATTAAGCTTCGGTAGCTTAAATAGCTTTCAAACTGCCTAAAACTTTGGGGATATCGTGTGTGTGTGTGTGTGTGTGTGTGTGTGTGTGTGTGTGTGTGTGTGTGTGTGTGTGTGTGTGTGTGTGTCTGTGTGTATGAATAAGTATAAAATATTTTTGGGAGGGAGAGAATATTTAGAACTGAAGGGAGAGTGGAGTAGGGGATCAGGAAAGGAGGAGGTGGCTTCCAGGCTGGGTTATGAATGAAGGTAGGGATTCTCAGAAGCACATGAGGAGGAGGGAGTATGTTCCAGGCCTGAGGGACAGCCCATGAAAAAGCCCAGAGTTAGGAAGGAGTCTGCCATATTGGTGGACGTTTAGTAGAACAGTTTGGCTTGGAACATAAAGGGAACGGAGAAGAGGCCTGGAAAGGCAGGTGTGGAGCCACATTGCACGGAACTTTGAATGCCAGGCTAAGGAGTTAAAGAAGGCTGGACAAACATTTTTTATTGATATCTTTGATTTTTTTTTTAACACTTTCCAATATACACCCTTCCTTCCCCCTCCTGGAGAGCTGTCCTTTATAATGAAGAATAAAAAAGGAGAGAAAGAGAAACAAGTTCAGCAAAATTTATCAATAAATCCATGTGTTAGGTGCTATGTTGAACTGGTCCCTCAGTGGAGACAGATTAGCACTGAGCCATCTGCACTCTCCTCACTTCAATCCTACCTGTGACAGTGGCGGAGATTTGCAAACCAGCCACCCAGAGTTTGGGATGCCATCTATGACCAAGGCACAGAGTAATTCTCTGCAGTATAGGGAAGGATCAAACTTTCCATCTCAGTCTCATGTTTTTTTTTTTTTTGTACAGTCCCATGTTCTTAACTGGCCTATCCTTTGATTTAAAACCATCTTCACTGGTCCTGGCTGGGCAAGAGCCCTGTGTGAATAATTTCAATTCAATTGAATTGAATTCGACAGGTACTTACTAAGTGTCTACCATGTACCAGATACTGGAGGGTGGGGAATGACGGTTCCTGCCTTGAAGGAGCTTGCATTCTATTTCATAGTTGATAGGCATTTTCTGCCTTGCCATTTCCCGCCCTCTCCACCCCTTCCCTCTGTCTGGCATCCTCAAGCAGAGTCTGGCTGGCGTCCTTCCGTTCCTACAGCTGATTGACTCTTCAGTGTCCTGTCTACCAGCAGAGGTGCCGTATTAGGTGCCGGCCAACACCACGCCTGTATCAATCGTGTTAAAGACTGCAGGGCTGTAATTGTAATTTAGTACTGAGAGCCGAGGCAGGGGCTTCCAGGAGCCTCAATAATTAGCCTGTTTAAGGAGGAGAGGGATGGAGAGAGGAAGACGGGGGACTGGTGGTGTTCCAAAGGTTAGGAAGGAAAATGTCCTTTCTCCCTGTCCCATCCCACCCTCAAAAAAAAAAAAAAGGCTAGTGAACTAACGGCCCCAGGACCTTTGGTGCTCAGCATCACACTCTAACATTTTCTCCCTTCCTGTTGTTTGGTTTCTGAACTTCCCCTCTGATGGAAAGAATGAGGCTTTGAAAATATATCTGTTAGTTTCCTGGCTTGGGGGGTGGGGGGGGCGAGGTAGAGGGTGTGGAGGAAGGGGAGAGTTGGTTTCCTTGGGAGCAGGGGTTTAAGCTCCCCCAAGGGCCAGGTTGTTAGAAGGCCCAAGTTTTTGACTTGGCTCTGCCCCCAAACTGCGCTCCTCCTGCCCTCCTCAGCTCCTGGAAAGCATGCCCCAGTCGGAGGAGCTCGTGGAGCCAGGTTCGAGGACCATGGTTGAATCCCTTCCTCTCTCCTGACCTCAGCTGCCTCTATCTGTCAGATGAGGAGGCTGGATTAATTAGGTGATCTCTGAGGTCCTTTGCAGCTGGAACTTTGTGTGAAGTCCAGCATTCTGGAGGGAGCAGCCACATTGATTAGCACTGGCCAGATATGTAACTGCAGAAACATGTTCTGTGTTAGAAAGAACAGTGGATTTGGAGTCAGGAGGCTCGAGTTCCAGTCTTGGCCTCCAACCCTTACTTGGGTATTTTTCTTGTCAGTTTTCTGACCCTTTGTTTTTCCATCCATAAAATAGGAATAAAAATCCTTTCACTATGTGGCACACTTGGTTGTTGGGATATGTGTTTTGTAAATTATAAAGCTTTCTATTAATTATTATTAACCAATGGATAGGCCCAGTGGACCCGGAGTTAAAATGTGGCCTCAGATGCTTGCCTGGTAGGCCTGGGCAAGTCACTTAACCTCTGCCGGCCTCAATTTCCTCCTCTGTAAAATGGGGATAATAACAGCACCCACCTCCCAGAGATGCTGAGATTAAAATGAGATATTTGTAAAGTGCTTTTTGAATGCCAGCTATTATTATTATTATTATTGCTCTTTGCAATCTAGAGCCAAGTGAGAGAAGAGGCTAGATGAACGGTTGGTGTCCCGCTCCCTTGCCTTAATGTGCCTCTCTTCTTCAAATCACGGGATTTAAAGCAGGAGCTGAGTCTAATACCTTCATTTTACAAATGAGGAAACTGAGCCCCAGAAAAGGGTGTGAGTGACTTGCCCAGGGTCACACAGTTAATGAGTAACACAGGAAGAAAAGGAGGCATTGGGGAGGTAGGGAGCTGCACCAATATCCCTCCCTCCCCATTCTGTCTAGGGTGAGCTGTCTGCTGCCTCTTGGGTCCTTTAGGACCCCTTGGCAGAGCGTGGGGGCACTCCCCTGGGATCCCTGCTCCTGGGGAGGCCATGGCAGTAGATTGCTCGACCTCCCTCATCTGTAAAATGAAAGGGTTGGACATGTTGACTCAACAGTCCTTCCTAGCCCTAGCTAGAAGGTCCTACCGCCATGTCCTCTCCCAGCTGAATCGAAATGAGCTGTTTAAAACAAGGAAGAATTGTGGAAAACCAGCAAAGCCGCCTCCCTATCATCGTCATTTTCCATTTTGTTTATAGCCTCGTTTCTGCTTTATTAGCTTTGTCTCTGAGCTTCATCCCCATCAAATATTTAAATATGTCAGAAGGCCTTGGGTCTCTTTAATGCTCTGCCATCTATTTTCCTTGAGTTTTCCACCGCTTCCTGGGAGCTCAGTAAAGATTACTCACTGTTAATTATAGGTAGAGAGGAGAAAACAGGGCCAGGGCAGAAGCTGTTTCAGGAGGTTTATGGTAGAAGGCATTCTCAGAGGTCAGATTGACTCCTGCCTGCCCTCCATCTGTCCCTCCCCTTGTCATGAAGACTGGACTGGGCCCACGAGGCTCTGAAAATATGAATCGGATCTTTAACCTCTCCTTGACTGTAAATCATTCAGCGGTGCCAGCCTGCAGTACTGGGGGACTAGCTTCTCCTTGGCCCCAGGGGAGTCCTGAAGGAGGCCAGGGCTTCATGAATCTTGTGGAAAGAGCCATAGGCAAGGATGGAGGGCAGGAAGGAAGAGAAGGAGGAAGGAAAAGAAGAGGGGAGGGAGGAAAGGAGGAAGAAAGCAAGGTAGGAGGGAGAAAGGAAGAAAACAAAGCAGGGAAGAAGGAAGGAAATAAACATTCACATATATGCTAGGCACGGTGATACATACTTTTTACAAATATAATCTCACTGATGTTCACAACTCTAGGAGAGAGATGCTATTATTATCTCTATTTTTCAGTTGAGGAAACTGAGGCAGATGGTGGTTCAGTGACTTGTCCAGGGTCACACAGCTAGTAAGTGTCTGAGGCCATATTTGAACTCAGGTCTTCCTGACTCCAGGCCTGGCACTCTATCCCACTGCATCACCTAGCTGCCTTGGAGTCAGAAGACCTAGGATTGAATCCCTCCTCTGCCGTGTCATATTCATGTGTCTTTCTGCATTTAATTTCCCTAATTTCCTCAATTTTCTAAGAGTCAATTCAATCCAACAAGGATTTATGAAGCACCTACTCTCCTGCTTCCTTCGCCCTTCAACCCCCTACCCACCCCCCATGCCTCACCTCTGAGATTATCTGCAAGTTATAGACAGCCTGCCCCACTAGACTGGGTGCTCCTTGAGGGCAGCCTTGCTTAGTACAGTGCCTGGCACCTAGCTGGTAATTAACAAATGCTTCTCTGCTTGCCTGTGGTAGATTGTGCTGGGTGAACGAATGCAGTTCTTTGACCTTGTCTTCATATTCCCAGATACAAAGACTCCAGCTCAGTGCCTGGAACACAGTAGGTGATTAAAAAATGCTTGTTGACTGACGCGAAGAAAAACTGAAAACTGTCCTTGCTCTCAAGAAACTAACATTTTACGGAGGGAGGGGAGATGACATATAGATACACACATAAGTAAATATAATTTTTTAAATTTCATCAGCATATGAGGAGAAAGCTCCCTTCCTTGAATCCTACCCCAATTTCTAGTCCAAGAGAGTTGCCTGTGGCATTGAGAGGGTAATAATCCAAGGTCATGCAGCCAGTATGGGGCCAAGGCGAGATTTGTACCTAAGTCTGAACAACAACACCTTGAACTGACTTCAAATCCACCTATTTCTCACTGCAGCACATTGCTAATCTTGAAGTGCCGTGTAAATGTGGCTATAATTATCATTATCATTATTATTATTATAGTGCAATTGTTACTCATCCCATTTTGTAGATGAGTAAACCAAACCTCATAGAGGTGAGATGACTTGTTTAGAGGCTCATAGGATCATAATATTCAGAACTTGAAGAGGCCTTAGAGATCATCTCGGCCAACCCCTTCATTTTATGGGTAAGGAAGCCAAGGTCTAGAGAGATGAAGTGATTTATCCAAGGTAACTCCTATAGTAAGTGCCAGAACTCGAATGTGAACCCATATTCTCTGCCTTCTACTACTATGTACTTCCCACTATGCCTTCCCTATCTTCTGTTACAGACTAGGAGAGACCTCAGAGCCTCTAGCCTCAATCTACAGCCTGGGTCTGTTCCCTTATACAATCCCTGATGGAGATCTCTAGTGATGGGGAACTCACTGCCTCCTTGGGACCGCTGTTTGGGGAGAACAGATGAAATTGTAGATGAGATTGGTTCGAGGCTCCGGTTCAGAGGAAGAGGGTGTTTATTTCAGGACCTACTTTAACAAGTACAGCTTGGCTTAGCCAGAATGAGTTTGTATGGAAGGCTGAGGGAGCGAAGGCGGGAGTTACAGAGCAGAGCTGGGGTCTGGGCTGTAGAGGATACCTCAAACTTATTCTATGTTGTAAACCAGTGGTTCCCAACTCTCTTTGTTCTGCAACCTCTTTCAACAATAGTGAAGAGGTGTTAATTAACTCCCAGGGTAATTTAATACACATAATATTCAGCAATTACATACTCCTTAAGGCTCCATTAAAGACTTTCTCCACCAACCCACGGGGCCATCATCACAAGCCCCTAAGGGCTTCGCAAACCACTAACTGGGAACTTCTGTTGTTCACCACGTGGCTTCTACAAACACTTATCTTCATGCCTTTTGATGGACGGCCCAACGAGATTCACCATTTTGTGGACAATCCGCATTTCCTCTTCTACTTTGTATAAGAAAATGTCCATTTTATTGACTGTTAAGTTCATAATTTTTTTATAAAAAATTTTTGATCAATTAAAAAAAAAGAATAGTTTCTTGGAAGTCAGAAGGCTTGCCCCTTCCCCTGGCTTTGAGTATGACATTGAGCAATTCACGCTTTCATTTAGGGACATGGTTTCCTTATCTGGCTAATGAAACAGAGATTTAATTGTCCGTTTGGTCTGGCTTTCAGTCTCAGATCTGTCTTGTGTTGTCAGAATAATCATCTTACATTACTGGTCTGACCACATTACTCCCTTCCTCAAGAGGCTTCCGTGGCTCCCCAGTGCTTCCAGGGTGAGAAACAGATTTCTTGTCCTTATCCTGGCATTTAAAGCTCCTCCTCCCCCTCCCACTCCATCTTTCCCCAACATGTGGCTTCCATCTCACCTTTCTAGACATTTCATTCTGTTCTCCTTTGTTCTAGCCAAACAGACTAACTCACTGTTTTCTAACCTTGGTATTCCATATCCCAGGCATGTGCCTTTCCCCCAGGCTAGCCTTTCATGCCTGGAATGCACTGCCTTCCTGCCTTCTTTTCCCACATCTTAGAAGGCTTAGCTTTCCTGATTTGCCCAACTGTTAGAACTACCCCTGCCCCCAGTTGCTGTTGTATGCTCCAGGACATCCCTTTTGGGGAGGGCGGTATTATTCCCTTTTTATAGATGAGGAAACTGAGGCCTAGACTTACCTAAGATCACCCAATGAGTGCCTGGCTCATAAATGCAGAATCCTCTGACTTTAAATCCTGGGCTATTTCAACAAAACCATCCTAACCTTCCGCTTCGGGAGAGAGAGAGAATCGCTAGCTGATGTGCCCCAGTGGATTTGGACACTGGGAGAATTGGGGCAGTAGTCAACATAGCGAGAACTTCTCCGAGGCAGTGTGATGATGTGATAGACAGGGCACAGGCCCTGGGGTCAGAAGGATGTGGGCTCCATCCCAGCCTCAGGTGCTCACCAGCTGTGCGACCCTGGGGTGAGAGACTGAACTCCTGTCTGCCTCAGTTTCTTCATCTGTAAAATGGGGGTGATAATAACAGCACTCTACTTCCCAGGGTGATGTGAGGATGAAATGAGGTAATAATTATAAAGTATGTAGCACACTGCCTGGCACATAGTAAGCACTGTATAAATGTTAGTTATCATTATCATTGTTATTATTATTATTATTATTACAGTGCCCTGGGCTAGGTTCTGGCTGTGATACAACTCCTGGGGTCTCCATGGACAGACCTGCCTAAGGTCATATGTCTGATTCACGGGACTAAAGCCAAAGTATCCCAGCATCAGATTCCGCTCTGCCGTCCTGCCTGGACAGTGGCCATCAGCAGACCCTAGCAAAAGTAACTGGACGAACGATAGTCCTGGCAAAGTCCACAACCTGTGTGAAAGGAGAGGAAGAATACGCGTTAATACTAAGCGTTTTATAAATATTATCTCTTTTAGGAGATAGGTGCTGTTATTATTCCCATTTCACAGATGAGGACACTGAGGCAGGCAGAGGTGACATGTCTTGCCTAGGTGTCACCTAATTAGTAAGCGTCTGAGGTTGGATTTAAACTCGGGTCTTCCTGACTCTAGCCACTGGGCCACCTGACCTCCAGCTGGATTTGGAGAACAACAGGGGCTTTCTGTTGTGGCAAAAGCTTGGTGGAAAGAAGACTGAACATTGCTCTGTAGCCTTGGGTGAGGAATGTCACCCCCTCAGCCTCATTGCTCTGTAGCCTTGGGTGAGGAATGTTACCCCCTCAGCCTCAGTTTCCTCATTTCTAATATGAAAATGATGATAATAATATTAATCATTTCTAAAGCGCTTTGACTTCTGCGAAGCACCGGCCTCACAGAGAGCCTTGTGTGGTAGCTAGAGCAAATATTGATATTCCCATTTCACAGATGAGGAAATGGAGGCCCCAAGAGGTTATTGACTTGTATATTGGTCTCCCAGCTTCTAGTCCTATACTGTCCCCACTGCTCCATGCTCTCTCACCAGGCTAATAATATGTACCCCACTTCCCTCCAAGCCTCGTAGTAAGTAAGAGTGAGTGTTAAGTGTAATTATAAAAAGACTGTTCTTTTGGCAGGACGGCTGCTGAGCCCTGCTCTAGGACCCGGGGTCTCTGAGCACTTGGTTCCATGAGTCTGTATTTCCTGGGCTGAGGTAGCTAATGATGGAATTTAAGAGCCCGGGAATCTGTTCCCTTTCGTGGGTCAGTCATAACAAAACCACTCTCCCTATCACATCCCCCAAGGCCTGAAATTGCACCCCTGCTTAGAGGATTGTTACTCCCTCCTTGGGTTGGCCACTTTTAATACGAACACCTCCCTGGTTTGAGTTGCATCTGTGTCAAAGTCGCCATCATTTTCTCTTGACAGAAGTAGGGGGAAACTCCCTCTCCTTTAGGCCTGGCCCTGTTGCCTCCCACATTGTCCAGGGGCCCTCCAGGGTTTAATTAGAATGAATGAAAACTCTCTCAGCTTCTTCTTCCTCAGTTGTGTGTGTGTGTGTGTGTAATTTTTTTTTATCTGTGCTGTGACTCCTGTCTGACTAATCTCCGGCAGCCTGAAGTTTCTGTGAAAACCTCAAGGTTTATTATCGGGGACAGCAGGGCAGTCTGAGGCAGGACGGCTTGTTCTGATGGACAGGCCTGGGAGAGATCTCGCTGATTACTCCTCCTGGGGTGTGGGCATGAGTATTTTCCTTTCCCTCTGCTTTGGTATGTGTGGGTGGGAAAAATCATTTCAGCTATTTTTCTTTATCACCTCAAACTTGCCTTTCAACCCGATAGTCCTATTTGTGTTAGATTAACGGACTTTGAGAAGAGAAGTCGTCCAACCCAGGAGGTAAAGGGTGGGGGCAGAGTGGAGGGGAGGGTTATTTAGAGGAGCTGGACAGAGCAAAGGCACAGATGGTGAACTAGAGGGGGTCAGGTCTAGGTCAGCCAGCCTGGATGCCAAGCTGATATGCCTGAGTTAGACAGTAGCTTTTGGAGTGTCATATGAAGGGGACTTGGCCATCTGTCTCTCCAGCAATAGCGCCCCCCCCCCCCGGCTAGATCTCACATGGTCATTTCCATGATCTCCCTCCTTACTTCTGCCTCTTAGTTTCCACTGGCTTCCTTTAGGACTCAGCTTAGATCCCCGCCTTTCCTAGCCCTCCTCTTCCTCCTTCCCAAGCACTCTCCCATTGGAGATCACCTTCCATTTATACTGGAGATCACCTTTCATTTATACTGTATATATCTTGTATACATAGGTTTTTCTGGGTTAGCTTCCTCTTTAGAATGGAAGCCTCTTGAGGGCAGGCATTGTAGGTTTTTTTCCTGTGTTGTTGATTGTTTTTTGCCTTTCTTAGTATTCTCACACAGTTCCTGACACTTGGTAATTAATTAATAAATGTTTGTTGACAAACTGACTGACCCAACCCAAACCCAGCTCCTCTTTGTGGAGCTAGGAGAGGCCTACCAGGGGAATGGTAGGAGGTGGTAGGCCCTCAGCACTCAGGACGGGAGGAGAGTTGAGGAAGAGTTGAAAGGTTAGCTAGTCTATCCTCTCGGCTCCAGGCAGAACCAGAGCCATTCCTGAAAGAGGGAGCTGGCTGACACTTTGTGATTCAGTCCACCTTACTTTTAACTGTTACACTTGGATGATTGAACATCTTCTTCAAGCTCCCTGAGCCTTGACTATATGTGGTATATCCCGAGTTTAAGTGGTGGTCAGACAATTGGTCACCAAGCATTTATTAAACCCTTACTGTGGCCAAGCATGTGCTAAAAGCTAGGGAGACAAGGAAAGGCAAAAACAATCCCTGCCCTCAGGGAGCTCCCATTCTGTGGAGATAGCTATCTATGAACATTGCATTTACAGAGCAGAAGGAAAGTAATCTCAGAAGGCCAGGCACTAGCAGCTGGGAATAACGTGTTGGAGGGGGGGAAAAACTGATCCTGGGAACTTGGCCGCATCTCTATTTAAGCACCATCCAAGAGGCCTCACTTGGGTTCCGAACCTTCACCCTGTTGGCCTAAGCTGTGGTTCTGCAGAAGTAGTCACATTTCAATAAGCCAATAAGTGTTTCTTTGCATTTCAGTACGGTGTGTAATAATAGCTCATATTTATATAGGACTTGGATGTTGGCAAAGTGTTTCACGTGTTGTGACTTTTGATTCTCACAACAACCCTATAAAGTCGGTACGATTAGCATCCTCATTTTACAGATGAGGAAACTGAGGCAGAGGGAGACTAAGGGACTTGCCCAGGGTCACTCGCATAGTAAGAGTCTGAGGTAGGATATGAACTCAGGCCTTCCTGACTCCCAGTCCAGTACTCTCTCCGCTGTGCCACCTTGTAGAAGGTAGAAATTTGTGTGTTTATCTAATATTTTTTGTGCAAGTCCGTTCTCAGAGCCTCAGTCTCCTCAGCTGTTTGGGCTAGATGAGTTGGGAGGTCCCTTTGAGCTCTACCCTTTCTCTGCTCTCTTCCCATCCCCCACCCCCTTCTCCACCTTCCATAAATGGGTTATTTTCCAGTACCTCTGATACTGCCCACTGGAGGGCTCTGGCCTTGGTGAAAGGTTATGTGTCTCCAGCTGGGGAAAAGGGCCTTGGCAGTGCTTGGGGCCTGGGGGGCCCAGGGTACAGAGACCCCTGTTTGGCCTGCCGCTAGAGACACGGGCTTTTCTGGGAGAGATGACTGTCTTTGAGCCTTCCTTAATGAGGTACCTGCAGTGCTGACTTCAGTACAGAACACTTGACCTCACTATAGAGAAACAAGCTCAGAATAGAGTGTAAAATCATCAGACT
This sequence comes from Phascolarctos cinereus, assembly GCF_003287225.1. NCBI lineage: Eukaryota > Metazoa > Chordata > Mammalia > Diprotodontia > Phascolarctidae > Phascolarctos > Phascolarctos cinereus. The sequence goes on along the minus strand of NW_027555625.1, from coordinate 52,473,438 downwards.
TAGGCCTGGAATGTCTGACCCCTTTATCTTATGGGGGGAGGAAATGAAAGCCAGAACGGGGAACTATCCTACCCAAAGACCCAAAGATTCCCAGCAAACCCTCAGGGAGAGACAGGGCCAGCTCTTGAGGCTAAAGGCTCCACTCCATTCCTGCTCCTGATATTGCCCTAGATTGGGCATGAGCCTTCCAGAGAGCCAGGAACCAGTCTTGCTTGGAGGTGTGGGAGGAGGAGGGACATCTGGGTAGCTCTCGGGCCCATTTGTTGTCAGATTTCAATACAGATGGCCCTTTTAAAGGCTGTGGGGGAGTGGGGAAGAGAGCAGATGAGATTTGTGTGTGTGTGTGAACTAGGTTTGAGCGATGGCTATCTCTGCACTTTATCTCTTCCTTGGGTACCTATCTAGAAACTGATAGCTCTCCCCCTTGCAGCCAGCCAGCCAACTACCCTGTCTCCTTGGTACCTCAGTGGAGCACTCAGGCGCCTACATAATCCCTCCATTCTCTGCTAACCCTTTGCTGGCGGAGAGCTGCCAAATGGCCGGCCGCTCTGACCCCTTCACCCATACGCCAGCTGTGCCTCTCCAGCCTAGCCTCACTGCCATCTTCCTCTCCTGTCTCATGGCCACTGTAAGTGGTTGGGAGATGGGCACTGCCCCCCAAACAGCTGCCAGGAGGGCACCCCCCCAGCAGGACCCAAGGTTCGACTGCGCTTTGGCTTCAGAACCAGAAGTCTCTGGTCCTGGGAAAGGACACAGCTGAGGTTCCCACCACAGATGCTCGGCAGCCAGCCAGCCAGCCACAGAGTAATCTGTCTTCCTCAGGTGGGCAAGGTTTTATGGGCAGCCAGGAACCATGTGCCTGTAAATTCTGAGACCTGGTCAAGGCCAAATGCTCTGCCTTTTTTCCTAGAATTACTCTGAGCTTTCTGGTAGGAGAGGTTCCTTCTCTCTCTCTTGCTCCCATTAAGTCTCTTAGAGTCTACCTGAGTCCCATATGCCTACCTGAAACATAGAGACCATTGACTCCATCTTCTCTTCTTTTTGAGGCCGAATGTCTTTGTCTCACCTAGGTTAGAAGGTCAGTGGCCACTCATGGGCCTGACTCTAGTGGTGATTTTTTTGGGGGGAGAGCGGAGAGGCTGTTGGGGTTAAGTGACTCACACAGCTGGTATGTGTCTGAGGCCTGATGTGAACTCAGGTCCTTCTGCCTCCACGGCCACTGCACCATCTAGCTGCCCCTCTGAATGGAGATTGGCATGGAAGCTTTGACCCAGTTCTGTTTCTGACCTTGGCTGGTTCACCTCTCCTTAGGCATCCTGTTGGCATCCCCCATGCCCACCCCATGTTGGGGCTCACCATCAATGCCAACCCTACTGCGGCTCAGAACTGTCCACCTCAAGCTACCCATCAGCCTCTATCTCCTCTAGTAGTAAGGATTACAGGTGTGGGCTACCGTGCCCAGCCTAGCTTGCCTCCCAGGAGCACCATGTGCTATCATCAGTAGTTTCCACCCTCCAGGTGAGGTCCTCATTGCTACCCTCTCACCAACCTCCCATGTAGGAAACCTCAGAGTAGCTCCCAGCTCCTTCATTCCTGGCCTCAACGCTTTGCCAGGCTTTCCTGCTGCTTCCTATGTGACCTCTCTGATGTCCACCGCTTCTTCTGCATTCTTGGGGTCATTTATCAGTGTATGCCCTGGTCACCTCAACATGGATGAGGATGTAAAATCACAGACTGTCAGTTGGAATAGACCTCAGGAGGCACCTCTAAACCATCTCATATCTGAACTAGACTTCATCCCCAACACACACACACACACACACACACACACACACACACACACACACACATACACACACCATCACTGAACCCAATCCTGCTTGTAAAATTAATGTGGTGTCCAGAACTTAACACCATGCCCTGGTCAGACGACATCTGGACTAGACCATGGTGAGATTCCCTATCATCTCCTCTGTTTATCTCCGGTGTTGGCATAGGCCCTCAGGCATCTAGGTGGCACCAGTGGGTACAGTGCTGGATCTGGAGTCTGGAAGACCTGAATTCAAATCTTGATTTAGGCACTTACTTAGCTATTAAGGCAAATCACTTCACCTCCGCCTGCCTTGGTGTCTTCATCTGTATGATATGAGATGATAATAACACCTACCTCCCAGGATCAAATGAGACAATATTTGTTAAGTGCTTAGCAGACCTTAAAGCATTATAGAAATGCTAGCTATTATTACTGGCTATTAGCAAATGCTTCTTGATCAATTCGTTCTCAACACCATACTGCCCTCAGTGAAGCATTAGCTCTTTTTTTTTTTTTTTTTGGTCACCACATCCCACTGTTGACTTATAGATCTTGTAGTCCTACTAAAACTCCCAAATGTTTTTCACACCAACTCCTGTCCTGCCCACATGTCCCTGTTGGGCTATTAATAACCAGGCCTTACATTGCACTTTTACATCAGATTTGTTACCTTGTCTGGTTGGCTCAACAGCCCAGTAAAGAAGCATCTCTTCTTAGCCCCATTTTACTAATGAGGAAACTGTCTAAATTATCCCCATTTTCCAAGAGGGGTTGAATGACTTGCCCAAGATCATTTGATTCTCACAAACAAACTTGCGACACAGGTAATATTATGATCCCCATTTTTCAGATGAGAGAGATTAAGTGATTTGTCTAGGGTCCCAAGCTAAGTTCCTGAAGCAGCATTTGAACTCAAGTCTTACTCCCTCCCCGTCCAACATATCCAGCTGTCACATCATCCAGCTGTTTCTAAATGGCTCTCATTTGCCTCCTGCAATCCTACACTGTTGGTGCTCGTTGGCCGCACCAATCATGTCGTCTCTGTCTAATCCAAACCAGGTGAAAAAGCTCCTCTTGTGACATCGTTTACTGGGCCAATCCCGGTGGCCTCACCACACTCTTCAGGCCCGGCTCCACTGGTCCCCATCTAGGTCACCAGGGCAGTTGAATGCACTGTGAAGCCAACTCATGGACATCACAGTACCCCAACTTTCTTCTGCATGGCTGATTTCAAAGGAATGGGGAAGAAGAATATTCATTTATTCAATAGATACCTATTCAGTGTATTTAAGCAATGCGCCTTACTACATGTGAGGCACTCTGCTAGATGCTTGGGACGACACAAGCCTTCCTGGTGTCAATCGATCATTCAGTCAATCAACAAGCCAGGAATTCAAGGCTCTCCACAGTCTGACATCACCATACTTTTCTAGCCATATCTCCTATCACTCCCACACATTGGACATTCCCGGCCGATTGAACAATTAATTCTCTATTCCCTATGCCTTTGCTGGAATGTCTTCCCTCCCCCTCCCTACCTGTTTAATTTCTATTTATTCTTGAAAGCCCAGCTCGAATACACGTCTTCCATGAAGGCTTCCCTGACATAATATTTGTAAAGTACTTAGCATGGGGCCTGGAACAAGGTGTCTTTTCAGCTGTGTCTGACTCTCTGTGACCCCATTTGGCAAAGATCCAAGGGTGGTTTGCCATTTCCTTCTCCAGCTCATTTTACGGATGAGGAAGCTGAGGGAAACAGGGTTAAGGGACTTGCCCAGGGTCACACAGCTACTACGTGTCTGAGGCTGGATCTGAACTCAGGTCTTCCTGACTCCAGACCCAGGGCTCTATCCACTGTGCTACGCAGCTACCTGTTACATAGTAGGGGCTTTGTAAATGCTAGTTGTTGTTGTTATCATTAATTAATGTTGTAACAATATTATTATTATGTTATATTATTATTACCACTTTGTTCTGTTCCTCTCTAATGCACTTGTCATATAATATTGGTTTATCATTGTTGGTTTCTTAACTCCCTTCTTGAGTACAGCTTCCATGAGGACAGAGACCAGGTCCTGTCTAAACTCTGTGCCTTGTCCACAGTAGGTATATATTAAATGTTTGCTAACCTCTAACGTGCTTATGGCTAGGAGGTAGGGGTGGATAGAGGACCAGACAGGATGGGAAGCAACCGTATTTCTTTTTGTGTGGTAATATTAGTATTAATGAGCAGTCCCACAGGTATATCACAGACTAAAGTAAAAGGTTGAGAAGTGTTTACCCCCTTCCTACAATCCTGTGTCATATCCTGCCCTCCACACCCCATGTTAGGCAAACCTGCTCACTACCCAAAGCACTAGACTTGTGGTCTGGTCTTGGGCTGGGGTCAGACTTCTGTTCTGTCACTCCCTGCTCTTGTGACCTTGGGCATTTTCAGTGGCTACCTGAGTGGCCTGAGGCAACCCACAGCAGCCTCTCTGGGCCTCAGATCTCCCTTTTGTAAAACCTTGGGGGCTGGACCACATGATCTCTCAAGTCCTGCTGTGAAACCTTTCTGAACCTCAGTTTCACCTATGAAGTGGGGATAATAGGATCCGCCCCAGTTCCCTGGAGGTTGTATTGTAAGAATCAAATGAGATAATGTATGTGAAAGTGTTTTGTTGTTTTCACGTCTTGCCCAGAAGGGAAGCATTTTTTTATTAATACGACTTGGGAACAACGCTGATTCTATCTGCAGGGGCAAGGCAAGTGTGTCTTCCTGCCTGCTCTCTGGAAGGCTGTCGCCATCCCCAGATCCCCCTCACCTCCATCCCCCAGTTATTTGCCAGCCTTCCGCCTCCCAGGCAGCCTGACGGGCCCCCAGCTATCAACCAGGCCGGGCCACTGACATCACCATCTTGGTTCCCTGTCTTTCCTGGACAGGATATGGCTCTGACCAGTGGTATCTGAGCAGGAGCTAATCATTCCGCACTCCACTTCCTCCTCCTCCTCCTTCCCCTGCCCCAGCTTCCTGGGAATGGGCCCTTACTCTTCCCACTAACACCCCCATCCTCCCCTCCTCCACCCCCCCCCACCCACGAGGCTAGTGGGGGAGCTGTCTGCCAAGCTTCCTCCTGCGAGCTGAATCAGGGAAACAGCAGACGGGGCAGGGTCCCAGGCCATCAGGAAGGGCCAGCCACGTGGCAAAAGAACCGAAAGGCCGTGATGAGAAGTGTTTCATAGTTAAGACAGAAAGGTCTGTCGGGAACGCTCTTAAACGCCTGACCGCCAGGCCTCGGTTTTCTTATCTGTAAAATGGGAAACTTGGACTACAGCACATGACCTCTTCTCCTGTCCCGGACTCTTTTTGGCAAGGCTGCTAAGACCTATGAAGCCTGCTCAGAGTCACATTTTTAAATGAATAAAAGACAAAGGATTATGAAGGAAGCCAATTACAATGAAATACAATGATCAGGTTTTTTTTTTAATTAAAAAAAAAGCTGATTGATGGATCCCAGATGAATGACCCCAGATGATCTCCGACGTCCTTTCCAGTTCTGAATCCTGTGATTCTCCTATGGTTTTAAGGGACTTTGGAGTAGTCACAAAGGAAGTGTGGGGACAGGTCCTTCCTGCCAAGGTGGCCCTTCCGTGCCCACCGGCCTCTAGGTTAGTCTGGAGGTGGGGGCACCTGCTGCTCTCAGCCTCAGCAGCACTCCTCTGGGCATGGTGGCTCGTGTTTGGTACCAACACCTCAGGCCGAAGATGGGTGGACAGACGGACACACAGACAGACATGCGCAAGCGCACGCACACACACACACACACACACACACACACACACGCACACACATACACTTTCAGGCCGTTCAAAAACATCTTAACTTTCTACCCCAAAGCGTACTTGACAGGTGTCAGTACCCTTTAATTGCTTAGGTCTTGTCTCCCCCTTTCTTCTTCTTAGATCCATAGAGTCATGGTTCTGCCTTAGGCATCTTCTCTGGAAAATAAATGAGGGAGAAGATAGGCTATAAGGTCTGTAACCAGGCCTGGGATTCTAAATTTTAAGGGCCCTTCCAGTGTTGACATTTTATGTTCTGGGTCACCTCCTGGCTCTGGCATTATCTGTTCTAATGGCCCTCCCATCTCTGACATTCTGTGTTCTAAGGGCCCTCCCACCTCTTATATTCTATGTTCTAGACTCTCTCCCAGTTCTGACATTGTGTCCTAAAATCTCTTCCAGTTGTGATATTCTGTGTTCTAAGATCTCTTCCAGTTTTGATGTTCTATGTTCTAAGGGCCCTCTCAGCTCCCATGTTCTGTGTTCTCTCTCTTCTAACTGACTTTCCATGTTCCAAGGGCTCTCCCAACTCTTAACTATCTGTTTTAAGGGCTCACCATCAGCTTTAAATCCTACAATCTTACATCCATCTTTCTCTTCCCTATGTTCTCCCTCCTTTCCCTGGGGGGTGCCAGGGGAACCCTGTGCCCGGTGACATGGTTCGGACTCTGCTGCTGATTTCTTGTGTGACCACGTAGAGCAGAGGGGCCGTGTGCGGCCCACAACACTTCCAAGTGCAGCCCAAAGCATATTAAAATGCAATTGGGAAATACTTCACAGAATAAATAAATTACAATAAAATATAGAGAACATTATATTGTAAAACTGGGTTGTTCCGCAGTCTGCAGGGATTCTTATGTTTGGTTTAATGGCCCCTGATGCTACTTGAATTTGACACTATTGTTGTGGAGTAATGGGAAGACCACTGGCTTGGAAATGAGGGATCCTGGGTTTGAATCCTAATTGTATCACTTAAAAGCCATGTGCCCACAGGCAAATGAGTTCTCCTTTCTGGGATTCGGGGTCCTTTCTTTGGGTTTCAGTTTTCATCTCTAGAAGAGTAAGGGGAGGTGGAATAGGGGAGATATGGAACTCTGTAAAGATGGCTAACAACCAGCAGTACTGCATCCTGGTATAGCCTTGGAGAGAACCTTGGTCCTAGAATCACAAGGCCCTCATTTTGAATCTCAATGCCAGCACTTCCTAGTTGTGTGACTTTGGGCAAGTGATTTAACTTCTCAGGGGCTCAGTTTCCTTATCTGTAAAATGACAAGGAAAAAATTGTTTCCTTCCACACTCAGAAGCAAACAGGCAGTGTAATGGTTAGAGCTCTGCACCTGGTGCAAGGAAGACCTGAGTTCAGATCTGTCCTCAGGCACTTACTAACAAGGCACGTAGCCTTTGTCTACCTCAGTTCTTTAACTATAAAATGGGATGATAATAGCACCTATCTTCCAGCGTTATTGTGTGTACCAAATGAGATAATATTTATAAAGCACTTAGCATAGTGCCTGGTACATAGAAGACACTTAATAGATCATTCCTTCCTCCCTCCCTCCCTCCTTTCGTCCTCTCTTCCTTGCTTACTTTCCTGCTTCCTTCCCTTCTTTCCTCCTTCTTTCCCTCCCTCCCTTCTTTCCTCCTTCCTTCCTTCCCTATGTTTCTTCCCTCCTTCCTTCTTTCCTTCTTTCTTTTCTTCCTTCTTTCCTTCCCTACTTTCCTGCTTCCTTCTTTCCCTCCCTCCCTCCCTCCTTTCCTCTTTCCTTCCCTCCCTTCCTATGTTTCTTCCCTCCTTCCTTCTTTCCTTTTCTTTCCTTCCTTCTTTCCTTCCCTACTTTCCTCCTTCCTTCCCTCCCTGCCTCCCTCCTGTTTCCTCTCTCCTTCCTTCTTTCCTTCTTTCTTTCCTTCCTTCTTTACTTCCCTACTTTCCTGCTTCCTTCTTTCCCTCCCTCCCTCCCTCCTTTCGTCCCTTCTTCCTTCTTTACTTTCCTGCTTCCTTCCCTTCTTTCCTCCTTCCTTCTTTCCCTCCTTCCTTTCCTCCTTCCTTCCTTCCCTCCTATGTTTCTTCCCTCCTTCCTTCCTTCTTCCCTTCTTTCTTTCCTTCCTTCCTTCCTTCCTTCCTGGGGCAAGGTCCATAGTGTACACTCCTTCAGGGTATTTCTCCCAGAGTATTTCTCTCAGCACCTTTTGCTTATTTCAGTTACCACAGGCTGGACAGGAGCAACATGGAGATCAAATGTTAGAATGTTATGGAAAGCTAGAGCTTAAAGAGACCTTAGCAATCGCCCAGTCCAGTCCCATTTTATAGAAGTGGAAACAGGCTCCAACAGGAAAGGGTCCTTGTACCCATTTTACAGACATCGAGGCTGTGTCCTAGAGGAGAGAAATGACCTCTTCACAGCTTGATCTCAGTTTCCCTATTTGTAAAATGAAAGGGTTGGACTAGATAGCATTCAAGGCTTTTTCCAGTTCTAAATCTATGATCCAAATAACAGTAGCTGGCATTTCTGTAGCATGTGGAGGTTTACAAAAAAGCTTTACCTGTGTTATCTCCTTTCATCCTGAGAAATAATGATGTTGTCTCCTGCAGCAGCCCAGTTCAGTACTGTACCCATTAAATCACATGGTTCCCCCAAATGCAGTGCTAGATGCTTGTGTCTGTTTTTAAAGGGAAGGAGCCCCGCCAGCCTCTTGGCGGTGGGGCCGAGCATCAGCGGCCAAAGGAATGGCTCTATCAAAGTCACCACTCCCCTTCCCCACCTCGGCACCTACCAGCCCCGGGAGAGCAAGGGCTGCCGCCCCCAACGGGGGGCTTCTCTCCGAGGCAGTTGTTTGTTTGTTTAACTTTTTTTTCTCCCCTAAAGAATTTTTCCATTAAGGTGGCGGTGGCCGCTTGGCCCTGATAAGATCATGTCACTGGAGATGGGACAAAGGGGGAGAGATCTGCTTGAGGGTTTGATCATATCCTGAGTGGAAGGGCACATATTCAGGCCTGAAATGAGTTCTGATCTTATCTCCCCACAGGGTTATAGTTATTGTGTTTAATAAAGGATGGTCTTTCTTCTCTTTTTTCCCCTCTCTTCATCCTTTTTTTCTTTTCTCCTCCATCTCCTGGCCACCCCTTCCCCCAATTTCCCCCCCCCCCACCATGCCCCTCCTGAAATCCCCTGGATTTATCTCTGTGTCTCTGACCCTGACCTCACTCTTACTGACTCTTTGCCCCAAGAGCCTGGTTTCCTTGAAGGTGGAAGGTGGCAGGAGGAGGAGGCCCTGTGACCCCCTCAGAGTTCTCAGCAGATTCCTTGTCCTCTCTGTGTTCACTCACAAGAGCAGAGCTGGGTCACAGAGAAGCAAAGTACCGTGGAGGGACTCCCTCTGCTCCTCCCCCCCAGGCGAGCCAGGGTGACCAGAGGCCTCTGGCTCTGGGCTGTCCCAAGGCATATGGCGCCTTCCCAGTTCTGAGTGGTTCTACCCTGCTGCCATTCCCCCTACATAGGCCAGTCCTGGGCAGCTTATTCCTTGGCTCCATCCCCAAAATAGACTTTTCAAAGTTTCCTTCCCTACTCTATCTCACACACCTATACTCACAAACATATACCCCATTGAAGAGTGTCAAAGATAGGGGCAGCTAGGTGGCGCAGTGGATAGAGCACCGGCCCAGGAGTCAGGAGGACCTGAGTTCAAATTCGGCCTCAGACACTTGACACGTATTAGCTGTGTAACACTGGGCAAGTCACTTAACCCCATTGCTTATCCCCCCCCCCAAAAAAAAAAGAATGTCAGAGATGTTGCTGCTTGGCTACAAGGTGAAATGCAGGGCCATCTTATTTTGGAAGGGATCCAGGTGTCCCTCCACCATGGGCTGTTGGCCTCCTAGCTCATCTTCCCAAAAGGTGACCCCATCTCTAGAGCATAGATCCCAGGAGCTCCTTTGGCCTAGCCCGTGAGGGCTTCCTCACTGTGTTTGTGAGATTGCTCCCTGAAGAACCAAGGCCTGAGGACATTTGTTCTTTCAACAATGTTTATTAAGCTCTTACCATTTACAGGGTCCTGTGCTAGTCACTAGAAGAGGGGAAGGGAAGGTATGTGTATCAAGTACCTACTGTGTGTCAGGCACTGTTGTTTATTAAGTACCTACTTTGTGCCCAGTCCTTTATACACATCATCTCATTTGAGGTACAAATCTTCATGGAACTTAGTCTACCGGAGGCAGAAGATACCAACACGTTTGTGGAGAGTGCACAGTATGACCTGACAGGTGCATGAGAAGGGTTAGAGATCAGAGTGCGACGGGAGGTCCAAGGGAGGACCTCTTCACTCTGGGCAGGCTTCCTGGAGGAGGTGGCAAGCATTTGAGCTGAGCTTTGGAGGCTAGAATGAAGGACTCATTTCTCTAGTACAGACTCAAAATCCCATGAAGGGGTTGGTGGCTGATGAGATCAGTGTGTGTCAGTCAGGGAAAGTTTCATAGAGCGGTTGAGATTTCAGCTGAGTCTCCAAAGGCGAAATAGATTTTGGTGAGTGACAGGAGGCAGTCCAGGGAGTGAGGCAGAGGAGGAAAGAACATGAGCAAAGGCATGGGGGCTGGAACCAACTGGATTCAGGAAGAAAAAGGAATAAGAGAAGTCAGGGAAGGAAGGAGACAAGGAGGAAATTGGCTTGTCTATCACAGACTAGGTACTTGAGGAAGAAATATAGAGGAAAGAAAACTGGGTTTATAGTCAGGGGGTCTGGGTTCAAATTTAACCACTACTTCTTGGGAACAGCCTTAGTTGTCATTTACCTTCTCTTGGCTTTAGTTTCTTCACCAAAAAAATAAGGGCTGGACCCAGAATCAGGAAGACCTGAGTTCAAATCCTGCCTCAGATACTTACTGACTGTATGGTTCTGGGCAAGTTGCTGTCTGCCTCAGTGTCCTTATCTGTAAAATGAGAATAATAATAGTCCCTATTTCCAGAGGTTGTTGTGAAAATCAAATGAGAAGATGTCTTTAGAGTCCTCTGCAATGCGAGCTGTTGTTGTGTCATGTTGTGTTGTTGTGGTTGTGTCATGTTGTGTGGTTGTGTTGTGTTGTTGTTATTAGACCGGATTGTCTTTTTGTTCCCTTTCATCTTTAGATCCAGGGAAATGAAGTGAGAGAGAAGCGGGGAGGGCCCAGGTTGTAGAAGTTCTGAACGTCAGCCTGGGCGATTTGGCTTTGATAGGGTAGGGTACGCAGCTGGGAGCTATTGCAGACTCTTGAGCGAAAGAGGGATGCGATGACATCAGCGTTTAGTGGTCTCATTGGGGTTTGCAGCCTGGTTCTTGGCTAAACCACATTTCACTCTCTGCAAGTGTGGGTGGGGGTTGCATAATCCACCCCGGCTTCAAGGAGGAAGGGTGTCACTCCTGGCCTCTTTCCCCTGATGGCTGGCACAGTGATGTCCCTCATAGATGGGCGTAGAATAGCCTCGTTTGGACTCGACTTCTCCTTTCCCCTGTAGGCTCCCGGTTTCTAAAGTGCTGATGGGGGGACACCCTGCCCCAGAGTCTCAGAATCGTAGGGACATCAGTGGGAAGCCGGACACTTGGTCGAGCCTGTACCTACACAGAGAACCCCGTTAGACACTCAGTCACCTTTTCCCATGTCTGTCCTGTTCATTCCGTGCCCTAGGGCAGGGGTGGGGAACCTCCTCACTTGAGGACCTGGAGGGCCACACATTCCCAGCCTAGCCCATGTTCCTTCCTCCCCTCCCCCACCTGCAGGACATGTGCCAAAGGCTGGCTCCATCCTCTAAGACCTCACTCAACTCCAGCCTCTCTCCTGACTTCCCTCCTGGGCTCAGGAATTCTAGACACGAGCCTGGGGCAGAGTGCAGGCCATTATGTGTGAAAGAACAAGACAGCGTGGGACTGAGGAAAGGCAGGAACTAACGTTCCTCTGACCCTGCTTCCTTCCTCCGTAGGGTCATTTATTCAGAGCTAGAAGGCGTCTCAGAGACCGTCTCATCCAATGCACGCATTTTACAGATGAGTGAACTGAGGCCCAGAAAAGTTAAGTAACTTACCCACAGTCACATAGGTAGGATAGCCAATGTTGTTTCCACTCAACTACACTGCCCTGTAACTCTAGTCAGGCACAAGGGGGACCCCGCTGTAGCGCCTTTCTTCTCAGCTGAACCGAGAGAGTGGCTCCTGGGAATGGGGAGAGGTATCTGCCATCAAAGAAAGATGAGAACATGAACCCTGGCCCACCTTGGCCAGGATAATTCAGAGGAGAACGGAGGGAGAAACAAGTCTGCCTTTCATCAGAGTAGAGTGGAACGGAGAGTCAAGAGACGCAGGTTTGAGTACTGACCTTGGCACTATGTTGTGTGACCTTGAGTAATTCTCAGAGCTGCTGTGCCCCTACATCTCCTTATCTCGACAATGAGGCAGTTGGACTAGATAAGGGGCCTGGTGTGATTTAAGAAAGAGCCCTGGACCAGGAGTCAGGACACGTGTTTGAGTTGCGGCTCTGCCCCTTCCTGCCTTGTGACTTTGAGCAGGTCCCCAGTGGACTCATCTGTAAAAGGAGGCTATCAGACAAGATGGTGCCCGAGGTGTCTTCCAGCTCTGGGTCTTTGATCCTGTGGTCTGGTTGGCCTTCATCAGTTTCCTCCAGCCTCAGTCTGCTCAGCTGTAAAATCAAACTATTACCAAACATCAGCCCCCGGATCCACCCTGGGCTTTGATTGGCCAGCTTTGGCCCCACCTTACGTGGTTCTGAGCCTCCACCTCACTTCTAGGACATCCCTAGCCGTACCACTGTGAGTGTAACATCCCCTTCCCTCCTCCTTTCTTTCGTTGTTGTTCAGTCATTTAAGTCTTGTCTGACTCTCGGTGACCCCATTTGGGGTTTTCTTGGCAGAGATACTAGAGTGGTTTGCCATTTCTTTCTCCAGCTCATTTTACTGATGAGTAAACTGAGGCTCACAGGGTTAAGTGACTTACCCAGGGTCACACAGCTGGTAAGTGCCTGAGGCTAGATTTGAACTCAGGTCTCCATGACTCCAGGCTGGGCACTCCACTGCCACCTAGCTGCCCTCCTTCCATTCTAGCCCCCCTTTATGTATTGTGTTCTCCTATTAAAATAGAAGCTCTTGAGGGCAGAGATTGTCTTATTTTCTGTCTAGCTCTCTTATCTGTTTTTCTGTCTCTGACTATCTAATACAGACTTCATATTCCTAAGAATATTAGCTAGAATTGAGGCAGTGGATAGAATCTGCTCTCCCATCATGGTGCCATGTTCTGGGACTCTCTCCCTCCCCACACCCTGGTCAGGGCAGGCAGGCTCAGCTTGGCCATGCCAGTCGGGTGGGGTGCCCCTAGGCGAGGGGGATAATCTGCCCAGGCATCCCCCCTCCTGTCCCGTGCAGCCCTCCCCCACCAGGCCAGAGATAGGGCAGCCAGAGCAGAGCTGAGGGCCAAATGTGCTGTCCCCATTATCTCTGGTGTCCTCTTCCCGCCCTTTGCAGGGTTGGAGGGTTGGGGGCCAGGGTCGGCAGGCCTTCCGAGGAGCCACCCCCAAAAGCAGGAAGGAAAGGGCCTTCCGGCCAACCCCCTGGAAAAACATACAGCTGGAGAGGGTGGTTACTTGATAGGTGGGAAAGATAAGCGTTAGGAGCTGGGTAAAGAAAATAACTCCAATGCAAATAAGCCCATTAGAGGGATCAAGCTGGGAGCTTATCTCCTCACATCCTGGTTTCACTGAAGGAAACCTGCCAGGTTGCCACACTGCCCAGCAGTAGATGGGGCGCTGAGTGGGCCCAGCCCCACCGAGCTAGGTTGCGCTGCACCAGGGAGGAAGCAGGGGGTGGTGCTTCTTGCCCCTGTCTGCACCCCCACCCCTAATTCCTCATCTTATTCAGAAACAGCCCAGAAATTTCTCTGGGGCCCCCTAGCCTCAGTGCCCAAGGGCTCCTCCTAAACCCCACTCTTGCACGGGTACCAGGGCTTGAGTTATCGTGGCCCCTGGAAGACAGCCAGGTTTTTTGCCAGGTAAGCTGGGACCTAGACTTTCTGTTGAGCAAGCTGGAAAGCAGATCAGAAGATCGTAGATTCAGGGTTCACAGGGATCTCAGAGTCATCTAATCCTACCCCCTCATTCTACAGATGAGGAACTGAAGCCCCAAGAAGGAAGCGACTTCCCCAAGGTCACACAGGCACTGAGCATAAAGGGAAGAATTTGAATCCATGTCCTCTGATTTCAGAACTACTAAGGCATCCATGCCCTGCCATAGTCAAGGGCCCAGCACAGATAATACTCACCTTGTCTTTTTTAACTGACTTATCAATAAGTTAATTAATAAGCTAAGTTATTAATAAGTTAAGGTGAGGAAGCCAGGGCTCAGAAAAGGTTGTTAGTGCAAACACTATTATCCCCTTATTAACAAGTGGAGAAACTGAGACTCGGAGACTTGCCTGAGGTCTAGTAAATAAATGGTCTGCTCTGCGATTTGAACCCAGCTCCCCTGGCTCGTCCAGGGACCTTTGCCCCATAGTGCACAGCATTGGCTGGCTGCCCCCTCTTACCCAGCAGGCTGTCCCTCATGCTTTAGGCCTCTCCTGGTACAAATACCTGTAGCATTCTTTCCTCCTCTCAAGGGGACTTCTCCTATATATAGCAAGGCTGGTGAGAGCTGGATGGGGGGCAGGGGGCAGCTGAGGGTGTTCTCGCTCCTGGTTCTGTAAAATCCCTGTCCCCCCTCCTCGCCCTCCCCTGGGGCCCCCCCCAACTCTTATGTGAATTCCAGGCCATGCAGACTACACCTTTAGAAAATTACAGCCCTGCCGTCTCCTTCCCTCTTATCGTGTGCCTCCTATTAAAGCAGATATAATACAGGCGCAGAGGCCACGGGGAATGTCAGACGGGCCCCTGGTGGGCCCCGATGGTGTCTGAGTGGAGGCTGATCGGGGGACACGGGGCTGGCCAAGGAGGCCAATCTGCTTGCTATTTCCAAGGAGGTAACAGCTCCTCCATTAACTAGGGCCAGGGTTCAGCGTGATAAAGATTTGCTGTTGTACTGTGTCAAAAAATCAATAAATCCCAAGCGATATTCCAAAGAGATACCGAGAAAGTCCACAGTCACTGGCTGGCAGGGTGGGGAAAGGGGGATGGGCCGAGGAGGGAAAGGGCAGAAGGGGAAGCTTTAGAGTGCCTTGCCTTCCCTGCTCTGGGCCTCGGTTCACCAGTCTGTAAAATGAGGGGGAACAGCAGAGAGCAGGTGCAACACTTCTCTCCACTTACCCTAGAGGTGGGGGACTATGGATGTAAAATGCTGTATACGCCACGTCGCAGAGAGTAGCTCTGTCAGTCAGTTTTGCTTTGTTACAAGGGAGTTTCCAATAGGGAGAAAACTGTTAAGAAATAACTCCTGTGTAACAATAAAAACTCATCAATAAAATTTCTTTTTTTTTTAATGGGGGGGTAGAAATTCTGTTACCTCTACTGTTACTTTCACTTCTGACATTCCATGATTCCTTTTCCCTGTGACTCTGGGCCTCAGTTTCCTGTTCCTTAAAATTAAGGCTTGAGAATAAGGTCGTCTCCAAGGGCCTTTGCACCCCATAATTCCTATATCTTCTGCCTGCTTCTCCCGTGGTACCATTGGGCATGACTTCTAACAAGTCCCAGCTAAAATCCCCACCTTCTAAGATAAGCCTTTCCCAGTCCCTCCGAATGTTAGTGCCTTCCCTCGGCTGATCACCTCCCCTCTCAGTTCACCTGTCGGCCTCTTGTTTGTACCTACTGGTATATGTATCCTCTCCTTCATTGGGCTGGGAGCTTCTAGAAAGCAAAGGCTTTTTTTTTTCAACTTTTATTTGGATCTCTAATGCTTAGCGTGGTGCCTGGCACATAGTAAATGAAGTTGGCATCATTTAATACATGTTTATTGACTGACATCACCTGCTGGGCCTAGATTTCTTCTCTATTCCACCTTTTGACCCAGATGACTCGGTGCCCTACTCTCAGTGGAACCAGGAACATATCCTGATGGTGGCCTAGGACAGCCTCATCAAAGGACACTCCAAGGCACGTATTCAGTGTCTCATGACTTACAAAATTTCCTGTGCATTAATTCTCTCCAATAGTCTACAGGAGTGGGGAGCCTGTGACCTCGAGGCCACGTGTGGCCCTCTAGGTCCTCAAGTGTGTCCCTTTGACGGAATCCAGACTTCACAGAACAAAAGGATGTGCTGTTAGTCAATCATTAAGCATTTATTAAACTCCTACTGTGTACCAAAATCTGTGCCAAACTTGGGACTGGTCTCCTCACTATCTGTTAACCCTCCTGTTTTCTGCTCCCCCCTGCAATGCCCTCTCCTGTCCTCTGCCAAATATAGGCCTCTTCAAGGCTGTGTTCAAGGCTGGCTTCTACCATGAAGCTCCCTCCCTCCCTGGTACTTGAAGGCTGTGCCTCACAATATAATACTGCTTTAAACATGTCAGTTTAATCTGCCCGGTCAGTGAGACTGCGAGCCATTATCACAGATATTTCCATCTTATCACTGCCCTCTCTCCCCCCCACATTTCTTTCACCCTTGCCCCCAAGTAAATGTTCCAGAAAGTCTTATTGAGAGACTGAGCATTCCTAACCAAGTACTTGACCATCCCTCTGTTTGGCATTTGCATTTCTTTACAAACTGGCCTCTTCCTACTTTTTTAATCTTAATATTGCCGTGTGACCTTGGGCAAGTCCCTTAACCCTGTTTGCCTCAATTTACTCATCTGTTAAATGAGCTGGAGAAGGAAATGGCCAGTCACTCCAGTATTTCAGCCAAGAAAACCATAAATGGGATCACGAAGAGTCAGAAATGACTGAAATGAGTGAACAGCAAATAACACTCCCCTCTACCCACTGCAGACCAGCCATATTGGTCTGTGCCTATTTCCATGTTTCCAGTGATCAGTTTTCCCTCTCCATGCTTTTGCCCCAGCTATCCTCAGTACCGGGCACCTCTCCCTCCTGGCTTCTTTCAAGTCTGAGCTCAAGCTCTGCCTTTTACATGAAACCCTCAATGGGCTTCCCATTCCTCCTGTCCCCCAGCTGCTGATTGAGTCCCTCCCCAAGCTACTTTGTATTAATTTTGTTTGTTGTGTGTGTATGTATGTATATGCACATGGTCTCTCCTCTGTTTGGAGGACAGCAAGGAGAGCATTGGAGCATCCTGGAGGGTGGGGACTTGTCTCCCTTTTATATGCCCAGTGTCTAACACATAGTAGGATCTTCGTAGATGCTCGCTGATTGACTTCTTAGGAGACCGTCCTTTGCCTCCTAGAATGTCTCCACGCCACAGGTCCCAAGCACCTGTGTCGGACTTCAGTATAACAAGCATGTATGACGTGTACAGCGCCCAGTGTGGACAGAGCATGATGCTAGGTCCTGGTCGAGATGGAAAGTTTAGGTAATATATAGTCCCTGCCCCCAGGGAGCTCACTAAGGACACAGTGTTCCAGTTCACACCTCAGATACTGTATAAGTTATAAGCTGTGTAACTTAACCCTAATATCTCTTCCCCACCCCCATCCTTAATCACTCTGAGCCTCAGTTTACTCATCTCTAAAACGGGAATAATATTGCTTGCAGTGCCAGTCTGGCACACCTTGACCTTGTTGTTAAGTCATTTCGGTCATGTCTGACTCTTCATAACTCCAGTTGGGGTTTTCTTGGCAGAGATACTGGAGTGGTTTGCCATTTCCTTCTCCAGCTCATTTTACAGAGTTAAGAGACTTGCCCAGGGGCACACAGCTAAGTGTCTAAGGCTGAATTTGAACTCAGGAAGATGAGTCTTCTTGACTCTAAGTCTGGCGCTCTATCTGCTGCACCACCTGGCTTCCCAGCACACCTTGAAGAGGGTAGGGGCGTAACCTACCTTGGCATCCCCTTCCCCACGTTCATCCCTCCAACCCCACGGTGGGAGATCGAGAAGCTTGAATGGATCTTGGTTCAGATCCTGTCTTTGGACAAATCACCTAACCTTCCTGGGCCTTGGTTACCTCATCTGTAAAAGGAAAGGTTTGACCTAGGTGGTCTGCAAGTCCCCTCTTTGGATCCTGTGATACTAATAAAGTGGGCAGTGAAGAGGGGCCCAAGCACTCAGCTGCAGGGGCTATGGACAGGGACCAGGGGGAGGGACTGGATTTGGGGAATCTGACTTGGGAAGCACCTGCCTGTACCTGCCTTCCCAGCGCCCTCTGCTGTCAGCTGCCGGGGATGCCATGCCTGGATAGGGGTGATGGAGGCAGATCAAGGAGGTCAGAAGCTGCAGAGGTTGGTGCTAGCTGAGGTGGGAGCCTGTGCCCCTTGCAGCATTAATGTCCTGGGAGAGCTTTTCCTAGTCCTTTCTGACATAAGCAAGGCCTTTAACCCATATGGGCCTCAGTTTCCTCATCTTGAAAACTGGAGTGACAATACCTCAAGTCCCTAGCTCCTGGGGTGAGTGTGAGGGTTAGACGAGATCATGTAGGTGGAAGGCTCAGCCGGATTTAAAATTGGATATAAAGTCAGCCATCATGATGTTATTTCCACCCTCCTCCTTTTCCTCTTCTTCTTCCTCCTCCTCCTCCTCCTCCTCATTATCCTATAGGCTTTCTGTCCCATTAGGTCCCTGGGAGCCTGGGTGGGGGGCAAGGCCGCAACATGAACCGGCAGCCTGCTGCCTCTCTCCCACCATCCTCAGGGGCATCCTTGGACTTGGGCTAAGCTCTCCTTCTTTCTTTGTTGCTCCTCCCTGATTACTGAGAGCGCCCAGAAAAGCCTCGGTAATCTCCTTAGCCCCTTTGGAGAGGGTTCTCTTTGTGAAGGAAGGTGAAGAGTGAAGATGCAGCTTGTATGCAGCTTAAGGCTCTTCCAATCGCTCCCCTCCATCTTATCTGGCTGGTGCCATCACTTCATTTCACTAGTTGAGATGTTAGAATTTATTTCTTCCATCTTGTGGAGTGGTATCTCAGACACAGGCCGTAGGTGCTAGCCCGGTGGCTGCTATCTCTGGTGCTGGCCCTGCTGATGAGCCATGACCGGGATGGCGTGTGGGGAGTGGGGTCTTGGGAGAGGCCTTGGGCAGCCTTTAGTCAACAGCCCAACCCCCTATTCCTGGGATGTTTTCTGAGCCAAATTCTAAATCTACAGGGTACCCTTTATGTACCCTCTGCAGAAAAACTCTAAGGACTCCCTGAGGAAGGCAGGGCCTCTGGCCTGGTGCATCAGAGAGGGCAAAGGGTCCTCTCTGGGAAGGAAGCTGGGGGCAGTAGTGAGAAGAAGTTCAAAAAGCAGAATCATCTCTTGACTTTCTGGACCAAAGGAAGATGGAGGGAATTGGGATCCAGGATTATTCATGTGATGACTAATGAATCATGGCTATGTGGTAAAGTGTGAGTCATTTCATCTGTCCCTCGGTTGCCTCTTCATAAAATGGGGGCAGCAGTAGTAACTTTTCTTCATCTGTAAAATGGGGGTAATATTAATTGCTCTTCTTCCCTTGCTGTGAGGAAAGTGTTTTGTAAATCCTAAAGCATGGTATGAGCTGAGATGGTTAGAGCTATGGAAAGGGTGCTAGGGTTGGATCCCAGGGTTCTTTTATCTACTCTGGAATATTAGGGTCATTTTTTTTTTTTGCAATTGGGGTTAAGTGACTTGCCCAGGGTCACATAGCTAGTAAGTGTCAAGTGTTTGGTCTGAGGCTAGATTTGAATTCAGGTCCTCCTGACCTCAAGGCCGGTGCTCCATCCACTGCGCCACCTAGCTGCCCCCAGTTAGGGTCATTTTTCTGGGCCTCTCTTTGCTCACTTAAGAAATGAGGGAAGCTTAGCTGATTACGTGCTTTTGAGCTAGTAAGCCTTTGCAGGGGAGCAGAGGACTCCAGACCTGTGATTCCATGGGTGTCCATAGAGAAGTCCCTGTGGGAAAAAGCTCTTCTATCTGTGCAGGTCAGCACTGTTGTTCTGCAAGTGATGGCCCAAGAGAGTGCCTGAGGTGGCGGGGCACCCGGGTGTACCCAGGTGCTCTCAACCCTGAGTCTTGGTTACTGTCCTCATCCCATCCTCATCCCTAAATCTATGATCATATTAGCCTTCCTTCCTTCCTTCCCTTCCCTCCCTCCCTCCCTCCCTCCCTCCCTCCCTCCCTCCCTCCCTTCCTTCCTTCTTCCTTCCTTCCTTCCTTCCTTCCTTCCTTCCTTCCTTCCTTCCTTCCTTCCTTCCTTCCTTCCTTCCTTCCAGCCTAGCTTAGGACTTCTTTGCACAGATATATGCCAAGGGTTCATTCAGACAAGAATTAGAGCTGGGGGGTGGGAGGTGGGGCTGTGACCCCCTTCTCAGGATGAGAGGAGACCTGGCCTAATTTAGCCAAAGGGACCAGCAGAGACTTTGGCACCCCAGGCCTCACAGAGATGCCATTGAATAGGTTAGAT
The DNA here is from genome assembly GCF_003287225.1 of Phascolarctos cinereus. Taxonomy (NCBI): domain Eukaryota; kingdom Metazoa; phylum Chordata; class Mammalia; order Diprotodontia; family Phascolarctidae; genus Phascolarctos; species Phascolarctos cinereus. The sequence goes on along the minus strand of NW_027555625.1, from coordinate 52,453,376 downwards.
GCCGAGAGGCTGTCATTCAGACTCTTACAGACCTCACCATAGAAGAGAAGGGAAATACCTGTCCCTTTCCCCCAACACACACTAAATCACCCTTCAGACACTGGTAGGCTTCTTTTGATCCCATGGGCTCACCCTCGCAAGGGCTGGATATGGCTTATCCAGACCAACCTGGCCCACGTGTCCGCAAGAGGTTAGATGTGATTGAGGCGACAGCGCTCTGGAGGATAAACCCTTCTGATCTCTTTGGCTAAGAGATTGTAAGTAGCTGGAGAGGAAGATTGGAGATGCCAGGATAAGGCCCCCCAGAGCGGGGAGGGGGTGGCCAAATTGGGAACAAAGGCCTTTGGGAAACTGGAGCAGGAGAAAAGATACATCAACCTCTGCAGAGGAGGTGGTCTCAGCACCTGGGAACCAGTCTCTCAGGGGAATGTGTGTATGTGTGCATATATACATATATATGTGTGTATATACTTGTATGTATGTACGTATGTATACGCACACATATACATGGCACTGTGGTAAGCTCTATGTATATATACACACATGTGTATATATGTGTGTATACGTATGTATGCATGCATGCATGTATATACACACATATGGTGCTGTGGTAAGCTCTATGTATATATATACATATACATGTATGTGTGTATATGTGTATATGTATGTGTGTGTGTATGTATGTGTGTATGTATGTATATACATGAGCTGGAGAAGGAACTGGCAAACGACTCTAGTATCTTTGCCAAGAAAACCCCAGATGGGGTCACGGAGAGTCGGACACAACTTAAAAACGACTGGACACAGAGACAAGGTTAAACCTGAAAGGGGGACCTAAACAATTAGAACTGTCCCAGAGTGGGACAACAGAGGTAGTGAGCTCCCCATCACTAGAAGTCTAAGCTAAAACTGGCTGAAACCCCTTGCCAGGTTTGCTGAGTGAAGAGGGGATTCTGGCTCAGGCCTGGCTTGGCCTAGATGACCCCTTCTGAGGTTCCTTCCAGCTCTGAGGTGATGGGATGGGACTAAAACTCTCTCTGAGTCTCAGTTTTCTCTTCCACCTCCATCCTCTATATTCATACAGCCTGCTGTAGAGGGTTGTACTTTGTGGACTGTAAAACATTACAGAAAGGCGGGTTGTACTTTGTGGACTGTAAAACATTACAGAAAGGCAGGTTGTTAGGGTGGCTTTCTTGGTATCGGTGGTGGTGTCGTCACCATTGTTTTGGTCTGGGTCTGATGTCGCTGGGGCAGTGACTTTCTTTTACCAATTCCAGTCACAACCATTGTGCCACTGATGGTCTTGGACAGTTCTGGGGCAGTGACTTAAGTTAAGTGACCCAAGGCCACCTGGGTCTTCCAGGCTGTCTCACCATCAACTCCCTCTCGGTAGAAATAGTGACAATAATAATAACAGACAGTAATAACTTCACAATATTCTCTCACCTCCCCCCAGCCACCGCCATTAACCAATATAGCAAAGAAGGCGGCTGGGTTTGGGATTACTGGTCCCCCAGAGAGAACCCAATGACTTCTGAGTGCACTCTCAGTGTGATCATTTTTCCCTGACTAGGGCACATGCACCTGCCCAATTTTCCAAGTGGCAGAGATCTCATATGACAGAAGTCACTGTGTCAGGAATGCCAGTAGTATGGAGGCTTGGGTGAGGACAGAATTCTGGCTGTTGTCCCGGGTGTTTGGGATGGGCTTTTAAGATCAGCTGATGGCCCTGGGCCCCTTGTCTTATGTTCTGCTTACCCCTGGGCTCCCCTCTCTGGCCTCAGTCTCCTTCTCTGTGAAATGGAGCAGCTTTGAGAATCCCCCATTTCACTAAATGATCCTGAGAAGTTTTGGCGTTGGGTGTCTACCCATGGCAGAAGACCTGAACGTGACAAGGTGAGGTGAGCCTCGTGGCCACATTCTCCTTTCCTCGTCATTATCGTGGGTGAGTTATTTCACCTCCCTTAGTTTCCTCCTCTCTAGAAAGAAGATTGGATTAGATAATTCTTCAGTTCATATATGCCCATAACTGAACAGTGAAGATATAGAAAAAAATCAATGTCTCTGGCCTCAAGGAGTTTACATTCTTTTGGGGGA